>NC_142009.1:177645964-177970964 GCF_049901735.1 Notechis scutatus
GTTTTGCTGAAAACTTTTCTTCTCCAGAATCTCAAGAATACTATAAGTGCAAAACGTAATCACCAAACCAGTAGCAACACTAGTTGAATCAAACCCCTGAGTCAGCCCATATTATAGCCATGTATAGCATATACCATATTGGATTATTGCTCTTGGATTTGCTCTTGAGATGCTTAATTACTTATTTCTTCACTAATGTAAAGGGCCTAGTATTATAATTTATAGAACTCAATTCAATTTGCAAAAGCAAGAGTTCAGGTAAGTAAGTTGTCACCTGACCGCTTGTCCAAAATGCCTTTGGACATTTTTTTACATGAATTTATCTGCTACATATTATCAATAACTTCTCTCTTTTTCCAAGAAGTTCACCATCCCATGGATGTGACATTTGTTACAATTTTATAAGACCCTTGTCAGAACCCTGAAAACTGGAAAACATTCAAGAGAATCTTAACGAGTTACTTCAAATAGTTTTTTTTAGTTTACGCCCATCTTTTTTACTGCAGTTTCTCAGCTGTTCATTTCAAAATGATGGGGTTTCTGAGCTGGCAAAGGGTGTGATGTTACTCTATTCCACATCTTTCTGTCATGATGTCCACCTTGTGATTTAATGGAAAAGGGGAAAGCCAGAGAAGCAACAAAACCATAGGAGAGCTGTTTGGAAAAAGAAAGATAGGAGGTGTCTATCATCCCTCTGTCACCTTTTAAATTAAGTAGTGCATGAATGCCACACCCAATTATGAGAATTTCACCAACATTCTTTTCACATTTGACTTCACTTAGAATGGAAATTTTCTTTGATCAGCTGGGATGAGGAGTACAGAAAAATAGTTCCACACACCACCCATTTCCCCTACTTTTTTATTCCATTTAGAATTAATCTAGACAATATATTAAAGATCTACAGAACAGCTATTTCACTTTCCCTTTTTATTGAAAAATTATCACAAGAGATGAAAACTGAGAAGCAGAGAAGAAAAAGTTTTAATCCTTTGTGTGATCCTGGTCCAGATGGGGCTTCACTTAGCTGCCATTTATATTTCATGAACTTTAAGCATTGGTTCTCCCTAAAACTGCTCTTTCCAGGAAGTACAGCCTTGGGATGAGGTGCTATTATTTGCTAAATAATCTGCCCTATAAGATGCTTTCAAAGGCACAAGGAAAGCAGCTATAAGCGGTTCAAAAGATCTTCCAAATCAGGTAGGAACTTGCTGTCTTATGGTCTGCCTGCATTTTTCAGATCCTGTTATAACCCAGCCAAGCCCTCCCAGATTTCAGTACCCAAAGTAAATGGCAAACATTCCAAAGTTGATTATATTAAAAATCAATAAATGGCACTTTGGAAATAGAAAGTTTAGCCTTCAATGTTGTTTTTTTTTTGAAGTAGACTTTCAAAAACTCCAAAAAGGGGATGAAAGTAAAAAACCACTCTCGCCTTTTCCAGTAACATCTCTGTAACAGCATCATCTCCACCTCAACTCCCCCACTTGGGATCAGGGGGTCAGCTGTGAGTCCCAAATACACAATGGTTTCCAATCTCCCTGTAGTGCATGACTAGTTGAGCTTTGTATTCATTCATTCATTACCCATTTGTCTATCCATTCACTGAATCTCCATATTATAACCAAAGTTCTCTGACATTGGCTGTAGTAATGACGGGGTGGGGGGAATCAGTGTATATGTTGCTCTTCATGATTCTTCATAAATACAGGTGGGGAGAGAGTTTTCACAATACAGAGTGCAACACTCAGTCCCTAGTAGCAGTAATATAGATGATCAGCCACAAAGTGTTCAAGCAGATGTCAGCCTGAGAAATCTCCTCCAGGAGAAGAATTGTGTTATATTTCTCAACCTGTGCTGAAGAGTTTATTGACAGAAATTGTTCCAAAGCACCATAAAAGCATGTTGTGTTCATTAGGGCAAGAGAAGGGAGCCCTTCCAGTTGAAGTTATCAGAATGGCTGTCTTAGATTAAAGTCCCATTTGGGGTCAACAGATGTTCACATGATAATTAGTTTGATAGGTTAATTACTTTAGTGTCAACAGTGAAACATCAGATATGAAACAACAGCCACCTGAAAAGAATAAGCTGGCTGAGACAGGTTGATGATAGATAATGACAGACAAAGCCATGAAGCCTAGGAGCAAAAATAATTGAAGTTTTTATCCAGATGAACAATACCATGGAAGCACATTTTGATGTAATATTATTTATATAAGGAAAACGTTGCAGTAAACCTTGGAATCATTCAAATAATTCAGTAGGGTTTATCTGCACTTTTGTTGTTGTTTTGTTGCCAGAATAGGACAGCAACCATTTTGGGGAAAAACAAAAAAGGCTGAAGTTACTTTTTATTCGCCCTCCTTCCAAACCAAATATAACCTCAAGGTACTTTTTTTGTTGCAGATTTAAAGTACCCTCTCCCCCTTTTTTGTAGCCTTGAGTGGTATGTACTGTTTGTTTTGGCTGGTCAATTTACTTCTTTGTGAGGTAACCACATCAGCTCATTAACTGATGAAAGATTGTCCCTTCAATTCAGACAATAGTTACCATGATTTCTACCTTTATTACTCAGCTATAACTATTCAAATTATTTCATTTTGCCGTACAAATAGGTGGTTAGTGGTTTGAAATTCCTCCTCTCCTCCTCCTCCTCCTCCTCCTCCACCACCACCACCACCACCAACACCACCACCACTACAAGCTATTTTCTTTTCAATGAATGTATCACAGGGCATTTTCTTCAGCTTGGAGTACGTACTATGTAAAATGTTGCCACATGTTTTAGTCTGGGTAGGATGTATTTTTAAAAACTGGTTTTCAGACAAGTTGGCATGTACACAGGAACAACTTGAGGATATAGTGCAGATGTAACCTTGGTTTATTATTTTCCGGCTTGTAGTTGTGATTTAATGAAACAAAAAAGATGTATGTTGTATGAAGTCCATGATAAGGACTTAGTGATGGATGCTCAATATCCAGAAGGACAAGAACATTCCATACTCCAGTAGAAAGCCAGAATGTCTGAGTATCTTCTTGTATTTAGGGAATAGAAAATACTTTTAGGAAGCAAATAGAAAGTACTAATCCAGGGGTGTCAAACTGGCAGCCCATGGGCTGGATGCATCATGCACAGGCCACACCTACGCCAGCTCTGCAAAGGCAAAAAATGTCATGATACATCCCATGATGTCACGTGACATAATAGAATAGAATAGAATAGAATAGAATAGAATAGAATAGAATAGAATAGAATAGAATAGAATAGAATAGAATAGAATTCTTTATTGGCCAAGTGTGACTGGATACACAAGGAAATTTTCTTGGTGCAAATGCTCTCAGTGTACCTAAAAGCAAAGATACATTTGTCAAGAGTCAAGTGATGTGACATGATTGAGTTTGACACCTGTGTTTAACTAATCTTTCCTTTGGGAAAGCAGTGCAGAGACAAAGGCCATTTCTACACTAATGATTTATAGCAGCTGCATAGAATCATCCAGTCACTGTTGAAGCAATATGGAGCCTATTTATGTTCCTGTTAATTTTGGCTAAACAATGATTATATAACTCTAGAAGATGCTATAAACTACTACTGGTAGTAGTTTATAGCAGAAATGAACAGAGGGTCACAAATAAAGTATCTTGCTTGAAATCTCTATTCGTAATGCTTCTAGAGGTTGATAGAGCAAAAAGTACTAAGAGTCAATATTTTAAAACTTAACAAGGACAAGGTGAGAATGGTGACAGGATATTTAGTTTCTGTTTATAGGTAGGTTATGTGGCTTCCTTGTCAGCACCCTTGTCATTTGGAACAGCATCCCTTCTCTGCTCACCCACAATCCACATGGCCCTGATATCTTTTAAGAAAGCTCTGAAAATCTGTTTTTTCTAGCAGGCCCTTAGGCAGGACGACTTGTGACCCTCCATCAGATATGTTCTACTTTACTTTAATTTTATTTGCATTTCCTCAATGTGTTTTTTCATTGTTATGATTCACCATTATTGGTTTGGTTTTATTATCTGTTTTTTTTTAAATGTTGCCTCAAGTTCATTTGCAATCAGGTGGCTTATAAACATATTTATAAGTATATGCATATTTTTTGTATGTCTGTGAGTATACCTAGATACACACACACGTACACATACACACACCCCTCTGAATCAGTTTTTGACATCTGATGACTGCCTGGGTTAGTCCTTGCAGCTAGATTTCAGAACTGGTTTTATTTATTTACTTATTTGTTTGTTTATTTGTTTATTTATTTAGTCAAATGCTTACAATATAATAGCAATAAGAATAAACATAAGTTTAAAATACTTGAACTAATAATTGGGGATAATACGACAGGGATGGTAGCACGATTGTGGGCTTATGCACTCCCCTTACAGACCTCTTAGGAATGGGGTGAGGTTGATAGAGGTTAGTTTGAGGGTAAAAGAGTGGGGGTTTGAGTGCGTGACAACGGAATCAGGTAGTGAGTTCCAGACATTGACCACTCAGTGTTTGTTCTTGCTTCCTTCTTAGAGCTAAGAGAGAAGAACTGGCTCAGATAGCTCACATGCCCAGTGATAATTCTCTGGACATGAATGATGTGGGCACATTGCAAATTACTAGAAAGCAAACCAACAAACTTTATTATTATTTAAAGAATATAAGGATGTCTCTGAGGCCCAAATCAGTGAAGAGGAATTCAATAAAATTTGAAACATGAGGGTAGGAGCTGTAGCTCAGTGCTTTGCTTGAAAAAGTGCTTAAACCTGCCTGAAAAAATAAAACAAAACAAAGTATACAGGACTGATAATATCCAAAAGGGGATGACAGATAACCACAACCTTCACAGTTTTGGTACTCATTACACCCATCATGGCAACCCCTTGTTAAAAAAAAACATCAAGCATGCTACATAAGTGTTCAAATCATGCTCTCAAAATTCAATAAATTTTATTGTAATTTATCCATCATCCAATAAGTAAGCAGTAAGCATTCCTTGTGCAACTTGTACCATTAGTCAGGGAGATGGTTTCTTCTTCATGTAGTTTTTTTCTCCCCCCGCTCTGTTATCATCTGAAAATGCCACAACTTGACAGCTGTTTGGTGGAGGGAAACTGAATGTCAAAATGTTTTCCTTTAGGAGGATGGATTTTGTTCAGAGTCTGGATAAGGATGATTTTTCCCCCTTCTCCCAGGCCAAATTTGCTACTGATCCTAGATTGTTTCATTGAATCTCTTTCTTCCCCCACTCCTCCTGTCAAGTATTATTTCAAAGAAAAGTGTTGGACTAGATAGTTTATGAAGCCTTTTAAATATACAGCAATACAGATTAAGACAAATATTTTTCTTCATTTTAAATATTATTGTTATCCAATCAGTCACAGCCAACCATAGTTGATTAGCTACTTTATTGGAGATTGACAACTGTTGAAAATATATATTTTGAGTTTTACACATACACACAGTAGTGTGTGTGTGTGTGTGTGTGTGTGTGTGAGAGAGAGAGAGAGAGAGAGAGAGAGAGAGAGAGAGAGAGAGAGAGAATATATGTTAGAATATCTTTTCATAAATATATATCATCTTGGACATTTTATATATATATATATATAAAATGTCCAAGATGAAGATTTCCATGAAATTTCATTCCAAAATCTGCTGGAGATTTGTTTTAATTTAATTTCAGTGTAAACAAACTGTATATTAAACAGGACAAGTTCATACTCGCTCAAAGCAGAACTGTTATAAAATATTTAGTTGTTTCATTAAAATTATTATTTAATTGGTATCAATAATAATATTTTAATCAAAGGTCATGGTCTATCATTCTAATTTCTCAATATAAAAGAGAAAAGAATCAAGTAAACTCAGTTTCTTCCTGGAATATACACCTAATTAAGAATTTCATATATGCACAAATGAATCTGCCATTAGCTATATACAGTACATCTGCACTGAAGTTTGTAGGTTTTATATAAGTAGCTATTTGGGAATTAGGAATCTGAGTTACTATTCATTTCAGGCATTTATTGCGTAAAATAATACAATGTTTACTTCTTCAGAAAGAAAAACCAATACTTTACTCTCAGAATCTTACATCCAATACTTCACTGGCTATTAAATTGGACCAAATGTTAATTTTATTGTACTTTGTTTCAAAAGATGAGTGGGTTTCAAATATTTTAAGTGTGTCTTGTCTCCCTGTCTCCCTGTCTGTGTGTCTCTCTCTCTCTCGCTCTCTCTCTCTCTCTCTCTCTCTCTCTCTGTGTGTGTGTATACAGACATATACATACAGTTCTTCTAACACAATCCATTTATCTTAAGTTATTGTTCTATTGTTCCATTCCCGTTTGTATTACTTTGTAGTTGTCCTTGTTTAGGATCAAGAACATCTAATAAAACTACTCTTAATGGGCCTGTTCTTCCTTTGCTTACTTTTTGTTATTTTAAACAAAACAAACAACATAATTTGATGCACTATGATACATTGCTTCATATAAGCACAATCTAGGGCTTATTACAATAGTTATCTTTCTTCGATTTTCATTTAAAACCACAAAGACATTACTTGAAGCCTTGGCTTACAGAGTTAATTGCTCTGATATTGATGGTATCTCACGAGAGTACATTGGAAAAAATTAACTCTTCATGCAATGTTTTCATGTAAAAATATAATATTATGCTATACACTTCAGCTAAATAAAATACCATGCCTATAGTCGAGTCTTAACAGCCTTGTGGGACAATCCTATCAACCACATAGATAGATTGATCTGTCCCTAACCTGGTCTTTCAGATCTTCCAATGGTACAGTTGCTATAACTAACTCTGTCCATCTTGTTGCTGGTCTTCTTTTCTTTCTTTTTACTTTTCCCAGCACCAGAGCTTTTTCCAGGGAGCTGGGACTTTTCATAATATGTCCAAAGTAGTGGTGTCACATCTTAGTGGTACTTCCCATTAAACAGTCACTAGGGACTAATTTTTCTAGTGAGAAAAATCTGGGGGTAAAATCGTTTCTGAATGTGCATGCTTAGGTTGCAGATGTGGTGAGATTGCCAATTGGAATGAAGCTCCAGAGACATAGAAACAAATAAGAACACATGCATTGCCCCTACCTAAAGAAAGCCAGTTAAATCATTCTCCTTGATATGCTAATTTGCTACTTTGTGTCTGGAAAGAAAACACAAAAATTAGAATCTTCCCAAGTAATGGTAGTATGATTCTATTTAAAGATAAATGTATATGTATATGGACAGCAGGAGGCAAGTTCTTGGCCAAATGATTTACATATTCAAATTCTTTGTAAAGTCAGTGTGTTTCTTCTCAATCTATTATTCACAAATTCAGACACTGTATACTAAAGACTATAAGCAGTGCACATCGAACCTATCATTGTGGGGTCAAACATTTCTGGCAGAATTCACAGGCATCTAAGCTGAATTTCTGCCCTTAACCCCTTCCACATCCCACCAACAGAAGGATATAAAAGGCTACCAAGAGGATTATTTCATTTAAATAAAATCAAAGACTTGGAATTGAACAAACTTATATCATTTTAATAGCCTGATATATTTTGTGATCTTTTTTTACTTTTTACAATGGTGTTTAAGTGGTCTTTAAAAAATTTCCCTTTTTACCGTAGGTACTTTTCTTTCTTTTCTTCTCTTTATACAGCTTTTTTATACATATTAAGTTAGGAAGTTTTCTTTAAGTATATAGTCTTTTGTAAAGTTATGTTGGTATATTGTCATTTAATATATCTGCAATATTACACATGAAAAGGTTTTTGGAAATGTTAATTACAATGATTTTAACATTTAAAGAAGTTTTACATTTAAAAAATGAGTTATGTTAAGATCTCTTTCTAAAGATATTACTCCCCAAAGATGTGCAAATGTCCCATGAGAGAAATTTTCATTGAATTCTGAAAAGCTAAGTAGGAATCAGGCTGCTGGAGTGATAATTGGATGGTGAAAGACAGGACACTAACCATAGCCACCTTTTAAGAACTTTTTAAGAGTCCTGCATCTAACCATGATGGAAAACAAGCTTTTTCCATTCAATCAAATAAAAGTGGCTGAAAGAGTAGAGAAGTTTCATATTGAACATAATTGAGGCTTGTACATGAATTGTCAGGAAGAAAACTGCAATGACAGAAGAATGGTCTGGTCCACAATGGCAGGATTTTCAACTTGTTGATTCTGTCAAGTGACTCTGAATCATTTTTTCCTCATTGTATTAGTACTTTATATTGCATGAGCAAAACAAGGTAATAATAATAAGGTTCAAAGCAGGAACTGGATCCCTGATGGAGTACATCCTGCAAGTTGCCTTCTATTTGTAATTGTGATGTAATTGATAATAATCATTCACAACAGATTTAGCTACACAGAGAAGGTGAAAATCACAAAGACCTTAGAAGAGCTTAAGAATCAATTTTGTCCTTGCCAGGTGTCGATCCATTCCAGGAGATAGATAGATAGATAGATAGATAGATAGATAGATAGATAGATAGATAGATAGATAGATAGACAGACATATACATATATACATACATATACATATACATATACATATACATATACATATACATATACATATACATATATATATATATATATATATGCCTCTCAAGGTGATTTTCACCTAACTAGTGAGAAGGATTAAATCATTTAATAGCAGCTTGATTCCCAATGCCATATCTTTTTTTTCACATTCCTGTTTGTCCCCAGAAGAGTTTTCTTCATACAGATGAGCAATTTCTTTTCTTGCTCCCCTACACTGACCCTTGAGATGAGATAACAACCAGATGATGGTGCCAAGGTCAAACAGGCTCTAAAAAGAAGGAGATGCTGAATGAAGTTCATTGTTTAACTGGGTGGTCTAAGAATGGGTCAGGAGCTGGTTCATCTGGAAATAAAACCCTGCAGCAATATAAAGGTCAGGGAACTAGCTATCATGAAATGTGTACATAAAAAGGGGATGGAATAATAAGGGCAAAGAGCTGCTTGTGACAGCTGCCCTGGAATCCATACATGCATTTCTAAGGGCAGCTAGTAGCAATATCAAGGAAAGAATAAGGTTGTTAAAGATGTCAGTGGGCCATACTGTGATCAGCAAGCATTGGAGACCCTTTGCAGGGGAAAAGGCATCTGCTTCATTTCCCTGACTTCAAAAAAAAAAAAAAAAAAAAAGAAAAGAACTTCACACTGATTTTCAGCAGAGCTTGTGATTTTTGTCCAGAGGGCTTCCTGAGCAAAAGTCAATTCACGGAAAAGTGGTTAGGCTCAGTCTGTTAAAACAGGGAAAAACTTTTCAGCACAAGAAGAATGGAAAAGTTAATGTAAATGTTATAAAGCTATGGAAAATACACACACACACACACACACACACACACACAGATACACACATACACACACAATGCAAGCAAGGGAGGTGTTACCAATAACATTCAACTAATGCTCAGATCTTCTCCAAAGATGGAGAAAAGTATACATCTTGCTGTGAAAAGCTTTTTGGTCCTGTTGAAAACATCAATACCACATGCTGTGGCCATCACTCTGAGTGAAATAAATATTGATTTCTTGCCTTCTTGAGACTTACCAACAGCGGTCAAATCTCTTCCTAAACTCGGGGGTTGTTATTTTCATTGTTTTTCAAATGACAAATTCGCCAAGTGCTTTTCTTTTATTGTTTTGTTGTTCTCCCTTTTTGTGTGTGTTCATATCTTGGTCTGCAGGGCTGAAAAAGCTGTAGTTGTTTCAGAAAAGAGAGAAAAGACCCTATCAAAATACCCATGATTCAGCCTTTGCTTCTCATGACATTTTCCAACAG
Source organism: Notechis scutatus (assembly GCF_049901735.1). Classification (NCBI taxonomy): domain Eukaryota; kingdom Metazoa; phylum Chordata; class Lepidosauria; order Squamata; family Elapidae; genus Notechis; species Notechis scutatus. The sequence continues at coordinate 177,655,788 of NC_142009.1, forward strand.
TAAAAAAGTTGGCAACTGGGCCTAAGTAATATAAAGGAAAAAGGTAGGCACTATAAAAACTTCTTGCACCTCCGGAAAATCCCCACCAGTCTGAGGTAGCAAAATATCCCATGAAGCAGACATAGCTAACCTGGTTTTCTTTCCTCTTGTTAATAGAGAACAGCCTTTAATTTATACAGTACACTCAGGGGCCTCACTAGAGTGACTGACTTGCCTCTAGCATTCTCTACATCTGAAGTGAGAAACATATTTTCATGGCTTTAAGATAACAGACTTACTCTGTTGAAACTAGAACCTTTCTTGCTGGGATTAATGGATAGACAATTAGAAAAGAGTCATGGAAGAGTAGTTTTATATACGATCACTGCTGTGAGATTACTCTATGTGCAAAAATAGAAAGAGTCAGAAGTATTGACTATGGAGGAATGGATGGTGAAGACAACACAGCTAACAGAAATGGCAAAATTGATTTGTTTGCTTGGGGGGGGGGTTAACATTTATTAGTGATTGGAAACCATTTATGGAAGAGGGTTTATGCTGAAAAAAAACAAACTTGTGATTTATGGGTTTGATTAAAAAGGATAGGCTATGGAAAGAAGGAAACTATGATGTAAATGTAGAAAAAGAGAGTAAAATATAAACACATTTATAACCACTTTCATTATCAGAATGACTTCACTATGGAAACACATCCATGCTGAATTTCTCCTAGTTCAGGTTAATTTGTTTATTCATCAATGGAGCCTCAATTTACTTCAACTTGCCCATCAATTTTAATAACTTTCTTTCAGTTGCAATATGCCCAATGAGGGTCCATAGGCAAGAAGAAGTAATGTTAAGAAGAGAGAAGAAGAAAGAGGAGCAACAGCAACAGAAGAAAAAACAGTTAAAAACAGAGTAGCAGAAACAAGTATCTTGAAGGAGTTATTTCTTGGCAATATGCTTTGAGAAGTATGTACACAAGTATCAAATTCATTTCTCCCATAAAATGTAACCCTGGACTAATCAATAATGGTAACTGAGGCATTTAGCTGCCAAAGGATTTCATCCTTATCTTTTTCTGAAGTTGGCTAAAAGAAGATTCTTTATGCCTAAAACTGGGATGGGAAAAAGTTAATGGAAAGGTAGCTTTCAAAAATATTATGAGGACCCACTGGGGGCAAGAGGATCAAGGACTAAATATGCAGATATGATGAAACTGTCAAGCATAAGAAACCGTGAGCCAGGATACAGTTCAAAAACACTGCAAGTTTATTCCATGAAACCTCGACAAGAATCTCACCTACTAAAAGTCAAGGCAAATATGTGCCAGATAAAAGTCGACAGACTTCAAGGCAGGACAGGACTAGGTCTCTTTCAAGTGTGTAGCGAATCCAGACTGATGATGAATTTGACTCCACCCATATGCTCAGCCTGGTCAGCTACACAAACTATGCCCTTTAAGGGCTTATGAGCAATATCTCCAAATTTTGACATATTGGCATCAACATGGATAGATATAAATGCTAATGTGATAAAATAGAATAGATCAGCAAAAAATCTGTGTTTCCAATTGTCTTCCAATAGCAACATGTTCCCTCTCTCTCCACTCTCTCTCTCTCTCTCTCTCTCTCTCTCTCTCACACACACACACACACACACACACACACACACACAAAACAGTGTTTTGTTCTGCTCATCCATGGACACACTGAGAGTTGGAAGTCTTTACTGAGGCTTTGCCAGCCCTAAATAGTAATTCCCAGGACTCGGTGCAAAAACCAAGGAGTCCAATTCCCAAATCCAGAAACACAGACCAAATCTGTAAAGTCACCCACCCATTTTGAAGTCAAAAGAAAAGTCCATGGTCCAAGCTCAAATCACAAAACTGAAGACCAAGTCCAAGGTCCAAGAACCAAAGTCCAATAACAGGGTCAAGGTTTAAATCCCAAGTCAAGAATTGTAATAGCTGAACAAATGCATGGCAAGAAATGGATGAGTTATTTCTAGTATTGCTGGGCAAAATAGTCACAGACAAGTACAACTCATTAGGAGGGGTGAGGCTGACTCTTTGTGAGTTGCCTCATCAACCTCCATTGCACCCCCCTCCTCTCAGTCCTAATAAACCATATGATCCAGAGGAAGCAATTCTTCTTCCATGTTGACTGGCTGCAGTCGAGCCTCTTCTCTGCCCTCTGTTTCTGGTTGGTCTTTCAAGCCTCCTAGTTGCAGCTGTGTTTCTTCCTTCTGTTTGTTAGTCAGCCACTCATCCAGTCACTTTTCCAACTGTAAGGTTTCTGGCTTCTCATCCTCCTCTTGCCCACCCCCTCCTGGGTTCAAGGTCCCCAGCATTTTCCAGACATGCTCCCAGCCTCATTCCAAAGTTCCTCTAGCCAGCTCTTCTCATCCAAGCTGGATACTGGGGCATCCATTACAAACAAATACACATACACACACAGAGTTGTTATTAAAATAAAAAGAAAGTTGGGGATATCAAAGAAGGTATTTTATGTGGAAAGGTTGTCTCTTGATATTGAAAGGGCATTTCTGGACTTAATTTTTTTCAAATATTAGAGATTCATTAGAAAAAGTAGGAAAACTTTTCTACTCCTGACTTCTGATGGTTGATTTGGAGATTCTGGAAGAAAAAATACTAATCTAGCAGACTGCGTAAGTCTGCTGCCTGTTTTGCAAAGCAAGTCTCTTGAACGTTCTAGGCTTTGAATCATATTGAGGCTCAGTGCCCCATCTGCTACAAAGAGTTCCCTGCTGAGACTCTACGATAGATTTGAAATGGAAACCTTGTCCAAACTATATAGCCACGTGTGACAGGGCAGCTGGTATGCAGGTTTTGTTTGCTTGCTTGGATTGAGAGCTGCTTCCCAAATTGGATTAAATTTAAATAACCAGACTAAATGCCAGGAATAATATGGTCTCCTATGGATTTAATGATTTCCCCTTTCTTCTACATTAAGAATGACATCTTTGATTTGAAATAACAGTTCAAAGCCAGTTTCTGAAGACTCTTTAGTTTGGTATTTATTTTTATTTATTTTTATTTATTTGATTTGTCAATTGCTTACAAGATAGGTATAAGTATATACATAGTTATGAATACATGAAATGGGTACATATAAGAAAAATAAAAGAAACAATAGGACAGGGACGGTAGGCACATTGGTGCGCTTATGCACGCCCCCTACAGACCTCTTAGGAAAGGGGTGAGGTCAATAGTAGACAGTCTAAGGTTAAAGTTTTTGGGGTTTGGGGAAAAATCTACAGAGTCAGGTAGAGTATTCCAGACATTGACCACTCTGTTGCTGAAGTCGTACTTCCTGCAATCAAGTTTGGTGCGGTTAACCTTGAATTTGTATCTATTGTGTGCTCTTGTGTTGTTATGGCTGAAGCTGAAGTATTCATTGACTGGTAAGTCATTGCAATGTATGATTTTATATACCATACTTAGATCAGACCGAAGACAGTATAATTCAAGGTTTTCTAGGTCTAGAATTTCAATGGTATGCTTTTGGACCCATGAGTTATAATGTTTTTTGAAATGCCTACTTTTTTTAGTATATACCATCGAATGTTTGGTTTATTATATGCATTATTTTGAGAGATAACTAACCAATTCTGAAACTACATTCAAATTTATGTTATAACAAATGCCCTTTTGATAGACTATGCATTTATTTTTAAAGCATATCCATGGTAGATTTCTGTGACAACTTCAGGAAAGAGTTAGAGCTTTATTATTCTAGGTTAAAAAAACAATGAACGTGGAACAATGGTAATCTACTCCACAGCAAATACCACATGTGCCAAATTTCACATTGAAGGGAGGAAACTGCACACATACAGACAAAAGGAATGGTAGAATACCTTTCTCAATATGGTAGAACTCATTTTTGTAGGTTGACTTTTCTCGTCTGTAAAATAAATCGAATATTAACCTATAGTAACTAGTTCATTTATTTCACATAACTCTCAATTCCCCAGTGCTCCAGAGATACAGGTTCAATTCATCATCAAAACTCCAGAATCTGAATGGACCCAAAGACTAACAATCTGATCCAAATTATTAGATGTAGTTCAGGATGTAGGGAAGATGGAACCAGGTGCAAATCAAAGAACAAATGTGTGTCATTTCCGAACATTTCATTTAGATGCCTATGGTGCTTATTATAGGGATCATTATGCAGATGTTTTGTATTAAATTGGGTTCCTCCATGTAATGAAAGGAGCAATATGGTACTCTATTTTACCCTGAGTTCTGATGAAGCATTTCAGAATTAACAAACATGCAAAATACCATTTAAGTACTTGTTCTATTGGACATTGAAAGATGACTTTCACTCCACAGAGTCTAAAAAAATATAACTAATTTCCCAAAATGCAATCAATGCCTACTTGACTTTTCAGAAAGATGGGTTTCAAATTATTGGAGAACATAACTCACTAATGACAAGTATACTTGAATTTCATTTTAGATAACCATTCTGTTTGAATAGAACTGACAATAATTATAAAAGTATAGTTTGATTTTAATTCCATGTTGAAAATTAATGATCTCCACATTTAATGATCAGTTTCTTTGTCCTTAGTCTCTTCCTTCCCTTTCTCTCAAATATTGTCAATCTCTTCATTGTCAGACATCATTGCATTGCAAGAACTTTCATTTGAAGCATGAAATCTCTCACTTGCTGAGTCCCATGGACATTACATGATGTTCCATGGGAGAGCATCCAACATATAGATCCAGATAACTGGGATTAGCTCATTTTGGTTTGGGAAGTGAGGAGGAACATAATACTGGCAAGAAGTTGTGGCTCAGATGTTTACTGTAGGTCCAGGAATATTCAATGAATCCAAGTGTTCCCATTTTCCTGGGAGAGAATCACTCTTACTTTAAGGTCACAAGTACAAATGGATTTCCTTCCTTCTTCCTTCCTTCCTTCCTTCCTTCCTTCCTTCCTTCCTTCCTTCCTTCCTTCCTTCCTTCCTTCCTTCCTTCCTTCCTTCCCCCTGATTCTTGGGAAAGCAGTTGTGTTTAAGGCTAGGGATATAAAAGTTATATATTTCTCTTGCAATGCATAAAGTGGGGGCATGGGTTGAGAATCCCAAGTTATCTTCTTATTGATATTTAAATTTGGGAGTATATGCAGGAAACAGACCAAGGAAATATACACAGTGCATCTTTAAGTTGCTCCTGTCCTATGCGCATTCCAGCTTGACTATAAACTGGATTAAGAAAAACTTAACTAGATAGGGATCCTTTAACAGCACCCTGTAAACTATTTAGCCCAAAGTACAGATGATCAGTTGATTCACTGGACAATACCCCTGCTGTGTCCTCCTATCTCTCTGTTCCAGAAAAGAATAGTCAGCCGCATATTTAATTTACAGGTAGAGTGATACTGTAAGTGGGATTTAAATCACCCACATTAAAGAGGCCAGGCAGGATTTTATGTTATTGTTGCAGGAGAATTATCTTTTAAATTATGTTAATCCTATTCCACATAAACACTAGGAGTATCCAGAGGGGAAGAAAGGTAAGATGGCATCTGCAGCCATTTGATCAAAGTTCCATCTCTTTTTTTTAATGTGCAGCACAATGGAGCTTCGAATTTGGAGATGTTGGTGGGATGTCCATCCATACTTCAGTTTTGTCATTTAAAGCATATTTATTGCATTTACAGAAAGCTTCAGTTACCTTCCATAAATTTCCATTGATACTATTTCTAAAAACGTATTATTTAGAAATGCAAACCATGGATTTACCCTAAATTGAAACACTATTTTGCATTTTTAATATCCAAGTATCTTCTTTATTTTACATAATTTTATCCAAGACAAGTCATAAAAAGAAGTAAAATAGATACAGGAACAAGATAAATTTATGACAAAATCCTGAACAATCAATAATGAGAGAGAAGCACTTAGTGATTTGTGAAAGCTATACTTTCAACAGGAAATCCACAGCCTTCTTGGAATCACATTATTCTTCTTGACTATATTTCCAAATATCCCAATTTCTCAGTAGAGTTTACTTAAAATATTAGCAAATTCAGTAATATAACAACAGTGCTCCTTCATTCACCTTCCTTTGTAGAGAAATATCCAGGAATCTCAAAGAATGAAATGAGCCATTGAAAATGAATTACCACAAATCTGGGCAAGTACAAGAAGCATGTATGATTGATTCCATAAACCAGGGTTAGTGTTCAAATGTTCTCTGAATTTCAAGTCTTGACATTAATGATAAGTAATATTTGTCACAGGGCTCCTGATGTGATGCTGAGTTATCAGGACACAAAAGACATCCAGAAGCTAGTGTTTAACAGTGATGTATATTATCTTGGCTGAAAAAAGCTATAATCCTCTGTCCTCCTAATATTAAAGCCTTTGACAGACTGCTTTTCATATTATATCTTGCTGCCATTATTCAATGAGAATCAATCAATCAGTATAGAGCTGGAAGTAACCTTGGAGGTCTTCTAGTCTAATCCCCTGCTCAAGCAGGAGACCCTACACCATTTCAGACAGGTGGTTGCCCAGTCTTTTGTTAAAATCCTCCAGTGATGAAGCACCCACAACTTTTGAAGGCAAGCTGTTTCACTGGTGAACTGTCCTCACTGTTTCTCCTTCATTCCAAGGTTGCTTCTCTCCTTGATTAGTTTCCATCTGTTATTGAATAGATGAATCATTGAATCAGAGGGGTTTCAAAGAGACAAGACTTCATCGTCTGAATCTAGGCTCCCAAAGTCTAGTTCTTTCTTAAATGATCAGCAGAGGAGAAAAAAACATTGATAAAACTGGTGCTAGGTAGTTGTACCAATCAGATGTGATATCTTTATATCCTCTTTGAAAGGACATTGAACAGCCTAGAGTTTCACTTTATTACCATCTTGTTGATAGGTTTAGCTGTTGGGTCCCTAATATGCCAGAGATGCCTCCCTGAGTATCCAGCTGCCCTTCACCCAACTGGCCACACATATTGTAACAACTATTTTGTGAACAGGAAAGCTTCCTCTAGCAGCTGTTGGTGCCCCAAAATCTCAATGTCCTTTCAAAATGTCAAAGGCATCACTAACCACTCCAAAGCCAGAGGGCCGCTGGCTTGATTAAATCCACCCATATTTAGCTTATTATTTGCTTCTGCTTCTGCCATGGGATCTTTGCCTGAGAGCAATATCCAAGTGTCTGGTCCTGAAAAAAGTATATTTTGTAAGGCAACCATTTAAGGGAAGAAAAGAAAAAAAAACCCATCATGTTTTATGCAAAAATTCAATTGTAAAATTTTAATAGGAAATCACTAAATAGTTGATTAATGAGGACTGCCTTTTCGGGTGCTTGTTAATTAGGTTAGCATAGATACTAAGTATTGATCCTCAGGATCAGGGACAATAGAATGAGAGCTTTATTTGCATGTTTTCTTTATCGCTAAACTTTAATTTCAAGGTTATCAGATTTTTAGTGTAGTAGGTTTTTATTTTTAATTTCTGTTCTATATGGTTCCTATAGTGAAGTGAAAAAAAAATCCTTTTGTAGAGGATCAAACTTTTTGTCAGGTCTAAGATAGGATTTGATTTAAGTGATCAGCTTGAAATGAAAACTTTTGTAAGATGTTCCTTCAGTAACCAGTGTATAAAATAGTGGAAATAAACCAGGGTTGTCAAACTCACATGGTTACGGTGGTGTCACATGACATATCAGGACTTTTCTCCCCTTCACTAAAATGGGCATGGGCATGGCCAGCATGTGACGCATCAGCTGATGTGCCAGGAGTTTGAAAGCCCTGAAATAAATAATCAGAAAAATATGAAAAATAAATAAGAGCAATCTACGTTAGCAAAGCTGGGTGATGATCCAACTATAGGATGCTACAAAGACAAAGGATAAATGGAAGGAAGACTCTCTCTTATGTTGCAATGTATTTCCTATAATCAATGTCCAAAATGTCAAGATGTACTTCATGAAACACTAGTCCAGATGCAATTAGGGAATGTCCAGAATAAGAATATTCTCTCTCTCTCTCCCTCTCCCTCTCCCTCTCCCCCCCCTCTCTCTCCCTCTCTCCCTCTCTCCCTCCCCCCTCTCTCTTTGTTTACATATACCAATGAAGTCTGTCAACCACATTGAGCTGGCAGTCCATCAATAAATACCTACTTACAAACACATGCATTTTGCTAAAAGGCTTGAATTTGGCATTGATGAAATCAAAGACAACAAACCAGAAGAGTTACAAGTCGTTTGCTAGAAGCAATTTAAGAATCAAGTATATATCTAGAATTTATAAGGATAAAACTCTATATAGTGGCACCTAGCTAACCTATAGGTAGTACGTTTTAGGTTATTGGTATTAGTGACACTACAATTCCCAAATTGGGCTGGACTTAAGGAAATTATAAGATAGGGAACATTAATGTAAAACAAAAGAAAAGGTTAAAAATATCAACACCTCCTGCTCAGAGAAGGTTCTGTGGATGCACTAAAGAGTGCTCAGGGTACATTCATCATATCAATACACACAGAGAGAGAGGTGGGGAGAGGAGAGAATCTCACCTGGAAGCTTTAGGAGGCTGAGATTCATTTGGAGCTGGACAATTTAGCAATAGCACTGAGACTTATATACCACTTCACAGTGATTTACAGCCCTCTCTAAGTGATTTACAGAGTTAGCAGATTGCCCCCAACAATCTAGGTCCTTATTTTACCTGACTTTGGAAGTATGGAAGGTTGAGTCAACCTTGAGCCAGTCCAGGATCAAACTGCCGGCAGCCAGCAGAATTAGCCTGCAATACTGCATTCAAATCACTGTGCCACCACGGCTCTTAAATTTAAAGGGTCACTGCTGCCCCTTGGACAAATATAAAATCAGCTCAGTGCAAGTCATATTTTGTCCAAATCTGAATGTTTGTAAAGATATCATTTCTTTAACTACCTCTTCTTCCATTTTAAAGCTTAGAAGAAAATTATATAATTTAGATATCATCTTTTTCTCTGTTCCTAAAGATATATTAGACATTAGCAGACAAAATGGGGAATAGTAAAAAAAAAAAGTGAATAAAGCATTAGAGAGCTATAAAATGAGATGATTCTATTCTGTTAGTTTGTCTTTATAGGCTCAGTCATGTCATGTTGAACCATCACACTATCCTCAAGAACTATTGAGATTAAAGAGCCTCTTCAGCAATAAATATGAAGTTAATTCTGTGGCATGTTGATTGAATAAAAGTCCTTCTGAAACTGACTGGTTTAGTCAGTTCATTTAAACCTCTCAGTGCCACCTTGCCATTCAAAATTTCCTGGTGGATTACCGTAACTAATTAACACAGTGCTAAAATGCATGAATGCAATGTCATAAATAATAAGCACAGGAAGAAAATACATCGGAATTTGAAAGCCTGGGGAACATAGGACCCTTAGAGAAGTTTCCATAGCAGAGGCCCTATAGGCAACCTAGCCATCACTCATTTGTCCTCAGATAAAAACAAAATCTTTGTATATGGATAGCTCAAATGGGAGAAACTATTTAGACTTTGAAGGGAGAAAAACCAGGCACTTTGCAGTCTATTTGAAAATGGAACACAGGGCAGGGAAACCTTAAAAACATTCAAATGATGCTGTTTTTTGTTGATTAAATTTCTAATCTGCCTAAAAATTATGTTGGTTTTTTGTTTTTATGTTTTGCCGTGAGGTTTAAATGGCAGTGAGAATAGAAAGTATTTATAAGCAACATTGGAAGAATATATAAAAACAACCACTTCCCAACATATATTCCAGAAAGTAATCTAGCAGGTATATCCTAAACTAGGTAAGGTTTCTTGACAGCCTTCAAAATGCAACATATTTCAATAGCCTAACTTGGTGGTTGTGAAAATATGGCCACCAATCTTCATAAAAAAGATGTGATTGAATGACTGATGGATTGATAGATGGCAACCCTCCTCCTCCTCCTCCTCCTCCTCCTTTAGAAAAAGATACACTTAATAGATGATAGGTGATCCTCAACTTAGAACAGCAATTAGGACCAGAATTTCCATCACTCAATGATAATGATATAAAGCGAGGGAGTACAAGAGGCCCTGGTCAGGAAGGGAATTCCAAAGACTGCTTGGTAACCATCATTCAGTGCCATTGTAACTTCAAACAATTGCTGAAAGCATGGTTGTAAGTTGAGGACTGCTTGTATAGGCATATAACAGATAATCTATATAGTAGGTATGAAGGTTGGTAGGTAGGTGAGTAGAACATAACAATATGTTCCTTACTATTTGGACCGCTAGCCACCTTAATTGAATAAATCAGAATGTCAGAACATGAAACAAATAATTTACCAGAAATAAAGGTTTAACTTGTACAAACTGAAAGTCTTTGTAGCAATAGCAATTAGACTTGTATACTGCTACACAATGCTTTACAGTCCCCTCTAAGCAGTTTACAGACTCAGCCTATTGCTCCCAACAATCTGGATCCTCATTTTACTGACCTCGGAAGGATGGAAGGCTGAGTAAACCTTGAGCTGGTCAGGATCAAACTGCTGGCAGTGAGTAGTGAATGAGCCTGCAATACTGTATTCTCACCACTGAGCCACTATGGCTTATTATATATAAAAAAGGACTTTCTTGCCAACCAGCTAATGATCATATCCTAATGGCATTCAGGTGAATGAAAATATGAAAGTAATTGTTCGTTGTATATGTGTGTATGTGTGTTTCTGCAGAATTCATGGGCTTGGCATTATAATATGGTGTACAGAACCTCCTGCAGAAAGTTCTGGAAGTGATCCTCTCCATAGGTTCTAAACTGTACCAATACAAGCTTACAATTCTTAATCCTGAGAGTCAATTAACGATCAACAACTTCAATGTTGACATGACATTTATGAACATGATCAGTAGTAACAAAAGTTGCTGAGAGTTTATGATCAGTCTGTCTTTTTTCCTATTGTTTTTTTTTCATCAAGATAAAACTACATTTGAAATAAAGCCAAGCAATCAAACTGAAATATTTCATTCCTTTCTTTACATTACATATTTTTGAGCGTATCAATTCTTAAGCAACTTGCCCAAAACCATTTCTCTACAATAAAAACAAAACAAAAAGCGAGCCACTTTGCTCTTCTCATTATGAAACTCAGAAAGACTCACCTTGCTTTCAAGTTACAGGATAACTTCTTGAGAAACTGAAACTTCACACTGATAATCAGTTCTAAAATTGCTTCAGAAATGTCTGTTGGGGATGGAGGAAAATGTGAACTGAGCCTAAAGTGTTGCTTTGAAGTGTTTTCCCTACTCAGTTTTTGTTAGCCTCCGGATACAGTGAGAAATGGGAGAAGAGGCTGATGAGTGGTTAAAATTATACTGCTTTCAAGTTCTTTCTGCCTACTTATCATTCAGCACTTCCAGAGTGCATGTACCAAATTTTGAATGAAAACACCTCACACAGCTTTCTGAACAACAGGTTTAAGCTTTGTGTTCCTTCCATGCCAGTTTTACTCACTTTAAGAAAATAATATCAGCAGCAATATTCCATCTTCATCTCTTTCTCTTTCATCTCTATCACCTATTTTTTATTCTTCTAACATGTTCTTCAGTTCAACTGAAGTACATGTTAGAAGGAGGAGCTAGCAGCAGCAATGGTGGAAGATCTTTAATTTCTCCTTCTACACACCTCTACAGCTTCTATTAGAGACTCAGGTCTGCTGAAAGTGTTTGGTCAGTGAACTTCAGTCAACAATCTGCCTTTATTCTGTGCCAAGTATCTACATAATTGCAGTGGAGATGTTCCAATAGATGAAAATCCAGATTTCAGGAAAAGCCTTCAAAGATAGAAATACTGCTGCAGACATTTTCCTTCTACACATCTAGGAGAACAAGAGAAAAAGCAAAGCTGGCCTAAATCACAACAAGGCTTTTTTTTCCCTTTCTTCCTTCTTTTGTCACTTGTTTATATAGAATCATAACATCATAAGGTTGAAAAAAATTCTGGAGCTCTTGCAGCCCAACTCACTGCTCAGCCCAGGCAAATTATCACACTAACTTCATACCATACTTGGGCAAATGGACTGTTCACTCTTTTCCTGAAAAGTTCCAGTGATGATGATGCTCCAATAACTTCAGGAGATGCTCCCATAACTTCGGGAGACAGATTATTTCACTGCTTAAAAGATCTCACAATCAGGAAATTCTTCCTTATTTTAAGTGTGGATTTCCCTTAGTAAAGCTTCCACACAGTGGTTCCTGTCTTACTGTTAGATGCATGGAGAATAAATCCACACTCTCCGACATCTCTTTCAGTGGTGGGATTTATTTATTTATTTTACTACCAGTTCTATAGGTGTGGCTTGGTGGGTGTGGCAGAGGAAGGATACTCCAGTCAGTCAGAGGTGGTATTTGCCGGTTCTCCGAACTACTCAAAATTTCTGCTATTGGTTCTCCAGAACTGGTCAGAACCTGCTGAATACCACCACCTCTGATCCCTTTATGTATTAGAAAATGGCTATCCCCTTAGACTTCACTTCTTTAAGCTAAACAGACCACATTTCTTTAACTGCTTTTTTTTTGTAGGATTTAACTTCTGAGCACCTTATCATCCTTTCTGTTCTTCTCTGTTCTTTTTTCAGTTCCTCAACAATCTTCTGGTATTGATATAGTATCAAAATCATAGGAAGTAACAGTCCACAGTTAGTCCACAGTTCTAGTGGACATATTAGATTATTACTGGACATATTAGACGTATTACTGGAAGCAATAGTATGTAGACTATTACTTCCGGTGATGTTGATACTATATCTTGGTTGATGCAGCAAAAAACTGCACTGGCTTTTTTGTCAACTGTAGCACAGTGCTGGCTCATGCTTAACCTGTGCTTAAATATATGTGTACTAGGAAACACATAGTTGCCCCTCTTGTCAATTACTTGCTTTTGGCAGCCTCTTCCTTCATTTAGCAAATTCTTAATGAATGCAATACTTTCCCATCCCCAAATTCACATATAATTGTTTGGAGAATAAGCTCTAATGTTCCTTTCAGATCATAATAAGGAATATTAAGGTTTATTCCTCTGAAAATTTGGAAGAATTAAAAAAAAATCATGCACAAAATGCATTTTCCTAAGAAAAATTGTAAATGCAAATTGCGTAACTTGGGAATCAGAATGAAACATGCAAATATCCATGGAAATTAATAAACACAATACTTCATATATTATATGAAAACACTCCATTTATATACCTTTTGCATAATGCCACACAGAATGAGAAAATGTTTTGACACTTGTTTGTCTCACCTGATTTTTTTCTTATCATGTTACTCCATTTTAGTTTGATAGAATTAGTCCAAGGCTTTTAAAAAAATGAAAAAGACCAGACTATTTCAAAAACTTTAAAAACAAATAGTTAGTTAAAATGCATTCCTCCTTTAGCAAAACATCAGACTTTTTAATGCTTATTTCATATAAATGACCTGCTCTAAATTTTCAGAGGTTCCCAAGTTCAAATTACAACGTTAAGGCAAAAGCTGGACCATGTCACCTAGATTGTGAACACTGAAGAGACTATGATATCCCCAAACCAGTAAATTCTGATACTATTTTGGCTTGTTTCTTTAAAATTTGAGAAGAAGGGGGCAGTCTTTAAAAAAAAATAAGAGTATCCTTTAAATTCAGGGACATCTTGTAATTCACTAAGAGACATCTGCGCTGAATAAATTTGCACCACTAGAAAAATGTCTATTTCTATCTGCAAAAGCCCAGATTGTGATGAAGGTGGCATTTCCATGCCATATTAAATAATGCCTTCCAGTATTATCCAGAAGGTATCTGGAAGTAGTTTCGCAGCTGGCAGCCCTAGAGAGCTAGTCCCTGCTGAATTACCATACAGTCAAATGGAAGTCTGCATTGGCAGATCAAATTAAAAAGCCAGCACAGCTGATCTGATGCTGCCTGGTTTTCTACCTGCTGACTTCATTCTTCCTGGTAGCCTATTCAGTAATATGTTTTGAATGTAAATGGATACAAGATGTTTGTTATCATTTGTAAAGATAGCTCCTCTTCTGCTCAAATCAGTGTTTATGTTTCCTATGTGACAAATATTTGGCGGAAACTCAGCATGCAGGGGACCTTGGTGTGGAGACAATATAGGAGTCCCACCTCCTACTTTCAGCTCTCATTTGTTCAGACCAATAGATGTAAAGGGTGTGTATCACAAACTCTATGAATAACATTGCAGAGATCATATTTTGTGTATCACAAACTCTGTGAATAACATTGCAGAGATCATATTTTGCTTAAAAAGGTGGGGCTGAATAGAAGAAAAAAAAACTCTGAACAAGAAAAGCCTAGGAGTAAAGATTTGGGATGGAGAACAAGATGCTATTGCCGATACTCTCAAATTAATATGAATTCCCAGTATTGAGAAGCAAAGGAGTTTCCTAAACAAATTGCATGTATTTGGTTAATTATTGGGCATTTAGATATTCCACAGGATGGAGAAATTAAAGAACATGAAACAAATATTATGCTAAAAAAAAAGAATTACCCTTGGCATCCTAGCATAATGTTACAAATATTTCTACAGAATTATTAAACAGACAAAAGAAATTCATGAATAGCAAGATAATTTTAAAAGAGAGAAGCATCATCTATGTGGCAGCTAACAATTACGTGTGGGCATTCCACTTCACTGAACACAGGCAAAATATAAGACCATGATATTCATTGCCAAATTCTGCTTCAAGTCTTCCCTAAGGGAGCTAGTCACAGGGCTACTAAAATATTATGCATGGTCATTGTCTGGGAGTAACTTTCAAGAAGGGAGGAAGCAGAAGGAGGAAAAGGAGGAGAAAGAAAGGAAGGTACAATCAATCATCTGACTTTTCATAGTCACACATGATATTTAACATGCTTTTATTTTTGTCAGTGCTTTAAAATTAATAACTCCTTCAGCATAAGGAGAAAACAAGCAATATATTTGAGAAAGATGGGACATAGATCAGTCCTATCTTTATAGTCTGATACCCTGATGAATGGTAAATGGATTAGCAGACCCAATCCGTTTTTCTTCCTTTGTTTTATGATGCTCATATTGTAACACTTGCACTATTGCTATCAATCTTCCCCCGTCCAACCCCTCCCTCAACTCTGGATTCACAGAATAAGAATTAAAGAACCCATCCCTGTCCTCTTGAAAAGTGCCACTCGTCTGACTCTTTTAAATATTTTATTGCAGTTCCTCCTTGATGTTTTGTTTGAAGTCCTTGAAAAATGTGCAAAAAGGTAGGATATCAGCTAAAAAGCTGAACAGAAGTGATTGCGGTAGAGAGTCTTAAACCATTGCCTTTGACTCTGTGCAGCAATAACATGCTATATCCAAAAGCCTATTTAAAGAGCGCAAAATAAATTTTGTTTTCTTTTTATTGGTTAACCAAAACATTTGGGGTTGGGGTCTGGTTTCCATAGTAAATGTGATGGGTCACAAAGTTCTAAAGAGGTATCTCATGATTATATATCCTTACTGTATCCAGAGAGCTCATATGCTAAGATTTTATATATTGGAAGAATTGTTGTACTGGGTTTTTTAAAAAAACTTTTTGCTTGTTTTTCTGAGATATGCTCTTGATAGGATAGTCTGTGCATCCCGGCCTGCAGAGATTTAGGCATGTCTAAATTATGGTCAGATTAATCAACATAGAAAAATTTTAAAGATGAAACTATGCATTGGAGACCAGGCGTGTATGGTTCTCCAAGTGCAGTTGACCCCGCAAACCACCATTCCTCATTATTGTCCATGGTGACTGAGGCTGAGGGCACCTGGAGTTTACCATCACCTGGAGGGCCACATGCTTTTTATTCCTGCTTGACATAACACTTAGCTGTATGGTTCCCTTAATGAGATTTGAGTTGTTTCCATTGCCAGAAGGCCTGGTAGAAAGCCCCAAAGTGCTTTTTTTTTTTTTTTCAGGTGGGAAAGATGGAGAGTTTATATCTCTTCCTGTGGATGCTTTTCTCCTGTCAAAATCACCTTCTACAAATAGTTTTTGCCTCTGGGGAAAAATTTTGGAATAGCCTTTCATAAAACTATATTGTCACCTCTACTTTGACCCCGAGGCACTGTACATAGTTTCCTGCCTGTTCTTCCCTTCTTAGCATTTTAAAAAGCCAACTACACAGTTTTGATTATCTCTTTTTCATAAGGGAATGTTAAATTTATCTGTTATTCGGATAAATTTACCTTGGAGGGCATGACATTCTCTGAAGGAGAAAATGGAATTTTAAAGCCCCTGACTGTATGTTTTCTATTAATTTATTCATTGCTTTGCTAACCCCAAATTCTGCAGAATCTGACATGTATCCACGTAAAACTGCTGAGTGCTACATTTTCTTTACAGTTTTCTGATTTATATGACAGATGTAGAAGGGGAAAACATGAGCAGGCAGAGAACTCTGTCTACATGTACTGAGATACTAAAATGTACAGTTAATACCAGCATTATATTCACAAAGGTTTTTTTTTCTTTTGCTAATAACGTATTCTCTAGTAATCTCTGCCTCTCTCACACACACAGAAACACAAATGTGACATTCAAAGTTTCAAAAGTGCCCCTCCCCCACGACTGCATTTTGGGTTCTTGGCAACTAGACTGCAATTACAGCCGTTTGCAACATCCTTAGCAGTGGTGGGATTCAAACTTTTTTACTACTGGTTCTCTGGGCGTGGCTTGGTGGGCGTGGCAGGGGAAGGATACTGTAAAATCTCCAGTCAGAGGTGGTATTTGCTGGTTCTCCGAACTACTCAAAATTTCCACTACCAGTTCTCCAGGACTGGTCAGAACCTGCTGAATACCACCTCTGATCCTTAGTCATGTGACCATGATTTACATTTTTTTAAACCAATAACTGGCATTTATTTCTTTTTTCCAACAACAAAAAAAAAATCATAGCAAACAATGAGTTTGTTTAACAATTCTGGGGTTGGCTTAAAGACCGTGGCATTCACTTTATGCATGCATTGTTCTCTTTATGGCCGTGGCATCTGCTTCACTGACACCACATAAAAAGTCAGGACAGTCAGTGGTCAAACCCACTTTATGACTATCGTGACTTACCACTTCAATTGCCAGGCTTATGGCAATTATGGATGTAAGTAGAAGACTAACCATAACCGAAAATTGGTATTGAACTGTAGGTGCATATTACAAAATTTATTAATATATTCATTAAACAAATGATGTAGGTGGAATATATACATGTTTTTTCCATATGCCAGTTATTTGGAGTCAATACATGCCCTAACAAGGAAGGAACCATGTACAATATATTCTTATTCAATACCAGTAAATAGTAGAAGTTAGTTTTCATAGGACTAGAGCCAATGGTCTCTTTCATCATGTTTAGAGGTGTTGAGGGGCACTTGCATAGGTTATTGGCAATGTCAAAATGGCAGGCATACCAATCAATTGAAGCCCCATCCCTTTTAAAATGTGTGTAATGCATGCAATACATGTTTTTTTTTTAAAAAAAAAGAATGTCAAATGTCTAGTCACAGCCACTATTTTGATGCTGTTGGACACTCCAGTAGATGCCCCAGGAGGTAGATGAAAATTGACTTATGATGAAAGAACACAGGAAGTTACACTCAGCCACATTATAGCTCTATGTAGACTTGCATTGTTGATACAGACCTATGGGGTGTTTCAATTTCAGGAATTTTCTTATAATACAACTTGGTTATTCCAAGGATCAAAAACCAGAAGTGTTTGCCAAACATGTCCTTTACCATTTACTGACAGTGAGGAACATTTCTGGAATGGCCATGAACACACTTATGATCCCATCCAATGGGGAATAGATTGTGCATGCATGAGCCAGTGAGATCCCACAGCCCACTAGCAAAAACAATACAGCTGTCAGTCCAAGAGTGGCAGGGGTGGGATTCTACAAGTTTGAACCTATTCACTAGAACCGGTTGTTAACATTCTAAGCAGTTCGGAGAACCGGTTGTTAGAAGAAATTACTGGCCTAATCCTGTAAGGAAGGCAGGAAGGAAACATTCTGGTGTTGCTTACAGAAACTGCCTCTCCGTTAATCCATATTACATTCTTGGCAGGACTAGACTTCCTGTCTCAGGAACGTCTCTGGAGTTTTTTCCCCCTCCTTTGCTGGTACTTTGCTTGTATGGAGTGACCATTCAAAGTTACAATGGCACTGAAAAAAGTGACTTATGACCATTTTTCACACTTTTGACTGTTGCAGCATCCCCACAGTCATGAGAGGCCAGGCGAGAAGATGCGTGCCTTGATGTGATATTGAGTTGGCCACACCCAGCCAATAACATGACCACCAAGCCATGTCCACCACCTAAGGTACACCCACAGAACCGGTTGTTAAAAAATTTGAATCCACCCCTGAAGAGTGGGGAATCATTATGATCAACACTAAAATTATAAAATACTTTCCAATCATTTGATTCTCATATTCTTTCATTTTTCAGAGGCCTGTTTATATGAGGGGGAGAAAAAAAAACCATGTTTCAAACTTTCAAACTTTCTAGTTTTTAGGGAACAATGTCTCTTTCTCCTCTACTTCTTTTTCCTGCCTGACTCAACATACCTTGCTCAGATAGAGAGAAAAATAGATCTCAATGATAGCTAAAGCTAAAGATGGACATGAGAAGTCAAAAAAGCTGAAGATCTCTGGAGAGAAGGTTGGATAAGGAAATACATTCAAATATACTTCTAACTAAGGAAAGCACAAGGCGTTCCCTCATCCCACCCATGAAAATTATTTTATGCTTCTTTGCGAGGAGAGAGTCAGAAGCAATTTTCTTTTCCATTACATTGAGGAGTAGTAATAACAAAAACAAAAAAAAACAAAAAACCAAGCTTGTAGCACATGAAGAAAGAACATGTTCCTTAAGTGCGAATGAAGATGAAAAAGGCTAGGCTTGCCACAGCTCTAAATAAGTAGACCAAGATTCATCTATGACATTCAGGGATGGCATTCTTCAGTGTTAAGAAGAAGGTTCACTGATAAGACTGAGGCTGCCCTAGAGCATGTATAAAAGGCTTGTTGCTACATCACTGAGTCCCTGCAGTCATTTGCTCTCCTCCAAAATATGTCCCATGAGCAAAAGTTTCTTAAACAGAAGTATTGAATTGGATACAATTCTGCATTTTGATTCTATGAATCAGTCCTTTAACCTTTCTTTTTTTTCTTGTAACTCCAACTCATCCAATTGCCAAGTCCAATTCAGCCATTTCAGAACTCACGAATGAAGGTTAATACACACGTCACAGGATAATTGCAGGATCCAATGTGGGTCAATCACCAGGACCAGAGGTTTACTCTTCCGAGCTTTCAGACTCATGCTAGAGCTCATCCTCAGAGAACTTTCTCTCTACTGGAATATGTGCTTGGGCTACTCTACTCCTATTCTATTCTATTCTATTCTATTCTATTCTATTCTATTCTATTCTATTCTATTCTATTCTATTCTATTCTATTCTATTCTAGTCCAGTCCAGTCCAGTCCAGTCCAGTCCAGTCCACTCCACTCCACTCCACTCCACTCCACTCCATTCCATTCCACTCCATTCCATTCCATTCCATTCCATTCCATTCCATTCCATTCCATTCCATTCTATTCTATTCTATTCTATTCTATTCTATTCTATTCTATTCTATTCTAGTCCGGTCCAGTCCAGTCCAGTCCAGTCCACTCCATTCCATTCCACTCCATTCCACTCCACTCCACTCCATTCCATTCCATTCCATTCCATTCCATTCCATTCCATTCCATTCCATTCCATTCCATTCCATTCTATTCTATTCTATTCTATTCTATTCTATTCTATTCTAGTCCGGTCCAGTCCAGTCCAGTCCACTCCAGTCCACTCCATTCCATTCCACTCCATTCCACTCCACTCCATTCCACTCCACTCCATTCCATTCCATTCCATTCCATTCCATTCTATTCTATTCTATTCTATTCTATTCTATTCCAGTACTCTTATCTGTATTATTTTGTGGCCATTCCAGTGGAGGAATCAATGCCCCGCAATAGGTAGCAAGACCCTTTACAAATGAGGCTGTAAACTCTGATTCATTCCAAAGATGAAATCTCTGATAATTGCATCAGAGGAAAACGCTGTGCCTGCCCTTTGCCAGGAACATATTCAATTATCTGCATTGCCCTCCCCTCCTCTTCAGGCTGCCTTTTGTATTAGCTGGGATCTCATTTTCAGCAAGCCTTTGAAATCTTTATTTCCTCCTTTCTTGCCATCCTCCTGATTAGCTCAGTGATGGCTCAACTGCTATTTTATTGGGACAACTGGCTCCCGAGGTGAGATGTTTTTATGACCCTTGGCCAACAAGTCCAGGGCAGGCCTGGGAAGAGTCTCCTGCTTTACAGGTTAGAAATGACCTCTACTTATTTCCTGCCTTTGGCAATGGGCTGAGAGGCTAATTCTACATTTGCTGGGACAATACATCCCCACTTCCTTTCTTTGCATCACAGATTATCTGGAGTCAAAGTCTGTCCAGGGCAGTTTTTCAACACAGCTCCCACACAGAAAGGAAAGAAAATGGAGATCAGGACATTAAAAAAAAAAAAATTGAACATGTCTCTACTCTATTAGCCTCCGTACCAGGTTTGATACCAGGCTGCGAGGAAAAAAGAAAGTTAATTGATTAACAGTGAGATCCAAAAGCTTTAGAGTTACTTCAGAGTAAAGGCTATTGGCGAAAAGCTTCTGCCAAAATAGTCTTCAGGGTCTTGGGCTTGAAGCGTCCTTTGAAGTCAGCAGAACTATGGGAGGTCTGAATTCAGGAGTGTGGAAGAATGAACTGCCTTGAAACAGAAAAAAAATATTACATGCAACTATCAAGCACAATCTCTCTCCCTCTCTTTCTCTCTCCCTCCCCCCCAATGGCCTGAATGTCAGATGCTTAGCTTCGGCATGTCACGCAGAAAGAAGGGGGGGGGAATTCAAAACTCTTAGAAGCACCTCCAGGATGATATGTAGGGTTCAAAAAGAAGAAGTATATATTAAAAAGGCACTTGAGATAGAAAGGAGGAGGAGGGGCTGGACTCACAGGTGCTCAACAGCATGGCAGGAGTGAAAGGCGAATGGATGTGAAGCAGAGGATCAAAAGCTTGGAGACAGAGGACTCAGAAGATCCAAGGCTAGGGAGAAGAGCCAGGAGGCAGTTGACCCCAAACAAGGAGTCTGCCAAAAGTCTTGAGCCCGAGGGGAGTGGGCAGCCTTAGACTCTAGAAAATAACAGAACAAACTTGGGCCAGTTAATCTCTGTCAGCCCTCTAGGAAGGAGGAAACAGTTCCTAAAAAATGTGCTCAAAAAACTTCAGGGGTTTGTTTAGGCACTAGTCAAGAGTCAACTCTGACTTGAAGGAAGATGGTGGGGGAGGGGGAGATAGATCTTTTTAATATACATAAGTAACCTGGGTTTCCTCCTCTCTTTCTCTTTCTGAATAGAAACAGAATAATCCATGATGTGAGAGATATGCTTAAAGCAGTTTCCAATAATGTTAAACTAACGGTCCTTATGGTAAGCAACATTATAGAAATAGTTAAAGCGATATATCACCATGCTGTTGATGATTGCACTGACTTGCTCTTTTGTCTCTTTTTCTATTGCTTGAGAATTATGCTTGCTATTAATACAATATCCAAAGGGGATAAAATACCCTAATCAAGCATGATTTGTACCCATTTTCCCTTAATTAATTATATAATCATTGTAAGCTTATTCTTTTCATTAAAACAAGTCAGTGTCATATGAATTACATGCTTGTTGAAACCAAACAGACATGTAAAAGAATGGATAGACAATTACAGGTAGGTAGGTAGGTAGGTAGGTAGGTAGGTAGAAAGAAAGAAAGAAAGAAAGAAAGAAAGAAAGAAAGAAAGAAAGAAAGAAAGAAAGAAAGAAAGAAAGAAAGAAAGAAAGAAAGAAAGAAAGAAAGAAAGAAAGAGATGGATGGATGGAAAGGCATGTAGATAGGTAGATAGATATACTGTATAAGGATGGAGACATGGAATACATAAGGATGGAGTTTGCTGTAACCCAGAAAATGCAGTTAAAATTCTCTGGGCTGAGATAAATGATGCATTTGAGGGGGGAACACTTAACAACAAGAAAAATGCTACCGAAGCATTTTAAAAAGAAAATAAAATTTGCTGTGGCCACTTTCAGTTGACTTCATTTGTTCTGATTGGCTCCATACATAGTGATATCAGCCTCAGTGCTCAGTCTTTTAGTAGTTTGTGCAAATCATCTAATCAGTTCATTTGGAAAGATAATATAAGATGCATATGGTATTTAGTAACCTCATCATAGACAAATATTTGATGTCATAGATGACATCAAACTATGACATCATTCCATTCATTATGTGATTCCAGGTTTGCTTTGCTCAGTGTGTTATAGCATTTAAGGCACCAAGCTAAAAATCCCATACCTATGAGCACTAGTCCGTCCCGTAGGCATACAAGCTAGGTGACTTTGGGACAGTCATTCTCTCTCAGCTCAACTCATGTCACAGGGTTATTGTTGTGGGGAAAATAGGAGGAGGGAGGACTCTAGTATGTGATCTCTGCCTTGAGTTAATTTTAAAGGCAAGATAAAAATGTAATAATCTAATCCAATGTCATGTTTCAGTCTGAGCACACATAGGCCAGCTTGATTTGCATCAGTTTAATGGTGAATAGAAATCAGTTTAGTGATGAATAGCAAGCAGAGAACCAGCTGTGCAAACACATGCACACCCCAAAATGTGTACCAGTTCAGAATCGAAACTCAGCATAGGTTCAGAGATGCAGCCATAGTCCACAGCTATCCAGAAGTCCAGTCATCAGGGAGGTTAGCTATCTGATTTGGGTCAAAAAGACAAAGTTCAGAAAATAAAGCAGGAAGCAAGATCTGAAGTTGGCATGTTGTTCTCAACAAGGAGCCAAGCTGACAGCGGATATGGGTTCTTGTTTAAGTCAGCCATTGTTAGTCAATCGTTTACCAGTTTCTGAGGTCGAAACCTTCCTGGATCAGACTCTTTAACTTCTTATTCCTCTTGAGTCAGAGGAGAACATAACATCCAGAAAGAAATAAAAAGGTGATTCTTGGGAGCGGGGGAGGGAGAGAAAAAAATATAGTGGTAAATAGTACCAAATTGATTTCAGTATTCAATGTACTTATGGGACAATGCTCACCTCCACCACCCTTTCCCCAGATCTATTACATAAGATGATAAATCTATAGTGCGGATTCCTTATTTCAGTAGGTTGAGAGAAAGTGAGGAAAATGATGATAGGAGATCATGGCTTTTTGAATCCGCACTTTTGCTCTGGAAAAGTCAGTTTCTGATTATATTATCCTGCACAACATGCTCTACCTGGATTCATATTTAAGATAACTCTCCATTGCAAGTACAAATCCATCACATTTCTCCTCATCCCAAGATCTGCATCAATTTTTCCCATAGCAATTGTTGATCCAGTGGACAGAGGACAGTATAGAAAGGGGGTTTGGGTACAAATCAACACTTTGAGATAATGTAACAGAGATCTGACCGCCTGCCATCTTCTATGTTTTCTTAAAACAGTCCCTCCAACAAGTTTAAATCAGAATATATATTTTTTTCTGAACAGTTGTGAATTTGAATAGAATTCTGAGCATCACACAGTTTGAAAGATTTGTGCCAGAAACATTTGCTGAAATGAGTTTCCTGAAAGCTGATCATTGACTGATCCAATTTGTGGCTACCACTGAACATTATTCTGTTGCTCAAGGCATGGAACTATTTAAAGATTCACCAGCACTTTCCCTTGTGTTCTGATTCCTGTGCTCTTCCCTTGCATTTCATAGTCATTCTTTTTTATTCTTTTCACAAAACTTTCCCTTAATATATATACAGTGTTAGTAAAGATGAAAATGCTGGTTTCTAACTTCTTAAGTAACTCTTTAACCCAATCCCCTCTTGCCATTGAAACACAACACATTATTTCTATGATGAGTTCCATCAAACGTTCTAGCAGAGGATAACATTTGTTATGGAATGCTGTGTTAAAGGTAGGCATAAATCAATAGCAAAAATCCAGATAAGCAAGCAAAATCCCTGAACTTCATGAAAAGATCTATATGGGCAACTTCTGTTACACATCTATCCTAATGGAAGTGATAGCATTAAATCTGTCTGTGACAAAAGTGCTAGTTTCAAAGAAATGAAGAATGAAACTTCAAGATTTCAAAACTTGATTTAAATATTATTTTGCAAGAAGATTTACTGCTGGAAAGGAACACCACTTTATATAATTCATATTATTATTATTATTAGCCTTAAACCAAGTGATTCAGAATATAGAAAATGCTGCCAACAAATTAGTAATATCTACACTAATAAAACATCTACATAGCTTTATATTTCATCTAGTAGGGTAGTTAGGTGGTGAGCCAAATAATATATTACGAAATTAGCCCAATATATCCTTCTATCAATGCTAACAATTAAGGAAATGAAAGGCAAACATATGCACACTCAGAGGATGTAGGAAATCAATGAAGAACTTGAAATATTATATAGCTATGTTCTTCTGAGATGCAAAATCCATAAAACATTTCTTGCTTCCTTCATCATTTAGTTTCTCAATAATCCCCATTTAATTATTGTCAACCTCAATGCCTAAAAATATTGTAGGTAGGCTAACTTTTTTTAAAATTAAATATTTTATTAAACAAAACAATTAAAAACATTGAACATGGTGAAGTCGGTTTGATGTGATTTGGGGTCAATATTGCATATATATACATTTCCTATAAACAATTATTCAACTATATACATATATACATTTGTTCATTCATATAATACATTTCTAACATCATTCGTCTTCTTTTCATCTCATCCAATCATTTACCTTTTCAACCACTCCTTTCCCAACTTAAGACCTTCCTCTCTGATCCTACCAATGATAGAATTTATCCCAAATTGCGTAGTATGCCGATTCATCTTTGTTTTTCATTTCTAGAGTTAACTTGTCCATTTCAGCGCATAGCAAGATTTTGTTTATTACTTCTTCTTCACTTGGTATAACTGTCTCTTTCCAGTTCTGGGCAAATGTTATCCTTGCTGCAGTAATAATACGTATAATCAAACAAAGCTCATCTTTCTTATATTTTTTTGACGTAATTCCTAATAGAAAGCATTCTGGTAGGTGATCTAGTTTTAAAAACTTTTTTGTTATCATGTATACAGTGTCTCCAGTCTCAAATGTTAAACATAAACTGTGTTAGTGATTTATTACAGATAGTCTTCAACTTATAACCATTGATTTAGTGACTGTTCAAAGTTACAACAGCACTGTAAAAAATAACTTTTTTCACCCTTATGACTGTTGCAGTGACTGTTGCCCTGGTCACATGATCAAAAGATGCTTGGCAACCGGCATGTGTTTATGACGATTGCAGTGTCACGGAGTCATGTGATCACCTCTTGCAACCTTTTGATAAGCAAAGTCAATGGGGAAGTCAGATTCACTTAACAACCATATTACTAACTTAATTGCAGTGACTCACTTAAGAACTGAGGGAAGGAATGTCATAAAATGGGGCAAAGCTCAATAACTATCTTGCTTAGCAACAGAAATCTGGGGCTCAGTTATGATTGTAAGTCAAGGACTACCTGTATCGATAAGCAGGTATGCCTCTTCCAAGAACATGGAACATACGATCAAATGTGACAACATCATTCATATTTTAAATGTCCAAGAAGCTTATGACACCCTTCTGGCTAGGCAACAAAAACATAACCTTTCCAAGTCCACTTAGGGAACTTAGTGATTTAGCAGGTATTAAATATATATCCTAATCTTGTGACTCAAGGTATATCCTAGCCTGGAGGTAAGCCTAAGAACCTGTTTCACACTCTACCTTGAAACTCTCCACAATTCTGCCAGAATTATTTGATGCCAAATCATCTAGCAATGATGCTTACATTCTCCATTGTTGTTACGACCCAACAGATGCTGGCTTTGATAGAGTCCTTTATTGCTCTGTTAAATTCCAGAACAAATAGCCCTACAACAGCCAGTAAGGCTCTACCCCAAACTTCCCTGAAAGCAGCCACCCACAGTCCCACTAACAAAAGCCAGTAAGCAACAAAAACAGTTTGTAAAGGCAGAGAGGAAGTCCAAAGACAAGGTGCAGGCTCACAGGGCAAAGCCCAGAGTCAAGGTCCACAAGGCAAGGCAAATCTACTAGGCAAGGCACAGGCAGAAACATGAGTCAAAGCTAAGTTTTTTCAAGGCCAGAGGAGTGCATACCAAATCAAACAATGGTTTTGACAAAAACAATCTCCCCCTGCCTCTGCTTAAGTCAAGCCAAGCCAGGTATTCCTTCTGAGGAGGGGTGGGGCAACTTTCTCCCAAGCAGCCTCACTAACCTCCTTTGACCTTGTCTCCACTCTATTCTCTGTGCCCTTGGATTGAGTGGGAGAGGCAGCTATTGCTCATTAGAGGGGATTTCTCAACACCACTGCTGGTCTTCAGCCAATCCTCCCCCATGTCTGTGAGGGCAGGCAGATCGCTGTCTGGTCAACCACATCTTCCAATTCCTGAGGGCCCTGAACAGCATCACCAAACATTCCGGGGGAGAGGTACCTTCCCCTTAGATGGTCCGGCTTGCTGCTCTTCTTCTTCTTCTTCTTCTTCTTCTTCTTCTTCTTCTTCTTCTTCTTCTTCTTCTTCTTCTTCTTCTTCTTCTTCTTCTTCTTCTTCTTCTTCTTCTTCTTCTTCTTCT
This sequence comes from Notechis scutatus, assembly GCF_049901735.1. Classification (NCBI taxonomy): domain Eukaryota; kingdom Metazoa; phylum Chordata; class Lepidosauria; order Squamata; family Elapidae; genus Notechis; species Notechis scutatus. Next base: position 177,682,574 of record NC_142009.1, read on the forward strand.
TCTTCTTCTTCTTCTTCTTCTTCTTCTTCTTCTTCTTCTTCTTCTTCTTCTCCTCCTCCTCCTCCTCCTCCTCCTCCTCCTCCTCCTCCTCCTCCTCCTCCTCCTCCTCCTCCTCCTCCTCCTCCTCCTCCTCCTCCTCCTCCTCCTCCTCCTCCTCCTCCCAGGGATCTGAATGGCTCATGACAATTGCTTTGTGTTGGGAAATGAAGTAAAATGGCCACTCCAATGTTAGCATAAAAGTGGTATAGGCAGCAGATACTCTAATATTATCATAGCCACACAAACCCAACCAGCAACTATCTGCTCCAGTTCTTGGTGTGTGTGTGTGTGGAATAATTGCATCTTCCAATCACAAAGGTTTGCCACCTCTCCTCAATTCCAATTCTGTAACTTTAGTTGATCCTTTTGGAAAATGCATGTGAAAAATAAATACATATCTGGGGATGATGTCAGTCCAATTGTTAATCATCGTGTGATTTGGAATAATGGCAGATGATTTTACTTCCTCTCCAGGTCACTCCAACAAATCTTTACTCTTAAACCCATTCTATTACCCTTTATACATACTTCTGAAAAAGAATTATATATATGTACTTCTTAAAAATAATTTTCTCTTAAGTTGCAGTCCCAGCAAGTAGCAGCATGAAGTTCATTTTGTTCTGGATTTGGAATTTAAGCAGGGTTAGACCTGGTTAATATCCAGATGTAATACCACATAAGCCTAATTGATTGGGAGTTAATAACAAACTATAACAACAAATTGGAAGTAGGCAAAGCAACATGCTTCAGTATCATTAACAAATGTTAATGTGTGCATTTGTGTACCACTGCAAGTCAAGCTTGAGTCAGAAGCAGCCTCAGAATTGCCATCTCGGGGTGGTCCAAAAGCAAAACAAGTCATTTTGGAATTCTCCAGAATGTTCCATTTCAAGAATAACAGGATTTGCACATCATGGCAGGGAACAATTCTTGTATTTTGGACAAATTTCATTTGTCTCCAGCTAATATTAAGAAAGATCTTGTTTCTTTCTTTACTATGTGGAAATGCATGTCTTGTTGACCTGAGCAGAAGAAAGGTTCAGTTAGCTGAAGGAATAAAACTTCTGAAGTGTAAATCTTTGGGGCCTATTATCACTCAAAGGTCCTTTCTCACAAACAGATTCTGAAACAGTTTGGTTTCTGGAAAAGGTCAAAGTATTTCATTGACAGTTTGGTCCTGAGTCCCAAGTGCAAAGCAGTACACGTTTCAGTGTTCTAATCATTTTTTGACATCCAGCAAATCAAAAATACACAGGAGTATTCTGAAGAGACGACTCAAGTACAAGAGAGGGAATTGTTATGTCTCAGAAAGGCTAGAAATATTTTCTAAGGAAAAAAAGCTTCTGATCATTGTTAAAGTAATTGAACTTCATAAACTGTATTACTAAGGCAAAAGAATTATCAAAATCTCCAAATGCTCCTGGAAATGCTTTTATATTTTCTCTACATAAATAAATAAGGCTGACTGGAAAAAAATGTTATTGTTATCTACTGCTTGCTTGATAATTCAAACCAAATGTTCTGAAATTATATACAAATATAATTTCAAAATAATTACCTGCCATTCATACTTTTTCAATCAATATTCCATATGGTTCAGTTCAATTATACACACATACACAAAAACACACTGAATGAGAGACATGAAATTCTTCCCATAGGATGCCAGCTCGCCACATACTTTGAGAATTGTCAAAGACTCAGATTTCTTTCTATGCATTATGTAGGAGTGAAATTTACTAAGAACAAGATGTTTTTTGTACTATAGTATATTTGCTTCAGCAAGCTGAATTTTTAAAAAATATTCTTTAGATAATAAAGTGACTCTTGAGGAAATATCTAAAGTAACATATCTGCTTACCTGCCTTTGAGACATTCATGACAAATTGTCTGGTAGTAATTCCAAGGTGGATTATTTTTTTGGGGCGGATTATATCTTATAGTGATTTCATATAATAATGCTATGTAAATTATTTTTGAAATAATACATTTCAGAAGTCAATTAAAATAAACATTTAAAATAATATTCTATTTACCTTTGGGAGAAAAGATTCTAGGATGAATAACAATCATGTATCCAAAATCCCTCCAGTCTGTCTAAATACATACTCCACCTTGATGCTGTGTTATTTCCATTAATGTGTGCTATTTCCATGTAATCCCATTTATTATATTGGTTCTGTCATTCAATCTTCTTTTGGGAAATGTCTTTCTGGAATTTCGTTAACTAACAAAGTATGCAAAACGATCCCAAGGTGAACATGCAAATAGGACAGATGATTGGTACTCCCTGATGGGAGAAAGTTGAATGACAAAAGGAGATCAGTTTAGGTTAATGAGAAGCTATTTATCTTCTTTTTTACGTGCAGGATGAGGGCTTTGTTGGTGGAATTGCTGTCTCTCTCAATGTAAGCCACTTTGTGAATTTGATAAACCAGACTGACAATCATTGTCAGGTAGAAATGGTTTAAAAGCATCTTCACAGAGCATTAAAGTGTCCCCAAGTAAAGCCCAAATGGAGATGCATATGTATGTGTGTGAATATATAACCACTTGTGAGTTGCATCGATTGTTACTTTTCAGATGCACCAATAGTGATGTAACTGATTTCTATTTGTTAGGCAGTTTGGCTTACTGAAATGTGTGCAGTCATGCGAAAGCATCTCGTATGTTCAAACTATAACACATACAGTTATAGGGCAATAATTACATAGAGACAGTCCCACCATCACCCCAACTTCATAACCAAACACTGTGAGACACTCTGGGTTTGATGTTTCAATGAACAGATTTTTAAAAGAGAATTCAAATAATCTTTATCCTCTTGCCTCCAGCCAAGACATGAACTCCCTTGATTTCAAGATTTAACAGCAGAGGCAAAGACATATCATTTTCCTGGATAGGTGATGGAATGTATAAGTTTGGATATGAGGGAGCAAGGCTAGGTTAAGCAGCTGAAAACTATGGGAGTGGATGTTCTGTCCTCACTACACTTTAGTCTGCTTGACATGCAGCTAATCCCACCTATTCTTCAATAAAACAAACCATGTGCGTAGATCTGAATGCTTTATTGAAAGAACAGGATATGATGAAACTGGGGAAAATAGGAATACATACAATGAGAACCAAATACAAGATAAGCAGTATTGAGTTACTGCTGAACACAAGAATTAATAAATACAAATAATCTAAATCTCACCAGCGATGCTCTGCATGTGGGATGTGGGTTTGTCTTTGGATGACCATTTGTCACAGATTAAGATGGATTCTTCTTTGTGCTTCTGCCTTCTCCAAATGCTAAAATAAATGCATCCACTTGTTTTGAGAGTGCGGGCTGATGGACTTCAAACAATATACTTGGTATTTGTCTCTCCAGCCACTAGATGGGGCTAGAAAGCAACAACAGTATGTAAAAGTTATATGCTATGGCATGACAGTGGAATAATGCTGATATGGTATCAGGCAAATAATTTTGTGGTTCAGTTTGCAAGTGATGAAGTGTTAAAAAGTGTTTTATTTATGATAAAGCAAACTGATGACTTCTATTTCTTTGGTTGCCACTAAAATTTGACATGTTGGAGGTTTGTTATTGAATCTGACAGTGTAATTTCTGGACCACAAAAAGAGGCTTAGGCTTCTGGTTTTGAACTTCCCCGAAGACGGACCACTGACCGCAATCGTGTGTGGCTTGGGTCCGTGCTTTGGCATCCAGGAGCCCCAATCCTTTGGATTCGGGGCAGAAGCCACCTCATAGGGGTGGTGGAGGAAGGGGAGACCATCAGTTGGGTAGAGGGGAGTCGCAAATCCCCTCCCTGGCTTGGCAATTACTCCCTGCCGAAGAAGGTGGTCTAAAATGGCCACCCTGAAGGGGAAGATTAGACTGGAATAAGATTGCGCAGGAGAGAGAGAGAAAGAAGTGAACAGCAGGAGGAACGGGACAATATAACTAAATGGAAGATACCCCCAGGATTAATATTTCAAAGAATCTTTAAGAAAGGATTTACAGCGGTGAAGAGAAAGAGAGAAAAAAAAAGGTGTGAATTGCTCTTGACAGCGACAGGGCTTTGAAACTGTGAAAGACTAGAAGCTGGAGAAGGAATCATCTAATCAATTTGGATAAGTATATTTTGACTCTATATAGGCACTAAAAAGCTGAACTATAGACTGCTAAAGAGGAAAATTTAATAATATTAATATCAATTGGATTGGATCTTTTTTTTTTTTTTTTTTGAAAACTGTGGTTTAAAAAGCTCTGAATAACTGAGAAGGAAAAAGGAAAGAGGGCGTGAAGAATTAACATAACAAAGAGTGTCATCTGAGTTAAACTTTTCTTTTAAAGGACTGTTTCTTAAAGCTGTAAGGAAAATTGATACAATACAACAAGAACTTTGAAAAATTGAAACATTGTAACAAAGAAAGAAACAGGAAGATTCTGCCCTTGGATTAATTGTTGATTCTGATATGGACTTGGCATTGGATTAGTGGAGGATTAAATTTTTTAGAGAAGAAAATATAAGCTGACTGTTGGAAATTAACTTTAACTAGAAAGTAGCATAATGGCAATATTGCTTCTGGCATTAAAAATGGAACTCAGAAACATGAAAAAAACATTACAAGAACGAGGTGAATCGCTGGATTTTGCTTCAGAATTTATTGAATTTATTGAAAATGCGATTGCAGAATACGAATAACAAGGACAAAGGACAGAAGAGGAGATGGAGCAAATCATAGAAGGGGCCATCTTTAGTGACCATTGAGAACAAAGAATTCTGGAATGAAGGAGGAAAAGAGTTGGAAATAAAGTTAGGAGATTTAAAAAATTCAATAAAAAGGGGAATATCCAGAAAATTAGAAAAGGGAAAAAGAATCAGCAGAAATTCGAAGAGTGGAAGGAAATCTTAAATAGAGAGGAAGATAAAAACTGGAATAAAAGAATGGAGGAGAAAAGACAAGGGGAAAGAATGGAAAAGAAACAGGATTTGGGAACAAAGAAATATGGGAATTGTAAAAAAATGGAGAAAAATTGTCTAATCAAACACAGAGATACTGGGTAATCAATATTTAGAGAGGGGATTCTGCAAGTATTGGGGTAATATAAATAAAATTATAGTGATGAATCAGGGACATATAGATTGATGAGATGGAAAATAGAATTGTCAATTTTTGATAGTGGAACCTAATGCTCTTCTCCTTTATGCATAGAGACAAATTGTAACAAATAATGGAATAAGTTTATTAAATATATTGAAATATTTTTAGGATTGGAATGTTGGTTTTTTTTTGTTTGTTTGTTTAAATAGGAATGGGATAATTAATGAAATAAGTGTATTAAATATATTGAAATAAATGAAATGATATAGGAAGAGAGCTGAAATGGAATTGATCTTAGGTTTAGGATTGTTTCATTGTTTAAATGTGTAGATTATTATGTCCTTTTCTATTAAAATTGTTAAAATTTTATGAAATTAAAAGGGGAAAAACCATGCAGAATCTGATTTTTATATATGCTATGTAGTTTTAAAGGGATTATTAATTTTAATGTTTTAGATAACAATATTAAATGTTTAATGGAATTCAAAAGGGTTAATAATTAATGAATATGTAACTTAGAGGTGGCGCACTTATATTGATATGACAGGGGGGAAACCAATTTATAGAAGGAGTGTTTTAAGAGGAAATATACAAATGTGACAGTTAAAAGTATTAAAATATAATGATTATGAAGCTAATACAAGTGAATTAAATAATGAGATAAGTATTTTGAATAACACAATAAAATAGAAAATGTATAAAAGTATTGCTAAGATAAGAAATTGTATGCAAAAATTGAATATGTAATTATGGTCATATTTGTATGTATATGTGAAACCTGTAATCATGCTGTTCACTAAAAAGAGATGTTAAAATGTGGAAAACTGAATAAAACTTGTTAAAAAAAAAGAGGCTTAGGAATTCCTAGGAATGTGCATTCGGTGTCACCTGGGAACCAAGAACTATAGAAGGTTAGTAGCTCTTGGTGAAATAACAAATCTATTTGTGTTCCCAAACATTAACTTTTTAAAGAATTTGAGATGTTGAAATGCCAGTATTTATTTATTTATTTATTTATTTTATTAGATTTTTATTGCTGCCTATTTGCCATGGCAACTCAAGGAGACTTACAACATATAAAACCACAATTTAAAACAATAAAACTCATAAAATGAAATAAATTAATATTGTAAAATCACCCCCCACCTCCCGCCCCAGCAACAGCAGATTACACAAGCCATTTAATGGGCTCCATCCCACTCTGGGTTCCCCAGGCCTGCTGGCAGAACCAGATCTTCAATGCCTTCTGGAAGAGAATCAGAGTGGGGGCCAATCTAATCTCTGGGGGAATTATGTTCCAGAGGGAGGGAACCACCACGGAGAAGGCCCTTCTTCTGGGTCCTATCAGGTGTATCTCCCTGAAGGATGGAACCCAAAACATTCCCTGCCTCCCCATTCTGATGGGTCGGGTAGATGTGACTGGCAAGAGACGGTCCCTCAGATAGCCTGGTCCCAAGCCATGAAGGGCTTTAAAAGTGACAACCTTTGCAGGGACACTGACTTTCAATGTCTTCACTGTGTTCCATGAGTTTTAAGGATTTATTTATAGTTGCTATCAATTCCAACCACAATCTCAATTCTGTTATCTGGTCTCTGTGATCCATTCCCATCTGTAATGTGATCTTTTAGATTTATATTAGTTCTTCTCTCTTAGTTGAATCAACTCCTGGAACTTGATTTCAGTTTGTCTATGGAGATTCTCAGTCATCCAGGTCATGGTTTTCCCAAAGATGCTTTTTCAGTTTCTTAACAAATAATCACTATGTGTATCTCCATAGTTTTGAACCTTAACTTCTATTTTAGTTGTAATAAATGATTATGATTCATTTCCTTAATTTATTGAGGAGAAATATGGTGTACACTAATATAATTTGTTATTTATTTATAAAATTTATTTGCCGCCCATCTTACTGCCCTGTAAATATATAATAATATACAAAAAATAATAGGTTTGTGTGTAAATTTGTATTTGTGTGTATCTATATTTATATATCTTTTGTAGTAGGATATTAATGAATTATAGTCAGACCGTAACAAAGTCATTGTTAACCTAAGAGACCAATGTTGGATTGCAATAAATTAACCCAGCAACCCCCCAAAGAAATGACTGTATAAGTTTAGAATTCCATGTTCGCACCTTTAAATCAAAACTATATTGCAACATCTACTGCTTGCCTTTGAAAGGTTGTGATCCAAAACTATTTGTCTATGGTACCACTTATTTGGGACTAAACCTTAAATAATATGACAAGGCTTGTGTGATTCAGAGTAACTTGATTAGATCCTCAACATTTCTCCCACCTCCGTTTTTTACCTGATTTAGTCTGATGAAATTGAAATCTCAAGCTTTTTTATGGATTAGACTGGCCAACCCACACTTCTCATATTTAAAGAAAATGAATCATATGTCAGGTTCAGCGAAGTTAGCTCTACCATAAGTTCAACACATGCACTACATGTGAATGATAGCACCTTAATCTGTGTTTTTACTATATACGACATACTGTTACCGTATTTGCAGAGGAATGTGTCAAGAGGTGCTGTTTAAAGGAGGTATTTCAAAAACTCTTGCAAATCAGCATTTTAGGTGCTGAGCTTGAACTGTCATCCCCTGACAGGGCATCTGAGAGAATCAGGGCCTCCTAAAATAATGGCAGGTGAGACCCTTTTACTTCTCTGTGTCAGTGAAGATGCAGGAGAAGTTAAAAAGCTGGCTGCTGTATCAAAGTTAGGGTTGAGTTCAGAGGAATTTAACTTTATCACCGAGAGAAAGGAGACAGAGGCAGAGAAGATCTAAAGGCTGCTTCATAGGAGAGTGCTAGGGAAGCAAACTATATTTTGAGCAAATATAATTAACTTTCTTTCAACATTAAAGCCTTAGGTTATTTCCTCCCCTCCTTTCCTCTCCCTCCCCTCATTATAAGTGAAGGTGAACTGATCTGATTGTATTCACACATTGTTCTTTGCTTAACTATGCTTTATTGACTACCGTGGCTTCACTCAGAAGATTAAACCAGATGCAAACCATATAATCATTTTGGACAGTATGTGATCCCAATGTGAACTTTAATTTTCCTTTTGCTAAGACCGTAGCAAAGGACCCCAAACCTCGTGACAAACTGCAAGAGGAGCAATTTTTTTTTTTTAAAAAAAGTGTAAGTATCGTGCACATCACTAGTGTTTAGCTCTGCTGTTCCCCCAATTCCATTGGTATCATACTAAATTGGTTCCTTCAGCTTTTGCTATGGCAGAACTAATCTTCTGCTCAAACACAAAAAAATCAGGAAAGCAAATAACTTTTAAATAACTCAGGGGATCTGTTTTGTTTGTACTGGGAAATCAGATCCTTGCATCTATCAGTGAGTACAGGTAGACATCACTTAATGACCAGTCATTTCATGACTGTTTGAAATTATGATACACCTTCCCAAAGGTACTTATGACCCAAAGGTTCAACAGCTATACCCCTTCTTCACAGTCATGCAATCTTATTTTGGGAACTTGGAAAATGGCTCACCTTTACAGCTGTGTGCAGCTATGCAGATTGTGTCCTACAATCACAGGACCATGAGTTTTGATGAGGTTTCCCCCCCCAGTTTCTGGCATTTACTTTTAGTTTCTTGCAGAACAAACCCATTGAAGAAAGGTTCATTTTATAACTGCCATGTTCACTTAACAATTGACATATTCATTTAATGGCTACTGTGTTTGCTTAACACCTGCATTCACGTAAGAATTGCCAAATTCACTTAGTAGCTGCTGCAAAAAGGATTATAACATTGGGCTTGGTCACATGGTAACCTGCTTAATGATCAGTGCAACTTATGACTGTAGTTCTGGACTCAATTACAGTTGCAAATCAAGGACTATCTGTATGACTTTCATGGCCAGAATATTATTTCAAAGAAATAACGCCATTCTCTGAAGGACTAATCTCATTCAGATAAGATATAACTGAGAGATGAGAACAATTAAGTGCTACTGACAGGTTTATTTCAGGAAAGATTGGTGAAGTTTCACCAGAGTCAAGCTGGAATCCACTTGTTTTTATGGATTTAATGAACCATCTATAAGCCCTTCGTTCCTGAATTCATTTCACTTTCTCCCCCTGAGGATTCAAAGATGGGATGAAATCTCTGCTTCCTGTATGCCTTGTACTTCGTCTCAAAGAGGTGCTTAATGATGCTGAAGAATTATTGTTTCTACAGGTGAGCTTTTTTGAAGATTTTAATGTGGTGGATGCTCTTGAGGAGAAGCTGGTAAAATGGGAATAGTGTTTTCTTGTCTGCAAATCATTGAAACACCCAGTCCTCAAGGAAAACTCTTAGCAATGGCACCTCACCTGTACTTTCATGAGTGACATTTTTCACAGTATTGTTTTTTTTAAAAAAAGAAAACAGTTTCCAAGTTGAAAGCAATTATTCAATCCCCTTTTCAGAGATAAGAATCAGAAGTCATAGCAAAGGGAAGATGTGGAGAGATGAAGATTGATGAGCATTCTCCAGAGCTCAACTCATTTCAAAAGAGTTTATTACATCTCCAATGGCAAGGTTTTTCCTTTTTTAAACTTTTGAGGCTACTTCTTGAATTATTGGAAGACATTATATCATTACAGAATGATACTTTAAAATAGCCCCCTTTTTCTACTTTTCTTTTTAAAAAGCCCTCTGGATATAAACCGAACTTTGGATCAGATTTTGGGAAAGAGTAACGGGACAACTCTCAATATTGTAATGGGAAATCTTTCAAGGGTTTGGTTGTTAAAGCATTTTAGTCAAATATATATAGTTTAATACTACCCATTTATGCACGCTTAATCTGTTGATATCTATGACACGCAACTGAGTACCATAGCTGGATTGTAAAAATCTGTGTGATGAGAGCAAAGAGTTATTTTTTCTGGATCTCTTTGCTACCATCTAAGAGTTGCCTGGATCCATGCAGTTTAGGTTTGGTAATTGGTAGCCCTAGTATGAACTCTTTTAACCAAAGGTAAAGGAGTCTCTGAGGGTATTACTCTGCTAGTTGTAGCCAACTTTAACGGGCAATGCTCATCTTGATTTCTTTAAGCAACAGAGCCAGTGTCTGAAGACATGTCGGAAGACATTTCCATGGTCATGTGACCAGCATGACATCACTGCACAGTGCAAAGCGTATGGCAAAACACGGAACCCTGTTACCTTCCCACCAAAGCAGTGCCTACTTATCTACTTGTAATTACATGCTTTCACATTGCTAGGTTGACAGGAGGCAAGTGACAGGAGCTCACCATCACACAGTGACTTGAACCACCAGAGCATAGACTTCTTCAGTGTCTTTTAAGCCACTGAGCTACTGTGCCTCTAAAAGGACGTTCATGGAAGTTTCTGTAATGAACTGAACAAGGGATCCATGTCCAGATGATTCTATTTTCTTATGTATAATTGTATTTGTATGGGAGTGGGGGTGGATGAGCAGGTGTGTATCTGCACGTGTTTATATGTATATGTGATAGAAAAAGTCAGTTGAGAGTACAGTAGCTATTTATTCTTCAGATTACTTATTCTTCATTATTTTAATCTTGTGTTTATTTTGCCAATCACAAAATAATAGAAAATTGTTATAGAAAAGGCTTTAAGTAGTGAATAAAATGTTGTGGAAGACCTGAAAACATTGTACATAGCAGTGTTCTATCAAGATTTCTGTTTTTCATAGAAAAAGCCAGCTTTATAGACATTGGCATTTTCCGCCCTCAAGGTTAGCAAAGATGTTTAAGAATAAATCTGCAAAATGTTGGAAATGCCACCAGATACCTGGTCCATACTATCATATGGGGTGGATATGTCAAATAGCGAAAAAAATATTGGACAAAAATACATACATGGCTTGAAGAAATGATAAAACAACATATAGATTTGAAACCAGAGACATTTTTGTTGGGAGTTTTACCAGACAGGAGCTAGAAACAGGGAAATATATGAAAGGATTAGTGATATATTAAGGAAGATATGATAACTTGGTTAAACAAATAGTATGATTATTATGGTTGTTAACATTAATATAATTGATATTAATGCAATGAATATTGTTGTAAATACTGTGTTTATTATTTCCTAAAATGATTTGTACCCAGACAACACACTGTTCAATTGAAATTGGAATTTTTGTATGTTATGAAACAAAATAAAAACTTATTACGAAAAGAAAAAGCCAGCAATAAATGTTAAGATCTTGAAATATTGTGAATGCCTTTGTAATAACTTATTCCAAGTCAGCAATAATACAAGTTATTAAAAATATGGCAACCCTGAGTACAACTTTTGTCTTGAATTCTTTTAGATTAGGAACCACCCATTATAATTTAGTGTATCCATTTGTGGGGCCAGAGTCCTTTAGAATGGCTGGGATGTAAATTCAATTAATTGAGTGGGCAACTATTCTCCCTAATCTAAAGAAACAGATACATTTCTAAAAATAGACCACATTTCTAAATCATTTTCCTCTTCCCTTTGTACATTAATATTGTAGTTGTTAGGCTGCTAATTAAAACCGTATGGGTTGGTGAAAACTATATGGATTTGTCATTTGTTCATTTAACAACAGCAACAAGTTTAATAATGAGAAAAAAGACACTGAGTTCCTATTAGAGGTCCAAGATTCTTCTTTCAATGGTCTCAAAAACCTGTTCCATTTTTATTGCTATTCATCACTTGTTCTAAACAGATAACTAAGAGAAGCTGCATGAAGTATTTGGGCTTCTACCAAAAGTAGCTATCAAGTTTTCATCTGCTTTGTGGATTCCAGAAATATATGTGAATAGACAGCTTTTCTGATCATTGTTTGGAATAATGAAAGAGGCCTTTATAATTTTGGTTGATATAGAATGAGATGATGAATGTCTGTCCCATGTACCTCATATTCATAGAGTGTTAACTCTATTATACCTATTTTAAACATTTTTTTCGTCCAGTTTTCTTTTCCCCCCCTCCAGTTTCAGCAAAGAAATATATAATCAAGAAATAAGCAAACCCCTTGTCCATTACTGGAAATTAAGCTGAATAGATTGTAGGAACAACACAATAAAACTGAAAGTTGTGATACTGTTGCTTATATTCCTGCAGTTGCAGTACAGCAGTTGATTTTATTGTAGAGCTGAAATTGCTTCTTAAAGGTTAGACACATTTTTTTCCCAAAAACCCAAAGCTCATAGCTTCCTGTTTTCCAAGTAAATCGCTGAAACTAAATCACTAAAATTACTAGTCCCTAAAACACTAAAAAAATATTTAAAATTACACTTTTATACACGTCTCCATGAATGAAAATTGATGGCATTAATCTTACCTAACTACTGTTGATTCGGATTTCTCTATAGGAACTCATTCTTAAGCAGATTTACTTGGAAATACATATATATGTGCATATGGTGTGTCTGTGTATGTTTGTGTATACATACACACATAAAGAGAACCGATTTGGTATGATGGTTAGGCATTGGGTTAGAAACCAGGAGACTATAAGTTCTAATCCGCCCCTTAAGCATGAATCCAGCTGGGTGACCTTGGGCTAGTCACTCTCTTATAATTCTAAGAAGGAGGCAAAGGCAAACCATCTATGTATGTATACTACAGCTCACAAAAGTGTGTGCCTTTAACAAAACACATTAGTTGGAAAAGGTGTATCCAGGCTCATCCTGATGTCCCCTGTATCAGGGGTCCCCAACCCCCAGGTGCAGACCTGTATTGGTCTGTGTCCCACTGGGAACCAAGCTACACTAGCAGCAAGCGAGTGCACAAAACTTTACTTGTGCATCTTCAGGATTAGGTTGCACCCATGTAACTATCCCCCCACCCACCTGCTGCCACCACTGCTGGTCCGCTGACCCACAAAGATTGGGGATCCCTTCCCTACTGGTCATAAAGAGTAATTTGTTCACAATTCACATACATACTATAGTTAGATTCTACCCCCCTGGATTCAGATTAGAATTATTTGGGAATCTTGATGCATCTTGATGAATCTGATGCACTGAACATCTGATCCAATGAAAATCAGATAAATTCTGGCAACATGGAAGGAATAGCCTGTATTAGAAATATCTTGCAGTATGTTATAGATTTGGGGGGGGGGGGGACGGACGACGACACTGGTACTGCTGTTTCTTCCTCTCCTTCTCATCTAAAAATTCTACCCAGCAATGTTGATTTGTTAATTAGATCAATCAAGATTGGGGGGGAGAAGGTTAGAAAAAGAAAGAGAACAAATTCAGCACAGATTCCTCAACCAATGAAAGACAGGCAGGCAAGCAAGGAAGGAGGTTGAAATCCATCCTGTTTCTACATGCTTTCTTTCTAATGACTTAAAAGAAATGCAGCTCAATCCTGACAAACAAGTGATGTGTCAAAAGCTCTTTCTTGGGGGAGGTGGAGTGGGGAGGAAATACTTCATTAGCTGTGGGAAAACATTTACTGGCATTTGCTGCGAGATTAAAGGAGATGTCACATTACTGTTACAAAGAAGTTACCCACCCAGTCAGCCTTAAATACCCTCAGGCCCACTTTTCAGTGACTGATAATATGTATTTTATATGCATGACTTCACTGCAGTTAGGCTTGTCATATGCCTTCATAATAAATATCAAAGATGCATATCATGGAAAGATAAAAGGCTCTCTGATGTGTATCATCTCCAAAAAGATGGCAAAACTTAGGGAATTGAGTTGTTGCAAAGAAGACAGAATTCCACATATTGGGGTATATTTGCTAGAAAAAAGCCTACCAAACTGAGTATCAATTATGAGACAAGGTTAATCTCTCTCCTCTGTCTCTCTCCAACCCTCCAGTGTCTCTCGTTACTTTTGTGAAAAGCTGCGTCTACCTTAGGAATGAAGTATAACAGCAACCCAACTGAGCAGATGTAGGGTTTCAAAGTAATAGAAGCCCCATCTTTTCTTAACTACTCCAGCCCCTCAATTTCTCTTGTGAGATGTAGGCTTTTTAAAGATTTAAGCATTTAAAGAATTAGTTCTGTTTTGTCTTTGACAGGTGATGCCTACTATTTCTGCAGATGGAAATGCTCTGATTCCTAAAGTCACCATATGGCCAACTGCTATTTCACAAGCAAAGGGGCACAATGGCTCAGTAGTTATAGATGCTGAGTTCGTCCACTGGAGAGCTGACAGCCTGGGTTCAAGACCCAAGCTCCATGCAATGGGGTGAGCTCCTATTACTCTCTCCAGCTGCTGCCCACCTAGCAGTCAAAAGCCTACAAATGCAAGTAGATAAATAGGTACCACTTCAGTGGGAAGGTAATAACATTCCATGCACCATATAGCCTTGTTAGCCACATGACCATGGAAATTGTCATTGGACAATGCTGGTTCCTTTGGCCAAGACACAGATATGAGCACCATGCCCTAGAGTCAGAAAGGACTTCTACCTTTTGCTTTGCAAACTTTATACACAATCGAAGCACAGCCAGTAACAGAAATGGAAGACGTTCTGTGATGAGGGGCTGCAAGACACAATCTATAGCCAATCAGTCTTGCTAGGATTGAGCCAAATCCCATTCATCCCTATCCAGACCCCAAAAGCTTTCAGACTTTAGCACTTTGACAGCACCCCTTGGATGGCCAGACAGAGATGTATAATTGCTTATCATCAACATACTTTACTCCTATGGCTGGATGGCTTCCCCTCGCAGCTTTACAAGATGCGAAACAAAAGCAAAGGGACTGTAGATGATGGTGTATTCCTGTGATGGAGGAATGTTTCCCCTTTTGCATCTGAGCATCCAAGAAGGGACAGGAAAGGAGAAAGGGGAAAAGGAAAGACAAAAAAAAAGATGGGAAGAGAGGAAGGAAAAATAAAGGAAGAAGAAAGGAGAATAAAGAGGGAAGGAAGGAAGGAAGGAAGGAAGGAAGGAAGGAAGGAAGGAAGGAAGGAAGGAAGGAAGGAAGGAAGGAAGGAAGGAAGGAAGGAAGGAGATTATAATGAGAGAGGAGGGTCTGAAAGAAGTCCTGCCTTAGCACTTGGCCACCACAGATGCCCTTGACAAGAGTGATGTTGAGCTGGCCACGCCCTCTGGCCACACAAACCCTGCTTCCCCAAGGTCACACACAACCCTGATGTGTCCCTCAATGAAATTGAGTTTGACACCTGTGGCTTAGTGCAACAATGGTGCTTCTTGGCTTAACTAATAAAACATTAAATAGGTGCTGAAAATTAAGTGTAGCAGTGAAAGAGTAAAGCTCATGATATTTAAGGGAAACTGTGGTTCCCCCTTCCCTTGGTGTCCTCAGTACTTTTTCATTTTGCTTCATTGTTAATCCAGGGCTGTGTGTGGACATATAATGGGGCACCCAATATTACATGAGCTGCTGTTTTATGTTTCCTTTGGAAGCCCAGAGGAAGCTTCCAAATGTTTTTTTTCCCCCCGGGGCAGATCCCTTGACTTGCCAAAAGAAATCTTGCAATCATTTTCAGAACAAAGGGGTGCCCAATTTCATACTGATGGTATTTAAAACAGGAGGGAATGCTATTATCTCTATCTATCCATCTATCATCTATCATCTGTCTATCTATCTATCTATCTATCTATCTATCTATCTATCTATCTATCTATCTATCTATCTATCTATCTATCTGATTTAGAAATGTCCTCCCTTATAGAGGGCTTTCCTATGCAATGCAATCAATCAATGTCTCTATTAAGATCCTTAATCAGCATTTAAAATAAAAGGATTATAGAAAAAGGGAGAAATAGTATTTCTATTCAGGAAATAAATTATTGTGGAAGGAAAGAAAGTTGTGGGAAGGGGAAAAAACCAATAGAACAAGTATAAAACATTCAATTATTTCATTTTTTGAATATGAGAGATTTATCTGTGTATATCTTTTCCATAGCATTTTTGTTCAGCTCCTCATAAGTCTGCTGAATAAATGCTTTTATTTGTTTGTTCATTGATTCTCAGCTCAGGTTAAATGAATAAAGAAAAAGAAAAAGGAATATAATGAAAAATCCATTTAATATCAGTGATGGCATTTCTGATTTTAGTATCTCAAGGGATTTCAAACCACTATGCAATTGAGAAGGACAGAAATGAATTTCCATTTACATCTAGATTACAAGCCCAAATCAAAGTTCTTACAAACTTTGGTGAACTTTAAAGGCAAATATTTCATGGGACAGCTCTCAATTTATGTCCTACTTTCTACACTTATGACCTGCATGAATTTGTTTTGTTTCAGATTCAAAACAAGCCCTGTAAAGCATTAAAAATTGTTTTAAACTCAGAAGCTCCAAGGTTAAAATACTTTGTATATCACTGCTTGACTCTAAAAATCTGGCCTCTGGCTGAACCTGGCCAATCTAGGGAGAACTATGCTGTTTCTTTCTTTCTTTCTATCTATCTATCTATCTATCTATCTATCTATCTATCTATCTATCTATCTATCTATCTATCTATCTATCCAGCCAGCCATCCATCCATCCATCCATCCATCCATCCATCCATCCGATTTATATGCTGCCCATAGCCATTTTTTTCCCCCATGCTCTTTTTGTCACATGATTTACAGGAGAAAAATTCCACATGGGAGAGAATAAGACAACACCTCGTCTACCGATTTCCAGAATTAATTTCAGCAGCTATAGCTACATTATCAAAAGTTTTCATTTCAAAAAAATTAAAAGGCAGGAAAGGAAAAGGGAGAAAAACAGTCATAGAACTGTATGAACCATGTAGCTCTGCCTGTTATTAAGAATTCCTAACATTTCTCTTAGAAAAAAAAAGAGCTTCTAACATATCCTAAGACAAATTTTGGACAAGGAATGTCTTTACTGAGACTGAAGATTTCTTGAAAACAAGATCACCTTTTTTGACAGTAGTACATCTGCTGGAAATAAGACTTCAGTGGCACTGATGCTACAGCATCTCATAACCCACTGGCCTCAGGGTCAGTGGGGTGAAATAAGAGAGTTAAAGATTTACTCTGTGTCCTCTCTTTGTTTATCACTCTGTTGTTCTTTGTCTGCCAGACTTCTAATCTTGGATGATTTTTGTCTGCCTTTGTTCCCACATACAGAATGCTTGCTTGCTCACTCTTGTCCCAATAGGAGATAGTTAGGTAGATGCTAGGCTATGCCCATTCCTATCTTATATTTCTTCCATATTTCATACAAATCTCCTTTTCGAAAGGCTACAAAACCCATTTTGCTATTCATTGCTCAGGTTAGATTCTTGCTCTGAGAAATACTCAAAGAGATGTTTGCTACTGATTATCGTTTTGCTATAAATAGGTAATATAAACTAGCTAGAAGTCAATCTGCATTTCCTTTACTCTAAGTTAAAATTAAAAGTAAACATGCCTTAAGCCTGTGTATCAAATTCTTCCCTCTTTAGCTTTCCAGATGGAAGCTGCAAGGTGCAATTCAAAAAATGGAAGAATCAGCAGTTATGCTCAACAGCATCCATCCAGCTCAGCCACCTTTGCAGAGGGACCAGATGTTGGCATTCATACCAGAAAAATAATATAACAAAATGGTTTTTGTAGCCAGACTCAGGTCTTTCCTTTCTTTTTCTTATTTTCTTCCACTTTGGTCCACCCTGGGTACTTCATCTGTGGTGGTTACCAAGAATGCATTTTATGTCACTCACCCTTATCTCCCATGTGCCATCATTTCAATTTGCCTCAGCTGTGTTAAAAAGCTTGCTAGGCCACCCAGAGCCATAAACCCCCTTTGGCTAATGGATAAGGCCAGATGCACCATTTCAGCAATATGTTTAGTGGAGGTTCTCATTTGGGAGGCATTGCAAACAGCTTTCAAATTATTATTTGAAGATCATTCTCTTCCCTTTAAAGCCGGCTATCTCTTGAGCTAATTCCAACATGCTCAAAAGCTTTTCTGAATACTGGTATGTTTTCTTCATCTCTGTTCCTTGAAGGCTGCAAGCTGCAGGAAAGAAAGAAAACTGCAGTGCTTTCTTTTGCTTCACTGGTTTAATCATTAAAAGCAACATTCTTGCCGAAAACAAATTAAAATGCTATAGTTGCATTGCCCTGACTGAGGGTGGAGAGTTGGGAGAAAAGAATTATATTGTACCACATGCAGCTGCCTTGTACTAAGTCAGCACTTCACTTCCTCAATTTCAGTATTGTCCACATACTAACAACAACTCTTCTGTCTTTCAAAGTGGAAGAAGGAAAGGGCTGAGCCTGGGATATTTTTCATGAATATAAAATTAGAAAGAGCTATCCCTTTATGTCTTGTTACCTACAGGATGCCCTGCTCCAACCTGCGCTGGCCTGACCTACTAGATCATTAGATAATCATCTAAGAATTCCTTTAATGAGAAACAAAAGAGACCAAAGCTAGCAGGCTCTGCTCTTCGGTGGTAAGACCAAGTCTCTGGAACAGCGTCCATGTAGGAATCAGGCTGGTATTACCCTTAGTGCATTCAGGAAGATGTTGAAATGAAGCTGCTATAAATAAAGTTCTAATGTGTTCAGAGCAGCATTTATTTTTGTTTTGTGTGTTTCCTTAAAGTCAATCTGACTTAACATAGTTGTGAGAGAAGGAATGTTCCAGAAAAAGTTTGTAGGATGAACTTCCCTCAAAGAATCATATAGCATAAAAAAAAACCTCCTGTTTTTTCAGTTCAGTTCATTTGGTTACAGCAAATGAACCTGAAGCAAGAACTCCAAATATGACTATACCTCACAGTTATGTATGGTAGAAGGCATCCATCAAGGTATCAAAGTATTTTTCTAATTCTTGTCTATGTCAACTTCAGTAACCCTGTTTAGGTTCCATGATGAATCATTGCTCAGCCCCAAAATAATGAAGTGTTTCCTCGTAATTATTTTTGGATTTATTCATTTAGCATGACTAACTGCAAGTGAAAAGTTCCATTGCTTTCCATGTAATCCAAGACTTGGTTCAAGAAGAAATTGATGTACATACAACCAAATCAGAGGTGGTATTCAGCAGGGAGGTAGGGGTCAAGCTATTTTCTAAAGCTCCTATAGGCCAGACAAGGAATAATGGATGGAAACTGAACAAGGAGAGGTTTAACCAGGAAACAAGGAGAAACTTTCTGACAGTGAGAACAATCAACCAATGGAACAGCTTGCCCTCGGAAGTTGTGGGAGCGCCATCACTTGAAACTTTCAAGAAGAGATTGGACTGCCATTTGTCAGAAATGGTGTAGGGTCTCCTGCTTGGGCAGGGGGTTGGACTATATACCTACAAGGTCCCTTCCAACTCTGATTATTTGTATTATCTGTATCGGTTCTGACCAGTTCTGGAGAACTGGTAGCAGAAATTTTGAGTAGTTCGGAGAACCGGCAAATGCCATCTCTGATTGGAGATTTTACAGTATCCTTTTCTCTGCCATACCCACCAAGCCAAATTAGCAAAACAAAATTATTTTGAAAATGCAAATAAGTCAGGGAGGTGGTTAGCCCATAAAATTAAAAAAGAACAAGAAAAGAGAATGATCGTAGCTCTCCAAGATCAGGAAGGGAAATTATGCACACAGACCCAAGAAAAGAAAGAAATTGCTAAGGAGTTTTTTTATGAAATTGTATAAACAGGAAGAAATACCAGAAGAATCTATTGATCAATACTTGAATGAAAAGAACTTGCCCAAAATTACTGATGAAGAGAAACAAAATTTGAATAATAAAATATCTATAGGAAGGCAATCAGAACACAAAAAGCAAATAAGACCCCTAGCCCAGATGGAATTCCTTCAGAATTCTATAAGGAATTCCAAGAAACAATAGAGGAGATATTGGTGGACTTATACAATGAAGCCTTGGAGAATGCTAACATGCCTAAATCATGGATGGAAGCATATATTACCCTTATTTATAAAGAACAATCAGACCCACAAAAAATTCAAAACTATAGATCAATATCACTTTTAAATGTAGATTCAAAATAATGGCCACAATATTGGCAGAAAGATTAAAGAGAGTATTAAGTAGAATTATCCACACTGATCAGAATGGCTTCCTCTCCCATAGGCAAATAAAAACAAATACAAGAACCATTATGGATATATTAGAATATTATGAAGTATACACAACCAAGACAATGGCATTGATATTTTTAGAAGCCCAGAAGGCATTTGACAACCTGAATTGGAACTTCCTTATTAAACAACTGATAGGCATGAAATTTGGTGAAAATTTTACAGGATTCATTAAGACAATTTATAACATGCAAACTGCAAAAATATTAATAAATGGGGAAAATACAGATACCATAAAGATAAATAAGGGAGTAAGACAAGGCTGGCCCCTACCTCCTCTATTGTATATTTTGTCAGAAGAGACTCTTTTAGTACAAATCAGGCAAAGCCAAGAGATTAGAGGACTAAAAATTAAAAAAGAGGAATATAAACTCCAGGCATTTGCCAAAGATAATGGCATTTATATTAGAAGAACCCTTAGAAGCGAGCCCTACTACTAAGAAAAATAGAAGAATATGGAAAGGTGGCAGGGTTAAAAATTAACAAAGAAAAAACAAAAGTGTTAACAAAAAACTGTACAAAGGAGCAGAAGGAAGAACTAGCAAATAAATTAGGTATGTAGATGGTAAATAAAGTAAAATACCCAGGGATCTGGTTGACTGCTAGATGTTCGTCGATTAAAAAAGATAACTATGGTAAGTTAATAACACAAATAGCTAAAGATTTAGACAATTGGGTCAAATTGCAGTTATCTATTGGGACGTATTTCAATAGTAAAAATGAATATTTTGCCAAAATTGTTGTTCTTGTTTCAGACATTGCCAGTCAAGTTGGAAAAGAATTTTTTGTAGAATTAAACAAATGTATATCAAAATTTATATGGCAGAGGAAAAATCTCAGAGTGAAATATAAATTATTACAGGATGCCAAGAAAAAAGGAAGATTTGGCCTTCCAGAATTTGAATTATATTATGATGCTGCTATAGTAAATTGGCTTAAGGATTGGGTTAAATTAGAAAATAGAAGGTTATTAGTATTAGAGGGTTTTGATCTCCAACTTGGCTGGCACATTTTCATGTGGGATGGAAAATCTAAACAACATTCATATTTCCAAAGGCACCATGTAAGAAATGTGTTGTTTAATATCTGGGGAAAGATTAAAAAAAAAACACTACCCAAAGGTCCCTTTGTGGCTATCTACATTGGAAGCAGCTACGCATTCAAATGTATTGGATTATGAAAATATTGTTAGGTATAAAGATTTACTATGTGACACTGGAGAGCTTAAAAATAGGAACCAAAAACAAATTCAAGGAAAGGAGATAGCATGGTGGCCCTTTGCACAAATACAAACCCATTGATATGACTCCACAAGAATTAGATAAAATATGGCTAGGAGAGGAAAAGAAAACAATTAGTAAAACATATAAATATCTTTTGGACTATAAATTAAAAGAAGAAACAGTTACAGAATCTATGATAATTTGGGCTAAAAACTTGGGTCATAGTATTGAATTAGATAAGTGGGAATACATTTGGCAAACAAATTACAAATTAACCATGTCAGTCTCGTATAAAGAAAACTTATATAAAATGGTTCATCGCTGGCACCTACCTCCTGCGAGACTGGCTAAGATGTTCCCCAACCTACTACCCAATTGTTGGAAATGTAACTACGCACAAGGAACATATTTTCACATGTGGTGGACTTGCCCATGTCCTCAGAAATTTTGGAGAAATATTAGAAATTGGATTTTAAATATAACAAAACAAAATTTAAATCTTGAACCCGAAACCTTTCTGCTAAGTATGATAGATTCAAACATGGAGAAAAAATATCAATATTTAATTTTGCATATCATAACTGTGGCCAGAATAACCTACTCACAAAACTGGAAAAAAACTATCTTCCATTCCTTCAGACGATATGGTAACTATAAATATACATGAATACGCTGAGATGGATAGCCTAACCAAACTGTTAAAAAATAAACAAGATAGTGACTATTATGAAATATGGAACATTTGGTATGAGTGGTTAAAGAAAAGGTAATATTTGATATTTGGATAAGTTATGGAAAAGACAGAAGGCATGCATTTAATCACAAACTATATAGAGAAATTAAAACATTAAAAGAACAAAGGAGTTATTGTAACAAGGCAGATCACGTCAATGATAAAGATAAAGAAAAAATAATAATAACCATTGCTCAATATATGCTGGAAAATGTATATATATGGTATTCACCTTTGTTTGGGTATTTTCCCACGTCATTATAGTTGTGCTTTTAAAGTTGTAGCAACGTTTCGGCAGAATCTCATCTGCCATCATCAGGCTTCTGTAGTGTGTTCATCTGTGAGTCAGACTTTCACAGCCATTTCTGTTTTAAATTTGGGGCTAGCCTACTGCTCTGCAAGAATGTTTTTTTCTTCATCCTGATTGGTTGGGAGTCTTGGTCTGTGTTTATTGGTCTTGGATTTTGCTGTGTTCTGCTTGTTTGGTGTTTCTAATATCTTCTGCCTGTTTTGTAGCTTTTTTTTGGTCTTGATTGGCTGGCAACATTGTGTTTCCTGTATTGGAGGCTTTTAGTGCGCCTTGGCTCTGAGTAAATGGGCGGCTATCATTTATTAGGAAGCTAGGTTTCATCTGGGTGCCTGGTTGGGCTGTGTTTGAGCTGGAGGTATCAGGGGGGATCTGTTTGTGCCCAGGTGTTTGCCTGACTTGTGGTGTGGAGATTTTTTTGTTTGAGAGTGCAGGCTTCCAGATAATTGACAGTCTGGGGTTGGGAGAGCATAGAGAGATTATCCAAAGTGTTCCATTTCTCTTCACTGAGCAAATCCAGCGGCTGCAGTTAATTTCAGGAGTCAATTTCCATGGTCTCTTACCCATTACAGAGAAGAATTTTCCAAAAAGTATTTCTAGCAAAGACAATGTGTGAGGTGAAACAAAAAGAGGTAGAATCACATAGTTTCCTGAATATATCAGGTCAGGGGTCTCTCTCACACACACTTTCCCTCTCCCTCCCTCCCTCCTTCCCCCCTCTCTTTGTGTTTCTTCTTACTTTAGCAGAATGAACAAATGATCAGTGTGATATATTAAAAAAAATTCCTCATATTGAATACAGCCCACCAGACATAGATATATGATAACCAAGGCTTGACAAATCTCTTTGAATTGTCATATGACAGACAAACAAAAATGGATTTTCAGTCTCCATGGTTCATACTTCTCAGGTAGCTTGCAGTTTTTTCCTAATAAATTGCAATTTATGTAAGAAAACATCAAAGGGGCACTTGGATGTTGCTTTTTTAATTTTAGGTTTTTTTTAACTTCTTTAAATTTTTGAAACTGGAGAGATTCCATTTTTTGTTTTCTCCAGATGGAAGATACTCGATGCAATTAAAAAAAAAATTGGAGGAATTAGTAGATAAACTGAATTATAGCCATCCAACTTGGATACTTTCTCAGAGCAGCTGGATGTTAATAACTACTTTAAAAAAAGAATCCAACATAAACATTTTATAGCCAGATAAACCACTATCTCCTTGCATTCTCTCCCTCCCATCTCACTTCTTCTCTTTCTGGTCCACTTTGAACGTTGTATCTGGTGAATCCATGAGGAAGAATCTCATGTCACTGACCTCAGGATTTTTCAAAATAACTGTTTTTTGATTTATTAGGATGACCTTACAGCTGACAAGACCTTCTACTCATTATAGGAGCCTACTCTATTGGAGCTAATGCTTTAAGAGTTGCTTACATTTTGGACTTCTTAGAACATTTTTTTTTTCAGTTTTATTCCTGACTATGGTCATTCCAGGAAGTGTGAGTAAGTAAAAATAGTTTCTGTGAAAAATCCACATTTCTGTGAGTGAGAAATTTTGGATTGGTTGGTTGATTTTGGGTGTGAAAGAAGAGGAAAAGTCAAATGTGGCACCCATTTTATATAGGTTCAGTTTTTCTGCTTATTCAGATTTATATTTTTTCACATCCATGCCTGAAATAGGAACAATTTACAGACAAAAAGACATATGCTAACATGTTTTCTCTGCTTTCATTATTTTTTTTTTAAAACAAGTTTTATTAATTTCAAAAACAAACAAATCATCATCAACCATTACATATTTGAACCTTTTTCCATTATAAATTTTACAAGTCAGATAAAACCTTATCTTATACAATACAATTCTATTTTAAACCATTTCTAAATGAACATAAAAACATCTCTTGTCCTCTATTTCTTTCTGACTTGATTATCGTCATTCTCTTTCTGTGTTTCTAAAAGGTTTCACCAATACTTCTCAAAAACATAAACAGACACAAACAAATATATAAAAATCTTTTAGTAAAGTAACTTGGCCCCGGTACCTCTCTTTATATGGGCTTTAATTATATTCATGCTCATCTTACAGATCATTACCTATTTTATTTACCATTCTGTATCTTCTATATATACTTCTCCACACATTTCACTCTTCATAATTCTATCTTATTCAATCCATCTTAATTTAAATCATTATATTTGTATCTTTTGCCCATCCTTTATTATCACTCTATCTCATTCCTTATAATGAAAAAAAAAAAGAATTTCTCCTGAAATCTCTAATCAGAGTATGATGCCTTTCTATCCTCTCCTAAATATTAGATTAACATTTAAAATGACACCTAATATCCAATCTGATTCTGCTTGGTACATTCTATCTATTAATTTTTACTTTTAATAACAATAAAAACAGAGTAATAAATCGGAAATGTTTAAATACATAGTATCCTCCTAAATACGTAGTTAAATAATAAATCTAAATAATAAATCTTATAACATTCTCATTGCCTTTCCTTCAATATTTTATTACATTTTAAAAATCAATCATTATTAAACATTTCAACATTTTAACTTCTTATTAACTCTTAAACCATTCTAATTTTCTATTTCTAATACAAATATTACAATACCGTCTTATGTACCTTGCAAAATCTTTTTAAGAAAATTTATACTTTACCCTTTATCCCTGAAAAAGATTCCTCTTTTCCCATCCAATTTTAAAACTTTGTGGCTTTTCTCCGCCTTTCCCCTTTCTTTCTTCCCCACCCGATCTTCCTACCCCCCTTCTTCTAACCTCTGTCTTGCTGGCATCCCTTCTCTGTTGTATTCCCTTTTTCTCTTGTTTGCTATCATTATATTTATTTTGCATCATATTTTTCTCTTTCTTAAATGTTTTTTAGATCTTAAGTCCTTCATTTTCCTCGCTTTCTTCCTTCCTTCTTCCTTAGGTAAATTTTGGGATTCATTAAAGATGGTGTCTTCGTCTTCTTCTTGTTGTAGTTCCATCTGTCGCATTGTCTGTTCATAGTTAACCAGCGCCATTTCTAAAAATAGAAAAGCTTTTTCCATACCATCTTTACAGGCTGCTTTTGTTTGCTCATATTCATCCCTCAGTTCCTCAAGGGAGAAAGCCATTATAAATCTTTTCTTGTCTTTTTTCCCTCTTTCTTCTTACTCCAACCAAAATATTCCAAAAGAAAAGTAAGACAATCCCAAAGTCCACAATCCTCAATCAATCCAAGCCAAACCAAAATTTCCACTTTCTCTTCCAGGGGTAGTATCAGACAAAGGAAAAAAAGAAAATCCAAATCTGTGTTTTAAAGCCTTATTAAAATTTTATTTCTGTCTCCAAATCCTTAAGGCATCTCCTCCAACAAAATCCAACCAGATAAATATATTTTTTTGTCCTCTCCCTTCCGACTTATCCCATAAAGCTAGTTTTACCTGAAAAAAAAACAGGTTTCTCAATGTCCGTTTGTTAATTCCGTTGGGAGGGAGAGTAAACTTTCCTTTCAGCACCTCAGAATTGCCGCTTATTTTCTCTTGTGGAAAGAATCATCCAAAAGCCATCACTTCCAGGAATTAAATTAAATATATCTCAGAGTCCTGGATCGACCAAGAAGACTTTCACTTTAAAAACTTTCTCCTCTTCCTCCTGCGCATACTTGCCCAGCTGCCGGCTTCTTTGTGGCGGCCATTACGGACCGCCCCTACGCCGTCTTGGTAAAAGGAGGTTCTGCTGGCCAGGGAGGGGGTCTGCAACACCCCAAACCCTTTTCCGGATCCCCCTACCTTCAGCTGCCCCTGCAGGTGCAGCCTTGCTCCGCACCCTTTGGGATCGGAGCCCCAAAAGCGGCTAAGCGCGGGATCAGCGCGCAGCTTCGCGAATCCCTACCGCTCGCAAAGCCGACAAACTGGAAAATCTTTTCTCTGCTTTCATTATTAATACCACTGCTACTCCATTAGGCTAATAAATTATTAAAAATAAGAAATCTAATAATATTTTTAGATCACTAGATTTTATCATAATATTTTGTAAACTACAAAATATTTCAAATGTTCCTTGGATGAAGTGGTCAAACTTGATGTAGGATTTAAACAGGAATGAGGTATGGGAAAGAGGTGAGGAAGGGAAGATGGTTTGGTTATACAGATACAGATTAAATGTAAGACTAATTTTATCTAATTTGTAATTCATAGATTGTAATAATCTGTAACATTATCCTGAATGTTATTTCTTTTTATTAACTAAACACATCTTATTGAACCTATGATAATTCAAATCGTTTTCCTTAAAATCTGTTTATTGGTTTGCATATTTTTCTTAATAGGATTTGTTTAAATCTTAATTTAGTTTGGAACATTTCTGTAAATTTAACTTTTTCCAGTATTTTATCACTGTTTTGTGTAGCTATAATTTTGATGTAATAACTCCAGTAGATCTTTATATTCTAATTTAAAAGGATAAATCCACAGTACTCTTTTAATATGTTACTTGTATGTCTTTTTAAATTTTAAAATCATCCAATTCCATTTGTAAATTCAATATTTTCATCTCTTTCTTCTAGGACTAGGTTATAATTGTAAACTTCACCTTAGAGTACGTTTTGGTTATCTTCAAAGAGCCTTGTTCTTCTTCAATATCAACTTTTGGTTCCAGTATAGAGTTACTAGTTCAAATATTTTCTTTAAAGAAGCCATCATCTTTAATGATCTACCCTCAAATCTTATCAGATAAAAAAGTAAATAAGAGACCAAGAGATATTTCTAATTAACTTCAAAGTCTTTCTTTAAATCAATTTCATCCAAACCCTTAGAATGTAAAAACTTTCTAAAAAGAACACTATAATCACTTTTTGGCTGAACGTTATAAAAAATAAAAATCTTACAAAACTGGAAACATTTCATTTTCTTCCTTTTTAAAGAGTCTGAAGAGAAACTCACCAAGCAACTCCTGAATTTGCAGTTCCAAAGGTTTTTCAATCTTAAAGAAGCAATTTTTTTAAAAAATTAAAAGTGTTAAGGTCCTAAATCACAACTTTTATAATTCAGCCATGCTACTTGGCAATTCAGAGTTGTGATATAAAATGATTACATGAGGAAAAATTGGGGAAGGGTGAAGGGAGAAATTCAGGTACATTAGAAGTTATTCCTATTATTAAAAAATGTAGCTTAATCAAAGAATAACTGCCTGATATTTCAATAGACATTCACTATTTTATAGTATAGAACTATCTTAGGGAAAAGTAAAGTTTTGACTGTTTCGGTGCTGTTGTTTCTATCTTCTTTTTTATTTAACCCAATAGTATATCCATAACAATATGTAGTGTCCTTATTTAAAAAGAAAGCAGATGTATACTTTCCCTTCTTGCAGACATCCAGACTACTGCCTTGGGGACTAATGATTATATAAATATATTTACTGCCTTAAAATAAACTCCTCCTTATTACCTTTGCTGAAGCAACATATCGTTTCCTATCATCCTCAACCCATTCCATTTCCTTTCTCTTCCTGTTGACAGATACCAGCCAATACTTTTATGATAAAGTTACAATACTGATGAATGTGATTTGGTTCCATGTTAATATGATCAAGAAGGAATGATGGCAGTTTAATTGGCCTTGGAACCATAGAAATTTCATTATCAAAATCAAGACAAGGAAAAACTAGAGGCACCCCCGTGCCAAGAAGAACTCTCAGTATATATTTACATGCCTCTTCACCATCCTCAAATTTAAGATGTATATCCAATACTATCTCTATCTACTTAATCTTGTAGAAGCAAGTGGCTTATAAAATTTCACTAACCATAATTTATCACTTAAACATTCTCCCACTGACCACCCCCCATCCAAAAGAAAGCAATTTCATTTTTTCTACCAAGTCATATTTATTTATTTATCAAACATGTACAAGATAGCAGGTATAAGTATAAACATAAACATGAACAAATGAAATAAATACAGAGAATGGGGACAATAGGACAGGGATGGTAGGCATGCTGGTGCACTTATGCATGCTCCCTTTACGGACCTCTTAGGAATGAGTTGAGGTTCACAGTAGACAGTTTGAGATTGAAGCTGTAACAACGGAGTTGGATAGAGCATTCCAGGTGTTGACTGAAGTTGTGTTTTCTGCAATTGAGTTTGAAGTGGTTACCTTAAGTTTGTATCGATTGTTTGCCTGTGCATTATTGTGATTGAAGCTGAAGAAGTCATTGACAGATAAGAAGTTGTAGCAGACAATTTTGTGTACTATGCTTAGATTGGATTGCAGGCGACACAGTTCCAGATTGTCCAAGCCCAGAGTTTCAAGCCTGGTGGCATAAAGGATGCTATTGTGAGTAGAGGAGTGGAGAACTCTTCTTGTGAAATACCTCTGGACCCACTCAATCATATTCTGCAGAAAAAAAGAAAAAACATTTGAAAAAGAAAAGACATAGGAAGTTTATACTCGCAATATGGAAATATTTTGACAAAATTGCACAGGATATGTACTATTGGATGCAAGGCGCTCTGCACATTGTGTCTATAAATTATCAACAGGCATGTTGCAGAGTTAATTTCGGTTCCTGTGTAATTACTAGAGGTGGTATAGGAAGTATAATAGCAGCAACACTGAAGAACAAGAATAAAGGGGGATTAATGAATTAGCCACCCACTGAACTGTGTTTTGAAGGGAAAATGATCCTTTAAATCTTTCAAAGATTCAGGATTCCTTCAGCACAAAGTGCTGAAAAGTATTGTACAACTTCTATCATGCTGTTTTTCTTTAAAAAAATATTTTACCAAATCTCTCCATGACAATAGAAAATTGCTCTATTTGAGGTATCTTATCAGATGACATGAAATTATAGGCTTATAATGGAAAGAATAAAAGATTCTCAACTGCTGAGCACAAAACATAATCCAGAAACCATTTGTTTTTATGTGTTACCTCTAAGTCATGGCACTTAAGAAGTTCTGAAAGCAAAATGAATTGTGGTCTCTCAGCAGGTTTTGGTGGCCCACCTTGTTTTTCCTCTAACAAATTCATCAGATTGTTACTAGATTACACCTGTGATAGAAAAGTCCTGGTCCCCTCTTTCTCTTAAGAATCATGGGAGATCAGGATCGTGAAGTAAAACAAGGGGCCTTGAATCTCCAAAGCTGGTGTCAAGCACAGATGAAAAAAAAAATTGAAACAATTCTGTATACATTGGAGGAACCAGCCAGACTTCTTAGCAGCGTTAGATGATTGGCCTGTGGAGCTCTTCGAGCACCTGTCAAAACCTCTTTCCACTAAGCAGTCCTTTTTGCTGGGCTTGTTCCTCAGGGGTGCAATCATCCCAAGAAAAGGGACTTATGATTTCAAAAAGTTCTGACAGGAATTATGTCCATACTCGTCCATACTCATATGTACTCTGAATCATATTTGCTTCCCAGCCATATTAGCTGCTTCACATGGTTCTTCATGCTATCTCTTTAGGTAGGATGTCCCATAGCACAACTTCAGCTTTATCCAGGTCTCCTTTGCTCAGACCTCTTTCACAATCTTTGTTTTTTCAAAATAATTTTTATTGAAGAAATTTACAACAGAATTAAAAGCAGTACACAAATTGAATGAAAGAATAAAGAAAATCAGTAAGAAATTGGAAAAGAAATATAAAAAAAGAAATAGAAAGGAAAAAGGAAGTCAAGATGCTAAAGAAGCAACTTCCATCCTTTTAGACCAGGGATTCCTGGCCCATGGGCCAGATGCGTCATATGCTGGCCACGCCCAGTTCAGTGAATGGGAAAAAAGTCCCAATACGTCACGAGACATGCCATGATGCCATGAGTTTGACTCTCCTATTCTAGATAAAATTTATAGCTACATTTAAATTTTACCCTCCCAATCTAATCTTAGATAATACATTGTTGCTATTTGCCCATTTAATGTACAAAAGATGTTTACAAATGGGGTTTTTCCTTTACATAATGAGGTATTTGTAATGTATTTTTTTTGCTCTCACACTGACTCACACATACATTCATGTTATCTATCTATCTATCTATCTATCTATCTATCTATCTATCTATCTATCTATCTATCTATCTATCTATCTATCTATCTATCTATCTATCTATCTATCTATCTATCTATCTATCTATCCATCTATCTATCTATCTATCTATCTATCTATCTATCTATCTATCTATCTATCTATCTACCCATCTTGCCACAAAGTGACTCTGGGCGGCTATGTGTTTGTGCATATATCTGAATTTTTACATGTATGTATGTATATATGTATGTATGTATTTTTATTAACAAGGAGAAGGAAAAGCATTTTTTGTGATCACACAAAATGAACAAGATATTCATACAAGATTATGTCTACACATTTGAGGGAGGTTGCTTCTTAATTTCAAATCTAGATTAATTGAACAGAGTTCCCAGAACCAACCAAAATAGTGGCCAATTAGGATGACAAGAAAAGAAACTACTGTCTTCTTCAAAACACTCCATTTAACAGAAGGTTTCACATAGCATATCCTTGGGCAGAATCTCTGTTGGTACTTCATTAATATTTTCAGTAAATGTTTTTCAGTGAATTCCCAACACTTGAAGGCTTTAAAGCTGTTAGCAAATGAGTGAAGGGAAACTATTAAAATATAATTGAAGTTAGTTATACAGTATGCTGGCAAGATCTTAGAATAGTCCAACTATGAACAATTATGGAAGTTAGTTAGCAGTATGTAGGAACAGCAAATAGCTGTTATTTTACCCTTGCAGCAAGGTGACAGTGCAATGTCATTACATTGTTTACCAAGGAATATAGATTTATGGATCTGTATAGATCTGTTCTATGTTAGTTTTACATGCATTCATTCCTAAATCCATCCTGTTAAATTTTTGTATGATTCCCAGAGTACAACTTCTTGCATAATTTTGACTGCAATGTGTGAGCCAAGTATTATAAGCTTTGATAAAAATATATGTTATGAACTGCTCACTATCTTGGCCCAATGAGGTAAGTAAAATTTGCTCACAATAATACAAAAAAAAGGGCAGGAAAAAGGAACCAAGTCATGATCCTATATCTGATTAATTGGGAATAAATAATAATTGTTTCATTCTATGAAACTTGAATTGATTGGGTTGTTCTTTTAATCTCAGGGAGTAATGTAGAATGAATAAAACTACATCTATATAGTAAATTTGACAGAAGTGGAGGAAGTCCCAACTGAGGGCATTTTTTTGTTACATTTCTACACAAAAGTCCTTGTTTATTACCTTGTATGATCAGTGTTTCTCAAACTTGGCAACTTCAAGATGTGTGGACTTCAGCATTTTCAACTAGTGATACTAGAGGAAGTAGTTTGAACACCTAGAGTGGCATGTTTCACTTATTCTCCTCTAGATCCTTGACCAATTTAGCTTGTAACTTCTAAGTCGGAGATTTTTAGATAAGCTTTATAAAGTGCTGGTTATAACACAGAGGGCAGGCAGAAATGTTTCAGATAATAACTTGTGCTATTTTTTTTCCAGTTGGAAGCAATAGATAAAATGAAAAGAAAACCAAAGAGATCTGACAGCAAGAACATGTTTATGCCCTTTCAGCCACTGAAAGGCTGAAACAAATTCCTGGGTGGAAAATGGATTCCTGGTGGGCATGACCTAGGCTGAAGTTCAACCAGAGGCTTTTGTAGGAGAACTGCAGGCAGAGCTTGGGGTGAGGGTGGAGTTAAACTTGTCATAAGATTAGAATCCTTGTATTGCCACAAAAGATCAAAGTCCCCTTACATTCTGTTGACCCTTATCTAGTGCCAGTTTAATGCTGACTGCTGGTTGACAAAATTCTTTTGTATAGTTCGAATAAATTTTCTATGCTGCAACTTTAAGAATGACCCTAACTCTTTGCATCTGAGAACTTCTTGGCTTTTCATTTTCATTTTAGAAAATATTTACATAGATAGTCCTCACTTAGCAATCACAATTAGGATTGCCAACTCTGTCACCAAGCAACACAATCATAAAAACAAAAATTGCATGAGCACACCTGACTTACATCAGGTAATTAGTACTGGTTAAGTGAATTAACATAACTTGCAACTTCCTGCCAGCTAACACATTGTCGTTGTTTGTCAGAAGCCAGCTCTGAAGATCACAAATGATGATCACATGACTGTGGACCACTGTACTTGTTATAAATACACACTGATTGCTCAATGCCTGAATTGCAATCATGTAATCCTGAGGCTGCAACTTCCAAGACAATCAATAATGTCATAAATTTAAATGGTCACAAAATGAGTGGTCAGTAAGCAAAGACTACTTTATCAATGTTTAGTGCACAAGATACCATAGATATTTCATAACACTGAGCCAAAAAGCAATGATAAAATTGATAAAAAATAGATATTGTATATACTAGAGCATGGGTATCAAATATTGCAACTTTTCCCCCTTCGCTAAACTGGGAGTGGGCGTGGCCAGCATATGACTCATCCAGCCCATGGGCCAGGAGTTTGACAGCCCTGTACTCTATCTATCTATCTATCTATCTATCTATCTATCTATCTATCTATCTATCTATCTATCTATCTATCTATCTATCTATCTATCTAGTATGATTGCTCTTCATTCTCTTTAATGGTTCCAGCTCGTTGGAATATACTTCCTGCTAACATGAGAGGTCTTTTTCTTTTTAGAGGTATGTGTTTTTCAAAGGATCCTAAAAATCACACCAACTGATTGCCTTTAACTGTTCTTCATTTTTGTGGTTTTTTTTTTTTTTTTTGATATCTTTGGGTTCAATTTTATGTATTTATTTTTATTATAAACTTTCTGGATTTCAGCAATAAAATTCAAATAGTAACAACAAATCCTTTCTGTGCAATGATTGGTTCCAAAATCATCTCTTGAAAGCAATGATCAATGAGCCATTCCATGCCATAATATTTTCATGTCAATGCTTTGGAAATGGACATTTCTTGTTGTTAATCTATAAGTATCCCACAATGGTGACTTTTATAGAAGACAAGCCAGATTGTTGCTATTTGAGGTGATAAAAGGTTACAGTTGACTGAATTGAGCAAATCTCAGGGCTGACTATTTTCACAGTTGATGGATATTTCCTAATGATTAGCTGAATTATACTGAGAACAATATTGATCAGCAGCTGTGGAAGAAAACAAGAAAGCTTCAACAATGATGATTGAATCAACACTATTCCTATTTAGTTCTGGGGAGAGGAAGGGCGGAAGATTTCATATTCTGGCATTTTAAGCACCCCTCCAGGAGCCAGAAACAGTTCTTAGGCCTGGGCAGGATCAAAGGAAGCATTTCTTGATACAAGTCCAAACAGCAAGGCAGTAGATACAGGGGTCTTCAAACTTGACAACTTTAAGACTTGTGGACTTCAACTCCCAGAATTCCTCCTCCAGTCATGTTAGCTCAGGAATTCTGGGAATTGAAGTCCACAAGTCTTAAAGTTGTCAAGTTTGAAGACCCTTGCACTAGAAGATAGTGGGGAAAAAAAACAATAGCAGAAAGACAGAAGTTATTAGTAGATGAGAACTTAGCTAGACAAAGGCAGATTGTATTATTCTAAATCCCAAGTCAAGTACTCCAAACTCAAACCAAATATTTACAATGCTAAGACCAAGGAGAGAGAGAAAAAAATATTAGTTAAAAAAGTAGGGTCACAAATAACTGGATTCCATAAAACAATCATAGAATATGAAGTCTGATGCTCAAGTTACTTCTACAAGGAGAAGCTGTTACTGTAAGGTTTAAACCCCCTCCCTTCTAAACATTCACATGTATTACTAATCTTGCCTTAAGCTTTTCTGGTCATTTCAGCATCTTGCTGCTTGCTTGCAAGTTGCACACTTTGATGGGGTGCAGATATTCCAGGAGAAATAACTGGCAAGAGGGAGGTGGGAGCAAATGAGTACCTGAAGCAACCTGTGTTGTAGAGGAAGGAAGGAAGGAAGGAAGGAAGGAAGGAAGGAAGGAAGGAAGGAAGGAAGGAAGGAAGGAAGGAAGGAAGGAAGGAAGGAAGGAAGGAAGGAAGGAAGGAAGGAATCTTTCTATTAAACTGAGCAGATAATTTTAGCTTAACTGACATATTTCCCATCCACCGAATTAAGCTTTATTTTTGTAAATGAAGTTGAATGGTGTAACTGAATTAAAATGAAGAGTGACCCACATGGCATCTGACATTACCACAGGCACACATTGAAATGAGGAATCTAAGTCTTTTTCCTTTCTAAAAAAAGACTTGAGGTGAAACCAAACTAGATGTTTGATGCTTAAATATTGATTTGATGATGATAAGTAGTATAATTAATGTCATGTACATTATTAACTTGTTAAATTGACTCATTGGAGGGCCTATAAGATTGCAGAAATTGAGGTATTCCCCCACTTTTTTTTTTTTTTTTTTAAGAACAACTTTGGTCTGTTCATTGACACACACACCATGGATAGATTGACAACAATAAAAGGGCATGTAGGCAATCCTTAATTTACAACCAGTCACTTAGTGACTGTTCAAAATTATGTTGGATTCCCCCACAGTATTATCTAGTTGCAACAGCTAGGTTTCCTGTCTGTGGTCACATGACTGCATGTTGAGCCCACACTTGCAGCATTCTATGGTTACATGACTATGATTTATAATATTTTGCTGAAATTTGCCATAATTTCCAAAAACATCCTATGATGAACAATGGATTCACTTAATGACTGCCAGATTCCAGTCATTTATGAGCAGTCTGTTTCTTTATCTGGGTTACTTAAATGGTCTGACATCGATTTTGAAAGCCTGGCTTTTTTTTTTGATCTCCTTCCCTCCCTCTCTCCTGATCTCAAGAGAGTCCAGTTGCAGATAGTTTAAGTTCTAACCTGACTAACTTCACTTCTCCTTACTTGCAATATGCTGAATTATAGGAATACCATGGCCATATTCTCCAAAAGTTTCTACAATGTCCATTCTTCAATCATTTTTCTCAGATAGTAAGCATTAAGTTTTGTTTAGCTGATTCCTAGGTCCCCCCCCCGACACACACATCTTTTGGATAACGAAACTGTCTGCAAATAATATCAAGAATGTACTGGTTCTCCCACCTGTTGCAAAGTTTGATTCCCAATTGATCCTTTAAAAATTAATTAATTCTTTTATATTACATTTTGGACTATACTTGGAAAAAAAGACTCTATTGTCTTGAGAAGATTATATCCACTAAAGCTCAACTGGGCCGAGAGGGTTTCATTCAAAAGCAGGTTCTAAAATTTGGGATTTAATAATTAATTAATAATTTAATAATTATTAATAATTTAATAATCTTCTAGTCCAATTCCCTGCTCAAGCAGGAGACCTATACCATTCTAGACAAACGGCTGTCCAATCTTTTCTTAAAAGTCTCCAGTGATGTGGCCTCCATAACTTCTGAAGGCAAAATGTTCCACTGGTTAATTGTTCCTATTGTTATTTCATCCCCTCTCTTAAAACACACACACACACACACACACACACACACACACACACACACACACACAAACACACTTTTCTATCTATGGGTTTAGTCTAAAATTGTTATGAAAATAGCATATAATATACAAATGAAAATTATATAGCTGAATAAGTATCCTTAGTGATTTAATGGGGGAAAATATCCCTTTTTTTCTTTTTAATGAGTAAAGATCTGAATTATTTTCCCCTTTCCATAGATTGTTTTGTTGGTATTGGTGTTGTTATTTTTTAATAGGCTATAAACATTTTGCAAGGTAACATGTCAGAAAATAGATTTCAGAAAAAAGGTCCATTGATAAGGAAGTTATAAGGAATGGAAAACAGCATAGAAATATAGGCAAACATGCTGTTGTTCTAGACTGTTTAATTTGAATAGTCATCATATTTATCTAGCCTGAACAGAAATGTTTATCCAAGTCTCTTAACTGGATGGGTGTATTTTACCTGAATGTAGACATGTATAATTTAGTACGATGGTGAAAATATCTTTGGCAGTTATTTGGCTATTTTCATTCAATTTGATGGGAAAGGAATTGTTTTTATTCCTCTCCGCCCCATCCAAAAATAAATATTTGGGGTGAAATTCTGCTTGATAAACATACCATTTGGCGCCCTTACTTTCACTGTAAGTTCACCAAGATGTATCTAAGCACTGGAATCTCCTAATTTTCACCGTGAGATTGATTTTCAGTGGTGTGTGGCTGCTCTGTTTTTCTTGACTTCAATGAAGCTCCATGGGAAAGCATGTTGGGTTAACTCTTTTCCCTTAAGACCATAGGAGGAGCTCAGATTAGAAAGTATGAGCAACCAAGGAAGCTGAAGAACGATGAATAGTTAGGTAAAACAAAAAATACCAGTATAGTCTTATCTGTCACAGAACAACCTAAAGTATTGGTTGCACATCAGCATCATCTAATTTCCAC
Organism: Notechis scutatus; assembly: GCF_049901735.1. Taxonomy (NCBI): domain Eukaryota; kingdom Metazoa; phylum Chordata; class Lepidosauria; order Squamata; family Elapidae; genus Notechis; species Notechis scutatus. The sequence continues at coordinate 177,719,412 of NC_142009.1, forward strand.
TCCCTTACTAAATTTCAGTGAGATTTTTATGAGAGAAAAAAAATGAAAGGATGGTAAGGTTGTTTTTAAAAAGGGCAAATGAGGTGGAGGCAACTTACTGCCCTCCAGATGATTTGGACTAAATCTCAGGCATTAAATATTTGCCAACCTTCTTGGAACTAATGGAAGCTAAAGTTTAAAACATCTGGAGGACATCTGTTTGATTACTCTTATGTAAGTTTACATAATATCAGAGCTGCAAAGGAGGAATTATTTTGCTCTGGACCCCCCCCTCCTTTTTTTTAAAACACCAATAAATTATTTTCTCAATGTAAAGGGAAAGATATTATAGATATTTGGAGGTATCAATGTCACCCCTATAGAATATTTTAAAGTTTACTGAATTGTATTTGCACAATACTGCAAAAATGAGGAAACACCTACAGAAGAAGAAATAATTAAAAAAATATTAGACTGCAGAAATGGATGGACTGACACTGAAGATAAAGGAAAAAGAAGACACAGAATATTTTAGAATTTGGGATTTGTTTTACCAATGGTTGGATAATAGAGGTATAAACTAGGAGTTTAATATTGTTATGTAAATCCATTGACCCAGGCAGTATGCTGTTCACTAAGACTTTGTGTGTGTGTGTGTGTGTGTGTGTTTTAAAGAATATTTTAAAGTTTATATTTTAAACCTTAGTTTCCTTGCTAATTTGCTCCACTCATGTGGTATAAAATTATGCTGGAATTTATAACTCCTTAGTGCTGAGAAATATATATATTCTATGCCTTCTTTGAGGCTTCTCCAATTCAATTTCACCTTCCTCCCACCTTTTGTTCTCTGAGAGATATGTAGGATCAGAGGCTTACTCCATTCCACAACCCTCTTGTTCTATAAGTTCCCCCATATAATAATCATCTTTTGAGAGTAGAACTATCATAATTAATGATGTGACTCCACTGTTAGAATACTTGTTTGATGCTTATGGAAATCCTCACTACTCAGATCACTGCATATTTTCAATTGTTAATAGATAAGCACAAGAGTTCTCTTTCTTGCTGTTCATCATGCCATTATTTAAGGGAAATCACTAGTTATTTGTAGCCTCATTTCCAAATCTTAAATTTTTTAAAATAGGTTTTACAAGAAAAAAATCAGGATTATTGCATGACTTCATGATGTTTCCATCACCTTTGTTCTCCTTTACCTGCACCTTCCCCATCTCCTTGTTTATGTTTTGGAAGCATATTCTTTTTGTTTGACAATTTCTTTTCTTTATTTTTAAAAAGCTAATGTCAGCTTTGGAAGCCATATTCCATGTTGCCACATAACCTGAGAGAGTGGGAGGGGGGTGATTTTAATTAGTAGCTCTAAGTAGATAAAATAAAATTCTTTTGTTAATTCAAGGTCATTTAGTATGGTGCAGGATGAAATAAGGATCTTACTTTTGGATGGATCGTGATTGGGCCATATGATGTGATGATGACCGAGGGGGGGGGGATTTGTAGTTTGAGATATTGTGGAAAGCTGAAAAAACTTTTAGATTTGGGTTTCCACAGATGTGCCAGGTGCTATTCTAATAAAGGTACTTTTGAGATATGTTTGTCTTGGACTTACTGATTGGAATGGAGGTTTGCTGGAACGCTGGCAGCTAAATAAAATGTGTAGGAGACTATCTATCCAATACTTTCTATATTGATTCTTTTGAAATATCTTAATAGACTTCCTGAGATGCCTTCTCATGTGTGAGACATTACACTGTTTTCATAGACATTTGGCAAATATGCATTTTCCTCCTGTGAGAATTCTTAAAAATGTAATCAAAGGTTTTGAAAGTGTAATATAGATGGACTAAAGGAACATAAATGTCTTTGCATAGAGAAGGTGGTTTTAAAAAATGTAAAATCAAACAAACTTCAGCACTTAGAAACATTGAAAGGTGAGAAGATGGAGTGTGCCAGTAAACAGTAGCAAAATAAACACTATCTTGGGAGTGCACTTCAGTGGTTTTCATATTTTATTTTAAAACATTGTGTTATTATTTAAAACAATAACTATAGTGAATATTTGGAAGTCATACATAAAAGAAACGAGAGTGACATGTTTTGGACTCATCTATTCATATAACTATTAATAGATACTTTAAAGTAGTGCTAGCCTGTGGACCATAATTACCACATTGAAACCCAGAGAAAGCAGCTCTGCTCCATATATGGCTCCCATATATCATCCCACAGGAACTCCAAGTAGCATATACATAGCTTACCTTCTTCCAATATTTTCCAATTTTGTAACTGTTATGGCTTGTCAGCCGCCGGCCCCTCCAGCAGGCAAATCAGAAGAGGAGGAGGCAGCGTGGGAGTCAAGGTAATCATCAGGGCAATCTGGGAGCTCCAAGGGGGAAGAGGCAATCGAGCTAGCAGAGAAAGAGACAGAGGCGGAGCCTGGGCCATCAATCAGCCCTCAGATGGAGAGTTAACAGCCCCCAGGTCTGGAGGTAGCTGATGATGATGATGATGATGATGAAGAAGATGAAGATGAAGATGAAGAAGAAGAAGAAGAAGAAGAAGAAGAAGAAGAAGAAGAAGAAGAAGAAGAAGAAGAAGAAGAAGAAGAGAGGAGGAGGAGGAGGAGGAGGAGGAGGAGGAGGAGGAGGAGGAGGAGGAGGAGGAGGAGGAGGGAGGAGGAGGAGGAGGAGGAGGAGGAGGAGGAGGAGGAGGAGGAGGAACAACAACAGCTGGGTCCAGTGCCTGAGGTGTGGCTGGGCAGAAGGCAGAGAAGGGGAGAGCAGTGGAAAGCCATGGGCCAATCCTAGGGAAGGAAGAGCCACTGCTTCTAACAAGGCCCCACCCTAGCTCTGGGAATGAAAGGCAGGGGGCAGAAATGAATACGTGTGGCAGACAACTATTCATCTTCTGGCCGGCTGGAATCTTTTGAGTTCACGTCAGAGAGTTTGTCGTGTTTGGGGAGCTGGGTCAGAACAGTAACATTGGTTAGGTTGAGAAACCTTAGCTGGCCCAAAGTTATTCAGTGAACTGCTGAGGCTGAATTCCTTCTTATTCCAGTATTTTAACCTTTATATCCTGCAGATTGTGTAAGTTGTATGAGCATCTTAGGCAAATCTCAGTAATTATAACAGAATACTAATGCTACTTGAATGCATACATGATGGCTTCTACATAAGCAGGTAGCTTATGTAAGGCTCCCTTGTAAGTAAAGTTGCAGCTCAAAAGACCTTTGCCTATAAATGTTCCTGCTGCATGTTTGCAGACATCTGTTTGAGCTGCCTTTCCCAACCTGGGTTCCTTCCACATAGGAGGTGCTATTCAGCTGGTTCTGTTCAGTTCTGGAGAATCAGTAGCAGAAATTTTGAGTAGCTCGGAGAACTGGCAAATAACAACTCTGACTGGCCCCACCCCCATCTATTCTCTGCCTCCTGGGTCCCAGCTGATCGGCTGGGTCTTCTTTTGTTGCCCTGCACAGGAGAACGGAGCTGGAAACCAGGTTAGTGGGGTGGGGAGGGAATGGAGATTTTGCAGTATCCTTCCCCTGCCATGCCCACCAAGCCATGCCCACAGAACCGGTAGTAAAATAATGTGAATTCTACATGTGTGGACTTCAATTGCCAGAAGTGCCAGTAAAGGGAGGGCTAAATGGAAAATTCTTGGAGTTGATATATGCATGTTGGGATGACAATGGATTGGGGGAGGCCATAGAAGATGCCAAGTTCCTGAATGATGGGCTACTGGAGGTAAAACCAATTCTGCTCATGAATTCTGTTGGCTTCTGCTGATGCCTGCTTAACATTTTGTTGTCTCTATGTATTTTGTTCCATTTTCACATCAATGGAGTTCAGCATAAAAATTTGTGTTCATTTTTGTGTGCAACACCATAATATAATGCACATTGGTTTATATTATAAAGCACATGTACAATCCTGATCTATGTATTTCTGTATACTTTTTTCAAATTAGAAAAGTGGAATATAAATTTCAGGAAAGTTTTGAAGGGTGACTCGGTTCCATCCACCCAGTTCAAAATCTAGGAAATTTACATTAAAATGTAAAATATACTTTCCCCTCACCTTCATCCATTGAAAAATTATCTTGGGATATTTGGTCTAATCAAATACCTTGCTTATTTTGCCCTACTTGTCTCACTTAGAATCTCAGTAGTGTTGCCTTTTGGACCTAGAGCTTAGGAAAGAAATGCCTGGTGCATTAACCTGCTGCACCAAGCAAGACCCTAACATGAGCCTTTGCTAATGCTTTCGCCATTAAATATATTGGCCATTTCTATTATTTCACCATTATGATTAATTAAATAGAATCTCCCTTCTGCTGTTGTTTGAACTCCTGTGTTGTTAATGCTGTTAATATAGTACTTCTGGCCAAATGTTAACTAATGGTGCACTGAGATCATTTTAATCATCAATTAAGCTGGAAATTTATTATTATTTTTTTTTACAGGCTTTGCAAGGACAAACAAAATCACAGAGAACTAAAGAAGAGATCCCGCTGTTGTGAACGCAGGAAGGAGGGTTGCTCTGGGTTGCTATCAAGCATGTGTTCATTTGTGAATACACATTATTAAATCATTCATCAGTTTCCCTAAATGCATATAACTGCTAAATTGACTGTGCCCACTAAGGAATACTTCTAATGGCCACTTTTCTTTCAAGCCCATAATTTTATAGTGTCACTCACTCCTGCTGGGAGCAAGGTCATCATCCTCTTGACACTTCAGTGAATGCTGTTGACTGATCCCAAATGCCTCTTTTTATATATATTAAAGTAGGGAAGGTGATAAACATACATTTAGCCTCAGATGGATCCACCAACTGCTTTCACTGGAGTCAACAGGAACTGGGTTGAACTGGGTGGTTGGGAAAGCAATGCTGGACAATTCTGAAGGACATTTTTAGCACGGTATCAAATATAGAACCTATACAGTTCCCCCCCTCCCCAGTATTAACAGTCCCGCTTCCCCACTTCTTTGTAGCTTTCCTAAAGCAGCAGTAAAGGAATGTATATCCTAGCAGTCTATGCTTTGAATGTAAAAGGTCATTCTTAGTAAGTGAAAATTTATTTCCATGTCAAATCTTTCATGTTTGGAACAATCCAGATTATGGGCTGAAAATCTTTTCATGTCATGCCTCTCATTAGGCCTGTGACTCACTCTCATGAATAATATATCTTGAACTGCATATTAGCAACGTCCCGCTAAATCATCAATTTACAGTAACCCTTGGCTGCAGCAGCTATAATAATGAAAATGTCAAAGAGGCTGCAGCATTTTTCTAACAGATGGTGGAAGTCTCTCTGTTGCGTCCCTTGATGCCAAGCATCCAAAACCGCTTATCAAGACCAAAGGAATAAGTGTTTGTGTGCATTTGTGTGGGTGAGCAAGAGACCTGATGGGTGTGATATAACTAGAATATAGAAGCCTATGTTTCATAACAAGAGCATTACAAATACAATACCTATGCACTCATCACAGAGTATAGAATTCCAGTTCATTATCAATGGAACAGTGAAAATAGACTCTCTTTTTTTGAGCTGTCTCAATCCTTGATAACATCATGGGCATCTCTATGTACATCTTATTTGTTAAGTGAGTTTTGCCCCATTTTACTTTTCTTGCCACCATTATCAAGTGAATCACTGCAATGGATAGGTTAGTAACTCAGTTGTTAAGCAAATCTGGCTTGTCACCTGCTGTGCCTCCCCACCCTCTATTTCAATTCCATTTGCATATTGTAAGCCTTTCACAATATTTCAGCACATGCATCATTGACATATTTTTTAATTCCAATAGCAATAGCACTTAGACCTATATACTGCTTCATAGTGCTTTACAGCCCTCTCTAAGCGGTTTTACAGAGTCAGCATATTGCCCCCAACAATCAGGTCCTCATTTTACCCACCTCTGAAGGAGGGAAGGCTTAGTTAGCCTTGAGCCAGTCAGGATCAAGCTCCTGGCAGTTGGCAGAATTAGCCTGCAATACTGCATTCTAGCCACTGTGCCACCATGGTTCAGTACCAAACTCCAGCACTTTACTAGTATGTACAATCCTGTTTTCCTTTTCAAAACCTGAGCAGAAAGCAGGTTGAGCATCAGGCTTATTCCTAATGTATCAAATTTCTGTCAGTGTTCTGACCTAGGCTTCACAAAATCACGAAGCAGACTCCTTGTCCCAACAAAACCCCTTTTTATTAGGCTAATATGAATTCCTATCATTCACATCCAGCAATGTCCTGGCAAACAACCTTTCAAGGATGAATTATAACCACAGATCTTATCAGGCTTGGAGAGCTTCCAGGCTGATATCTTCCAAGTGCAATGCTGTACAAGAAAATACTTGGCAAGGAGTCTCTGAGAGTCAAGAACAAATCTTCACACTAATTAAACGAACTAATTGTCTCCTGCAAAACCCCACTCCCCTCTCTCTTCTCTTTATTCCCTATGGGAGGGGTCATTCACCATCCACCTGTGCTTTTACTCCTGAGTCAACCCTTGTTCCTTAACTGTTCCCTTCTCCTGGCAGCTCTGCACCTGCGCACATCAGGAACAGGCTCCAGCTGTTCTTCTGCCCCACTGATCTCTGACTCCGAAGGCAGCTGATAACTGTCAGATGGCCCTGGACCCATCTCTGCCTCCAATGCAGAGCACTCATCAGAGCCTTCCCCAGATTTCAGGACTGGCCCCTGTTCCTCCCCAACCTCCTCACTGTCCTATTCTACTGCCAGCTCTGCTGGCGGGCCACAACAGTCAGATGGGAGGCACAGTGTAGAAAGAGTCCTCATCTGATCATGCAGATTAAATCATAGAGAGTTTTTTTTTTTCCTTCCCTGTGCTGTAAAAACAGAAATGAGGCAACTAAAAACAGAAATGAGGCAGAAAGAAAAAAGCACATGCATTGAAAGAACTGGAATTTGTTGAAAACCGACCATGTAGTTAGTCATGTGCAGTAATAAGTTAAAGGAATTTGATTGCTGGAGGATTTCAAATGCATTATCCAAATGCACTGGGCATTTAAGATATCCAAAATCCATGGCAAAATTCAGAATTCAGACTGACATGAGAAGCAACCTGACTCCTCCTGTGTTCCCACTTACATCCATACCTGAAATTGTGATTGTGAATAATACTGACAAGTATTATTGAAACAGCTTTGCTCCGTCATTTGATGTTTATTACCAATTAGCTTGTTTGACAGCTAATAGCTTCCAGATGTTCTATGTCACTATGTTGTAACTGCAAATTATATACATTATGGCCTTTTATGGAATCAGACCATTGGTGTATCTAGCCTGGCCTTTGTCTTCTTTGAACCTAAATGACACATCAAGTTTTCAAGAAAGTTCCTCCCCCCATTTATGATCCCTGAGGTGCTTTACTCAGCAAAGTCAAACCTTTTATATGCTGTTCCACTAAGCCATGGGCTTTATTTTCTAATATCAGTGGCTAATACCCTCTCCTTCTCATTGTACAACTCCATCTTACCTGCATCTCCAAATGCTCCATTTCAGCCACTCCACTTTTTTTCTTTTGTGAAAAGAGATAGAAGCACTTAAAACCATGGAAGGCTCTATTCTGGAATTTAGTGATGAATCCCCTTAGCATCACAGAGGAGTGGAATATACAGAACATTAAAATACTCTTAAGATTACTCAAATGAAAAGTATTCAAAATAAATAAAGGAGGGGGAGGTGATTTCAGTAAATGGAAGCACATATGACAAAAAGATAAAATGTGGGCTTCCTTTAATAAATTTCTATGGTTTTATGTTATTTCTGAAAACAAAAATTCAACTCTAAATGGAATTCCATCCCCTCCAATCAGGCAATGAAAATCCATTCAGTGGAAGGGAATTTTAGCATTTTTTTTCCCCTCTTTATAACTCTTTTTGTCCTCTGGGTCATGACTATGAAACTTGCCAGCCATGAAGTAAAAATTGCCAGTTGTTTCAACATTTAGCAAGATTTCAAAGCTTGATTCCATTTTACTAACTAAACTTGATCCTGGCAATTTCTCCTTGACTTCCAACACAAACTGCAGCAAGTCTGAATAATGAATGTTCACTGAACTTTTCATAAAGTTCCAATACGCTAATCACAAAGGCACATAGATACTCTTGGCTTTGGTGCTTTAAATAAATAAACGAATTATTTGCATTCTGCATGGATTTTGAACTAAGATAAATAGCACTATCAAGGTTAATAGTATTCTGTGCAAACAGCTGAAGTCCATGCTGATCAATGACAAACTCAACAGTGGATAACCTGACTTCAGTTCTCAAATAAGTTATACATATTCAACATTAGTTGTTGGAAGAAAAAACTGTGGACATTGAAGCCAGAGCTTTTCATAACTGCACGATCATGATGAATGCTAAGTCCTTTCTGGGAGCAAGATCACTTCTTAGTAGGCCTCACTAAGCATGCAACTTCTTCTACTGAGCTGTGGTGGTGCAGTGATTAGAATGCAGTACTGAAGACTACTCCTGCTGACTGCCGGCTGACTGCAGTTCACAGTTCGATTCTCACCGCCTCAAGGTTGACTCAGCCTTTTATCCGACTGCGGTTGGCAAAATAAGAACCCGGATTGTTGGGGCAATATGCTGACTCTGTAAACTGGTTAGAGAGGGCTATAAAGCACTGTAAAGCAGTATATAAGTTTAAGTGTTATTGCTGCTGTTTTGTGGCTCCTGTATTATATTCATAGTCTCAACTTCTAAAGTTGTGGATGAGGATTATCGTGTCTACCCAATCTTGTTCTTCTCTGAAACCCTGATGGAGAGATGAGGGAACAGAGGTGAGCCAGAGAAAATTTTTAAAAAATCACAGCTGTTTGTTTTGATCTGTAAACTATTAACTTGAGTTCCACGTGCTGCCAGCAACATTATTCCCACCTATTACTTTCCCCAAACTTGGCAGTCACTACCAAAAAAAAAAAAAAATCTTCTATATTTCCCATCATTCTCTGGTTAAATGTGTGGAATTCTGAGAAGAAAAGTCTGATGTTTTTGATCTATCAAGCAGTTTCTAAAGAAACAGACTGAAACAAGATGGGCTATCAGGAATTTGCCATACCATACAATTTGCTTTTTGCAGCCATCAAGGAATACTACCGTATGTCTTAAGAAATGGCAAGATGTAAAACTGTTGTTACAAGCCACAAGGCAGAAGAGAATATACAGGAAAAGGAAAGTGAAGAAAATGCACCGAGGTGCAGAGATTTCACCTGAACAGGACTTTGATTAATTGATTGCTGCTAAACAAAAGAAAGACAAAACAAAATGATCATTAAAACAGGCAGACTCTAGTAATTCTTTTCAGGAAGAATCTAAAGAATGATTTGAAGGCAAATAAAGGCAAACTTAAAATCAGAGACAAAGAAATTGAACAATGGGTGTGGATAAAGCAGGTATTTTTGCAAAAGAGTGAATAAAGACCCAGTGACTGATGTACAAATAGCTAGTCCTGTTTGGAATTGGGAGGTGGGAAAAGGATAATTCAAGCTACTATCAAGATTTATTACCTACTAGAGTCATAAGACTCTTGATGTTTTCAGGAAAGAAACATGAAAAATAAAACATCCAAGGAAAAAATGTGTTAGGTTAGAATGAAGTTGGAACCCAGCAAATATAAATGTTAATGTATAGAGGAATGTTGGGAAACTGCACATTTTTAATGGTGCTTTTCTGTAAATTTTATAGTTATTTATGGAAGCTCCCAAGGTTATGACATGCAAGGTGGGAAGCTATAACCTGTAAGGCTTTTAAATAAGTAAAACAAATAAAAACAAAATATTATAGCTAAGAATAAAAATAAGGGGGCATAGTTCAGACAACCATTCTGGGTGGCACACATCACCCACACCATCCAAAATGTGTTTTTTAAATCATTTCTAGAAGGCTCAGATAGTTTAAGTATGGAGCTGTTGAAAAGAATATCAGAAATGGAACACTTATCCATCTCTATTGGGCTGGTGTGAAGGAGGCTACCAGTGATTTCTCCTGGAATCCAGTGAGTTGGAGAAGATAATCCTTGAGAGATGTTGGTGCTAGCCATGTAGGACTTTACAACAGAGTTACCAAGCATCCAGCAAAATGTCCTTCTTTTTGTCATGTATTCCATTAGACAGGCATAGCCTTGAAATCAAGCACTGTCTGGCTTTTTGAGGGTTTGTGGATTATTTTTGTTTTAAATTGGACTGTTTTCACAGGAACAGTATTTCAACTTTTATTGCTGTGACCTTGTAAATTGAATGCTTCTTTCTTTCTTTTCATTAACTGTCAATAGACTTGACAACCTAGATTTACATTGTTTAATTTGTTCCCTGATTCCAGCAATTGGCTTCACTTCAGTCCCTTCAGATCTGTGATTATCATAATCCGTGGATCATATGATTTGTTACTGTTTCTATGGTGGAGTTTGAAAACCGTGTTGTTGATTTTATATTCTCACTAGCATAAGTTCTTGAAAATGAAGATTTGTTAGGAAAATATTGCAATTGAAAAACCAAAGCTTTTCTGATGCCTGGAAAAAGTAATTTCATAGGCATGGAGGCCCAAGTACATTTTCTGCAGTGTTTCTTATAGTTTTTGTCATGCCAAGAAAGTTAAACAGTTAGTGTATCTTCCTCCCCCACATCTTCCTTTCCATTTGTCTCTATCCCGTTTACCCTTTACAGGTATCTGGTAACTCTACTTTATAGGTAATTACCATTGTCTTGAATTGTACTTGGAAGCTAACCAGAAGTAGAAATACTATAGATAATGCATGATACCACTGAGTGCCAGCTAATAAGCCTGCTGCCTTCTAGACAAACTGAAGCTTCTCACTGATCTCCAAAAGCAACCCATGTGAAGCATATTATAGTATTCCAACCATGTAGTGATAAGGTCACCAGTGATTGTTGTGTGGTTACTGTGATATATTGTTATGGGTCTTCGCTAATTAAATAAGTGGAAGTATCCTTGGAATCCAGCTGCCATCTTTATAGTGCAGATAAATATTTAAAAGGGACAACTCAAAAATAAAAGTTTAGAGGGATTCATTTTGGTAGCAATAAGATCATCAAGGGATGTTGATGGGATATGGATATTCCAACTGAAAAGAGAAGCAAATGCAGATACAACTGAAGGGGGGAAACATAACAACTGTGTTATGCAAAAACAATGACAATTTCTATTTGCTGGAGGAAAAATCAAACACATTTTAATAATCAAGATGTATTGTGACAAAAAACCCCACACTAGATCTATTCAAAATCCAAAATCTATTGAAATATTTTCATATATAAGTACCAACAAGTGCCTATTGAAGAATTGCTTTGTGACAAATTATGGGTTTTAAGATATGAAGAAGAGGAATTTGTTCAATCTGAAATGAGGAGAGAAGTAATCAGTAGTATATGCAGCATAGCAATAGCAATAACACTTATATACTGCTTCACAGTGTTTTTCAGCCCTCTCTAAGCAGTTTACAGAGACAGCATATTGCCCCCAACAATCTGGGTCCTCATTTTACCAACCTCGGAAGGATGAATAAATTTGCTGCAGGTGAATATCTGAATGCCTGTCCAAAAAACCCAAAAGATTTTGGAGACAACCGTGAAGCGCAGCCCAACACATAATGCCTTGTTCATGGATTTTGCTAAGTCATGGTGTGTTTTCTCTGGCTCTGTTCAAACATTACACTGAAGAGTGTTTCAGTTATAGAAGCCAGTCTCAGATCCCTTCTCTTTCAGTGCATCTAAAAAAAAAAATAGTTTTAAGTAACTATAGTTAGCGGGCAAATCAAGGACACTAAAAGCTAAGTTAATCTCTTTAGAAAAGAGTGATGTGGGAGGCAATCTTTGAACTTCCAAGAAAGAAAAAAGTGGGAAGGCATCAGTCACAAGGAAGAAAAAGGGGAAAACTGGTGGGAAGGGGAATAAAAGCAAACAGCAAATTTCAACAAGAAAGGGCAACAAGTTGTAACAGCATGTAAAAAGGATCCAGCTTAAATTTATTATTCAAAAGCATCACTGGGAAAAAATATTGTTTGACATAAGTTGGGATCAGTATAATACTTCTCTGCTTTTCTCTCCATCTGGAGGATGTTCTGTTTCCCCCTTACCTGTTGAGATTCCACAAATGCACTTTTATTTATTTATTTATTTGATTTGTCAATTGCTTACAAGATAATAGGTATAAATATAAACATAATTATGAATACATGAAATGGATACATATAAGAAAAATAAAAAGAAACAATAGGACAGGGACGGTAGGCACGTTGGTGCGCTTATGCACACCCCCTACAAACCTCTTAGGAAAGGGGTGAGGTCAATAGTAGACAGTCTAAGGTTAAAGTTTTTGGGGTTTGGGGAAGAAACCACAGAGTCAGGTAGAGTATTCAAAATATTTTGGGACAGAAGAATATTAACAAAAATATTATCAACATGTATATGACACCTGATTCTCAGCAACTCTGGGCAATTGACAAATTGCTTAAAACATGAAAAACACGACATTAAAAATGACAAGGAAAAAATGTTGCAATAACAAACTGGGTTAAAAGGAGGCTTCAATTACACCAGCACAAGTGTAAGTGTAGACCTAGGTTCTTCTGGACCCTTTAAAACACCATGAAACACCAGCAAGGTGAAGGCCATTCAGAGCCATGGTTGTCACAGTGGTTAGAATGTAGTATTGCAGGCTAATTCTGCTGACTCACAGCAGTTCAATTCTCACATTCCATCCTCCTGAAGTCAATAAAATGAGGACCCAGATCATTGGGGGGCAGTATGCTGATTCTGTAAGCCACTTAGAGAGGACTGTAAAGCACTATGAAGCAATATAAGTCTAAATGCTATTGCTGAGTGTTATTGCTCCTCAGATTCTAGAGGAGAACTTCATACCAGAGGGCAGATGCTGCAACAGAAAAGGCATTCTTCCAGGGTCGCAATAGATGGCATTGTTTAATTGAAGGATCCGGGACTGTGTCAAATCAAATTGTCCAAAGCTTGCTTGCTTCTAGGTTTTAAATACCCAATTGCATTCAGCTGATAATTTCATCTGAACATTTAGCTGCTAATTGCAAATTTTGGGAAGCTGGTGCACTTTGGAATCTGCAAAGTTTTCTGGAGTTGTCATTGTAATGAAATTGTGGAGCAGGGAAAAGGGGAGACACAGTGAACTGCTTCACCCATCGAATCGTCTATTTTTACTTAGGAATAGAATTCCAGGTGTCCCAGCTGGAGAATTTGTGTTGTACAAAGTCAGAATATGATTGATGGTAGCTGCCAGATAAGAGTCCAGTTAGGGACCTGGGATTCATGGTTTTAACCAAACCAAGGCTGCAAGTGGTGTATTCTCTGGTAGTGACACTGGAGACTTCCTGCTGGACAGAAGAGCTCAGATGAATAACCTACTCTGACTAAAGGAGCACCTTGTGTTCTTCCCCAAAAGGGCTTTCCTGGCTCTCAAATGGTACTTTGTGACTGTTCTCCAAGACCTCTGAGATGCAAGAGAAAGAGCAGCTGGTGAAAGCACAAGAGAAAATATTTTCATGAAAACCCTTTTGTCTTTTAGCCGTGGGATCTTAGAAGCATACTTGATTTTAAGGCACTGAGTAATATTGATAATTATATGGTGATAATTTCTTTGCATCCTGAAAAGGCCACAAGAACAAAAACAAAATGAGAAAGGGAGATGGGATGGGATAATAGGTGGGGAGGAGAGAGAGGCCTTGGCTAGGGTAAACTCTTTTGCTTGAAGGTAAAACATGTCTTTACTCTCCCTAGCCTTAATAATTTTCTATACTGGCAACTGAAAGGAACAATTTAGGGATTTGCTGGAGCATTTAGAATAGACCCACTTATTTCATAGAGTTGTTAAATGTGTAGCACTTATAATCTCACTGTTATTAAGGAAATCAGGATTCAGAAGGGTAGAAAGAGATACACTGTAGCCATCTTTAAATAATTGGCACAAAGTACAATAACATGAACTTAACTGAGAATTCAAAGAACCCTTCCCCTTGCTGTGGTTGCCCACTTTTGTTATACAAGTTGTGCAGATCCACCGTCCATGAATGTGCTATATAAGTCTAAAAGGCAGGGGAATATTGCTTTATGTCATTTCTTATGAAAGGGAAGCTGTAGAAACAGAAATACCTCCATATTTCTTACTCTGAGCTAAAAGGCAAGGTGTTTGATGCTACATTAAAGGTTGTTGAAATGTGTAATGTACTGAGTCTGTTGTCCTCAGTTACAGCTGCAAACGCCTCCAACTGAGAATCAGGAAACCTTGGCAGCTGTGTTGTGTTTGTGCCCTGGTCCTTGTTGAGTCCTAACAAATAGTAAGTTCCATCCCATTTATTGTGAAAGCAGCTTTCTTCTTTGCCAGTTGCTAGTTAATGGGATGGGCCCAAGGCAGGAACAGGTGCACAACATGTCACCTCTGTTTAAGTGTGTATTCCACAAGAGAATGTTCTCCCTGCAGCAAAATATTTGTGGCATGTGATGGCTTTCCCTGTGGATCAAGTCTTCTTGCTGCTGTGTTTAAGGACTATAGAAAATGAAATGAGCTTCTGTCCATGAGCAGTACACTATCTTGAAAATCAAGCCAGGTAGAATGAAAATTGAGGCAGATGTAATGTGTTACATTTACCTGAAAGGAAGATTCTCCTAAATAGGAGAAGGGGAGAAATTTCAATAGCAAAGCTGATAATAATTTTCCTGCAGGATGCTCACACATACACAAAACTAATTTTACTGTAAGGACTGGTTGCTGGAATGCACTTCTTGGTTCAGTTTTAAGAGGAGATGGATGGTTAAGAAATATGATATATAAACAAAACTGGTTAATGTTTCAAAATGTGAAGAAATAAGATGTCCCAAAGCCTTAATGAGCAATGGTTTTACTCTACGCCAGGGGTGTCAACCTCCTGGCCCACAGGCCGGATGCATCATGTGCTTGCCATGTCCACGCCCGGTTTAGCGAAGGGGAAAAAAGTTCTGATATGTCACATGTGATGACGTGAGTTTGACACCCCTGCTCTATGCCAACAAACTGCACTGTGATAGGTGAAATAACCCCTCCATGACACTCCAAATCAGCATCCTGAGGGGTCTACTGGAATGGAAGGGAAGAGAATACGTTACTGGCCATGGGTGATTGGATACACAAGGAATTTGCCTCTGGTGCATAAGTTTTTGATGTACATACAGACAACAAAGTAACATAATCATAAGATACCATTAGGAGAAGGTAGTAGAAAAGATGAGAAGGATAATAGTAATAAAGTCATACTACATGGGTAAATATACTGTGGGAATTAGGTGTTCAGCAGAATGATGGCATGAGGGGAAAACTATCTATGTACCTAGTTGTTTTGGCATGCAATGCCCTATAGTGGCATCCTGAAAGGAAAAGTTGGAACAGTTTATTTCCAGGATGTGCAATATTTTCTCAGCTTTATTTCTGACCCATGCTGTATACAAGTCCCAATGGAAGGCAGGCTCCCAGCCCTGTAAGGTGGCAAAGCATGATGTCCACCACTTGTCCAGTGCTTACTTGCTTTTTTCTTTTAGCATGAACCAAGTGATTGTTGCATGTATGTGCAGAGATAAAGCATGGGCGGGGTCAGGAAAAGCCATTCTATCAGCAGAATGACAGATTTGGCTTTTAAAAATTTCATAATGCATACAACCTCTTTGTAATGCTTCAATTTCTCCAAGGGATCACATTCCCTTGGATCCATCTGTTAAGTTTGGGAAATAATGGAGACCAAACATCTGACCAGTGACTTCAACTCTTTAATAATCGTAAATAGAACAGAACAGAGCAAGGCTATGGGCAACAGCAACCCTTTTATAGGGTTATCTGCTACCTTATTAACCAATGACATTTGCCATAAGTTCAACTTATAACCAATGAGAAGTGTCAAAATAATGGCCAATCAGGGACTACTTATGGACCAATCCCTAGTTGTTGTATAAGGGCCAATCAGGTATGCAGGTTTCCAAACCCTGATTTGCATTTATGCTAGTAACTTTTATTGATTCACAACACCCCTCCCCCTTGGGTTCCGTTTGAGGGGAGCTGTAATAAAATCCTCAAGATAGACAGGCCGTTTGGTCTGTCTGGATGATTTCCGTGGTTCCACCTGGTTTGGTCTAAGGTCCGGTTCCGGTGGAGCGTTTGGATGATCTTTATTAACTACAGTTTCGCTGCACGGTGATTCCGTGCTGCTTCCACTGTGGTTGTCTCTGCTACTCCGTGTTTCTTCGGGGTTTTGCAGTTCGGTTTCCCCCGTATTAAAGTTCCCTGAAAAAGTCAACTCCCTCCCCGCTTCAAGTTCCGGTGTTTCGCTGGGCCGTAGGGTTTCCGTTGGCCCACTATTTGTCATATCAAAGTCAATTTCCTCGATATTTCCTCCCCCTTGAGTTGGTGAACCTGGGGAGTCATGGGTGCTGGGTGGTAATCTCGATCGGAGTTGGTCTATGTGGCATTTCCACACCCTCCCATCGTCCGTTAGCAGGCGGTAGGATCTAGGCCCGGTAAGGTGGGTAACGGTTGCGGGTATCCATAACGGGTCGCCGGAAAAGTTTTTGGCAAAGATTAAATCGCCTACCTTAAATTCCTGGCATTTGCTGCTGGAGCCGAAGGGCTTTTCCGGTTCGAATGCAGGGTGGAGCCGGTCAAGGTGCGATAGTAGTTTCCACCCCATAAGAAGTTCAGCGGGCGTTTTGTTGGTCACGCTGTGGGGCGTGATGTGCTGCAACAAGAGAATTCGATTGATTTTCTCGTCGATGTTGCCAAATTCCATTTTGTGAAGGGTCTTTTTTACAAATTGTACCATGCGTTCTGCACGTCCATTCGCCGCAGGGTGCGCGGGCGAGGTTAGCACATGGCGGATGCCCCGATCATCAAGATATTGTTCAAAGGGTAATGCAGTAAACTGTGGGCCGTTGTCCGAGACCAACACGTCCGGAAACCCGTGTGTGGCAAATAGTCTGTTTAATTTATTGATGACTGAGTCCGTTGTAGTTGTGTTCATTCGATGAATCTCGAGCCAGTTTGAATAGGCGTCGACAGTAATAAGGAAAGTGTGTCCTTTGGTAGGCCCCGCAAAGTCAATATGAATACGGGACCAAGGTCCCCTCGGAGTTTCCCATTCGGTTGGGCTTGCTTTAGGCGGGCGTTGCTGGACGTCCTGGCAACGTTGACAAGTAGCGACCCAGGCCTCGATTCTTTTGTCGATTCCCGGCCACCAAGCGTAGCTGCGTGCAAGTGCTTTCATCCGCACGATACCCGGATGTCCCTCATGCAATACCGCCAAAACAGTTTGTTGCAATTTGCCAGGGATTACGACTCGATCGCCCCACAAGATACAGCCTTTTTGGGAAAACAGTTCGGTTTGGCGGGCTTTGAAAGGCGCCCATTCCAGTGCTATTTGGTCCGTCGGCCACCCCCGTTCAACCCAGCGTAGGATGTGTTGCAGAACTGGGTCACGTTTCGTTTCAAAGGCAATGTCTCTAGCCGTCAAGGGTGGTGCATGTAGAGCTTCGATCTGTAGTGTTGAAATGGTTGGGGATGGATCTACAACAGAGTCTGGGAGCGGTGTTCTGCTCAATGCATCAGCGTGGAGGATTGATTTCCCCGGGCGATGTTGCAAGGTGTAGTTGTAGGCTGCCAAGAATTCAGACCAACGGGTCATTCTGGGGGACAATATATACGGGGTTGGTTTATTACCCGCAATGATCCCCAGTAGCGGTTTATGATCAGTAATTATCGTAAACGCACGGCCATAAACATATTCATGAAATCTTTTAACTGCAGCCACAATAGCTAAAGCTTCTTTGTCCAGCTGACTATAATTTCTTTCAGCTTTAGCTAGGGTTCGCGAAAAAAACGTGATGGGGGCTTCCGCTCCATTTGGTAATACGTGGGCCAGAATTGCCCCAACCCCAAAAGGTGATGCGTCACACGTGATAGTGAGCGGAAGAGTCTCGTTGTACTGCATAAGTACAGAATCAGAAGTTAGCAATTTCTTTACTTGTTGGAAAGCACATTGTTCTCGTTGTCCCCAAACCCACATTGCTTTTTTGTCTAATAGTCTATGCAATGGTTCTACTACCGTTGCTTTGTGGGGTAAAAAGACATTATAGAAATTGATAAGTCCAAGGAACGCCTGTAGGTCTGCCTTGTTCCTTGGAGTGGGGGCCTTTTTAATTGCCCTTAATTTGTCTTCGGTGGGATGGATTCCTTGGCTGTCCAGGAGGTATCCCAAAAATTCTACTTTTTCGGTACATAACTGGCATTTATCTTTTTTAACTCTGAGGCCTGCATTTTGGAATCTTCGTAAAACCTCTCTGAGTCGTTTTTCTAGGATGTCTTTGTTAGGGGCGGCGATGAGTACATCGTCGAAATATGGTATGACCCCTCTGATCCCTTGTAACAACCTTTCCATTAAACTCTGAAAGATTCCGGGGGCAACGCTTACCCGAACTGGAGCCGGTTGCATTTAAATGCGCCCCTATGCGTTACGATAGTTTGCGCTTCTGCCGTGGTAGGATCTACAGGCAATTGCTGATACGCCTGGGCTAGATCTAGTTTAGCGAAAACTTTCCCGCCACCCAGGGAATGGAGCAAGTGTTGCACTACCGGCACTGGATATGCACTTTGCTGTAGTGCGTGGTTTAATGTGGCCCGGTAGTCTCTGCAAATTCTTAGTGACCCATCAGGCTTGATAGGCGTCACTATAGGGGTTTCCCAGCGGGCGTGGTCGGTGGGTTCCAGCACGCCCTGCGCTATTAGCTTATCAAGTTGTTCATCGATTTTAGGCTTCAAGGCGAATGGCACCCGACGTGGCTTAAGGCGGATGGGTGCTATCTCAGGGTTCAAGTTAAACGAGATCGGGGTCCCCTTGTACTTGCCTAGTCCGTTCGCGAAAACGTCTTGGAATTCTTGCACGAGTGCCTCCTCCCAATCGTTGCTCTCGGCTCGGTGGACTCCGGCTACAGTAATTCCGAGCGGCCTGAACCATTGAAGGCCTAAAAGACTAGGCCTGTCGCGGTCCACGACAGTCAGTGGTAGAGCGACGGTACGGTCCTTGAAAGAGATCTGGAATCTGCGGGACCCGACGACGGGAATTCGGTTGCCCTGATAGTCTTTGAGTATAACCCTTTGAGGGTTAAGATCTTGGTGGCGAATCGTTGGAATGAGCTGTTGGAGCGTTTTCCACGACACCATCGAGAGGGAAGATCCCGAGTCTACCTCCATCACGCAAGGTTTGTTTTCGATGGCGACCTTTACTCGGATTTTCCCGGCATCAAGGGATGTAGCGTGGCCAATGGTGATTGTTTGGTGGGTCTCTTCCCGCCTGGTTTCTTCACGCCTGGTGGAAGTGGTGGACGGCTTGTTTCTGTAGGAGTGGTTTCCCCATTGGTGGTTCAGTTTTTCTCGGTGTGTACTGAAGAATCCTGAAGATTGGCATTCGGCCTGTCGGGGTTTGGAGTTTTGTTTGCTTCTGCAAACCTTTGCGATGTGACCTCGTCTCCCGCAATTTCGGCAGAGTGCGTCGAGGAATTTGCAGCTGGATCGTGGGTGATTCGCCCCACATCCTGCACACGGTCGGAATGAGGGTTGTGTGAACTGGTCTCGTTCCGTTCGGAGTTGGTTGACCTCTTCCTCATCGCTTTCTGATAGGGATTCTAGGTCTTCGTGGTGAGTCAATACCGGGTGTCTCTCTGAGCGAGGCGAGGTATCATTGGCGAGTTTACATAGCGGTGCGTTGGTGCGGCGCATTCGGGCTGCCGACTTCTTGGTCACCTCCGCTGCCGAGGCTTCTTTAAGGGCATCGTTGAGGCTGATGTCCCCCTTAGCCATAATTTTGCTCTGGATCGTGCCGTCTTCTAGGCCCAGAACCAGGCGGTCCCAGAGGGCTTCTTCTAAGTCGGCGAATCCGCAGAGGCCTCCAAGTTTGCGGAGGTCCGCGATGTAATTGGCAAGGCTTTCGCCCTTCCGTTGGTCCCTCTGGTAATATTCGTGTCTTCTGACTAAGGTTGGCACGGTGGGCGCGTAGTGAGCCCGTAGTAAAGGCTCGAGGACGTCCCAGTCCATCTCTTTTACCTCTGCTGGCTTGGCAAGTGATTTTGCCATTTTAAACACGGTAGGCCCGCAGTGAGTTAGAAAGATAGCTCTTTTTTTTGCCGGTTGTTGCATCTTTCAAATTGTTGGTCTCCAGAAACATCTGGAACCGATCCATGTATGCCTCCCAGTCTTCGGTTTCTGGGTTGAATGGAGCGGGTGGTACGGCACCGCTGGCCATGTTGCCGTTGATGGTGCGTGTTCGACCACGTGCTCTGTTGGTTGCTCTGTAACTCAGTCAGCTCTTCGGTCTCCGCATCCCACCCTCGTCGCCAGTGTTAAGTTTGGGAAATAATGGAGACCAAACATCTGACCAGTGACTTCAACTCTTTAATAGAACAGAACAGAGCAAGGCTATGGGCAACAGCAACCCTTTTATAGGGTTATCTGCTACCTTATTAACCAATGACATTTGCCATAAGTTCAACTTATAACCAATGAGAAGTGTCAAAATAATGGCCAATCAGGGACTACTTATGGACCAATCCCTAGTTGTTGTATAAGGGCCAATCAGGTATGCAGGTTTCCAAACCCTGATTTGCATTTATGCTAGTAACTTTTATTGATTCACAACACCATCCATCTTCAATCCATTCTGTAAGGTCTCTTTGGCAAAGTTGTTCATTTTGATATTAGCACTGGAACATTTGTCACAAACATTTGTCACAATATTATATTCTATATAATACCGTAGTAGAAATATGTTAATATACTTTGCATGCATAATAGAATGGTTGGTAATAATACTTGTGAAATCAAATCTAGTGAGCTTTATGTCAATACACTCAATATTGTTTTTGTAAAATCTCAGCTGTTTAAAAGCTGTCTTGTGCCTTGTGAACCTATGGTTCTTGCCACTATCTTCTTATGAGATGCGGGCGATAGAAGCAGTTAAACTCACCAGCAAAACAAAATATCAAGCTGCTTCTCATATTCAGAATTCTAGACATCTGAAGATATGGTATAATACAAAACATGAAAAGCCCAAGATGATATAAAAACTTACAGCACACATACATAGGTTATTTCAGTCAGAGCAGTGGTGGGATTCAGCCAGTTCACACCACTTTGGATAACCGGTTGTTAGCTTTCTAAGCAATTTGGTGAACTAGTTGTTGGAATAAATCATTAGGGCAGAGAACCGGTTGTTAAATAATTTGAATCCCACCACTGAGTCAGAGCTAGGAAACCTAGGCCTTACTGGACCCAAGTGCTGCTGAATTACAACTCCTGGATGCCAAAATAGTTCAGCCAATTATAACGTTGGAAATTATAATTGAGCAACAATCATATGGTTATTATCTAACCTTAACTTCCTGACTGCTGAAAACAGATAAAAAAAAATGCTTACAACATATATTTTTCCACAATTGCCTTGGATACTACAAACAATATCTGGTAATCTTGAATGTACTGCAAGTCATTTCTGCCCTCACCAGCTCCAGGATGGTGACCATTTGATGTGTTTCTTGTGTTGGTTGGAGCTGGATTATGGGAGTCAAGTGCCATTGATATTTATATTATTGTCTGCTGCTCCGATGATGTTTGCATTATTTTTAATCCTATATTTTGTGAGTTCAGCAGCCATATAACTTGGATTAGATAAAACATCTCTCATAGCATTTTCATAGCATCATCCAGTATATAAACTCTGTCATTGCTGTTATGTTCTGCTAGTGATGGTTCAACCAGTCCAGAGAAAGCTGTAAGTCTTTAGGGCAGAAACAACCCCAGCTCAAAGATCTTCAAGAAAAAGGGACAGTCAAAGGGCTCATGAAAAACATTATGACAGAACTGGGTAGTTTACAATGTTAGCAATGTGGATGCACCCCTATTCCAGCAGTTTTGTGTCTGGTGTTGGGCTTTATTTCAATGCTACTTCAGTAATGACAACAGATTTTTATCTTTCAAGGGCAATTCATGCTTTCTGTGAACAAATTCTTGGTTCACATGTCCATCTTGTTCTTAAGCTTAGAATCCCATTGCAGGAATATGTTAGGATTCCATAAAGAAGTCCAAGGCCAGAACAGGAATATGAAAAGTAATAAATATGTTCTACCAAAATCAACACATACATCTCAGACACACAACACAGAAACTGTTCTCTCCTCACTACACTGTGTGCAGCTTGACCACATTGTGTCCTCACTACTCTTTGTGCAGCTCAACATGCAGCTAAACCCACCTATCCTCCAATAAAACAGGCTGTTTGTGTAGATCTGAATGCTTAATTGCAAGAACAGGATATGGTGAAATTGGGGAAAATAAGAACACATTCAATTAGAACCAAATACAAGATAGACAGTATTAAGTCACTGCTGAACATAACAATTAATAAATACAAGCAATTTAAATATCACCAGTGATGCTCTGTGTGGTATGTGGATTTGTCCTTGGATGACCTTCTGCCTTCTCCAAATACTAAAGGAAATAAAGTATGGCTTCCCAGCATGCACTTGTTTGAGAGTGTGGATGATCAGTAAATGGGTGGGATCAGCTTCAAACAATATACCCTGGGGCATATTTGTCTGTCCAGCCATTAGATGAGACTAGAGGACAACAACAGTATACAAAGATCGTATGGTGTGGCATGACAGAAATAAAAGAGAGAATATATTCTCTTTTATTTTTGAGAAGCAAGGTGTGTCTTAAGGCACAGACCAAGGGATGAAATCAAGTACTGGCCAACAAAAAAGAAATCATTGGCTGAGCTCTGTGCTCAACTAGTACCTGTAATAGCAAATCTGGCTTCTTCTTTGCAAACTTTATGAGTTAACAAACATATAAACAAGTTCATATCCATAGCATTACAGTGTCAAAATACTCAGAACAATTCAGATCAATCTCAGATTTTTTTTATGTCGAGGAGGGAATAGATAGAACGTTGGTCATCAGGAAATAGCTTTGGTCCAATCTCCTGTTCTGCTCTAAGGACATAGATGCTGTGCATCATAAATATATATTGTATCCTGCCAATGTTTTGTTTTCTTTTTCCTCTAATAAAAAAGCTCTGAGAGTTCGAACAGTTCATTTGCAATGGAAAGATTGTCTTAAACTTTCCTATTCTTTTATTTTGCTGTCCAATCTCCCTGACAAACATAGTTTGGCCTTTGGAATGCACAGCACTATTAATGAACTTTATGCTAGTCCATAAAATGAGATGTGGTGAACCTGATACCCAGCCTCCTCTTTCCTTTCTATTATGGTGTGAACTTAGGCAATAATTAACCCAAACATTTATGTTGATGGGAAAGAAGCTGAGTTATTGTCAATAATATTCCCAGCTTCCAAGATGTCTGATACATTGCTTTCCCATTAGTATAACTATACATACATGTAATATGGAATGCATAAACATGCCATTTTTGCTTCATGAATTAGATTTACAAATAATGGAATGCCGCAGATTGACTTTTTTTTCTGTGCATTTTATCAGGAACATTTTTAAATTTCTGGATTTATATATTCCACTACCATCATTTCTTTTCTTCTCTTTTTTTTTTGCTCAATTATGTCTAAAATGACTTTTTTAATAGCAGCTTTTCCCATTTATTGTATGGTTTATGTTTTAAAATGTCTGTGTTGTTTGTTTGAACACTAACGTTTGTTATTGCTAACAAAATTGCCTTGGAAGGAAACTGAAAATGACACTAAGGTATTAAAAGTGTTCAATTTCTGAGTAATTTGGTAACTAACTATGCAATCACTTTGATTTGAATGACTGGCAGAATGAAGGTATTGAAAATATTTAAATTAGTTCAGTTTATAGATGAATCGAGGACGATATTACTTGGTTTTAAACACTTTCTTAGATATTTGTCTTTAGAGACCAGGCTTGTTTAATATTGTATTACATTCTTTAAAATGTGTCATTAGAAATTTTAAGGAAACAGTACTTGCACTATAAGCACCAATATAAGTTGCTATAACTCAGGTAACCAGGCTGCCCAATGTGATTTAAACAGAACTTATGTTCTAAAACAATGACGTTTCTGAGATGAAGAGCATGGATGGAATTTTCAGTTCATGTCATGTAATAACTGGCATGGAAGGTGTGCCCAATGAAAAAACAAAAGTAGATAGCTTCCTTCTAAAGTAAAAGAGTGTTTTTTTTAATTTCCTAAGTTTGCCTATGGGCAAATAATGTATGTCAGTAGAAAAGCAAGGGTCATGTTGAAGCAGGCTGTCCATTTTGCAAATTTGTACTGAGTATGAATATACATATGTAATTATTTCTTTACCCATATCTGTATAGCAACTAACAGGTATATTAACAAAACTAGAAGATTAATAGTATGAGCTGTGGAATAACAGAGTTGGAAGGGATCATGGAATCTTTCTAGTCCAAACTCCTGTTCAAGCAAGAAACCCAAAAATCAGTAACTTGTATTGATGAAAATAACTTGTTAATATAGTTCCTTCCCTCCACTTTTTCTGTCTCTTGCATTAATGGTAGTTAAATCAGCAAAAAAGTAAGAAGGCTACCTTTTCCCCAGCTGTTCTTAGAGAAGAATATAGTTCACTTAACATGTCACCAAATGCACAGGGCATGGTTGCTTCCCTTTTTTGTCAATTATTCCTAAAATACATGCACACGGACTGTTCCATGTTCCATGTGTAACATTCTTTAATCCATATGCATTTCCACCAAACCTCCCTCTTTCCCCTTCTTTTCTTTTCTCTTCCCCTCTTATAACTTTCTGCCTTTTGCCTTTTTTTTAGTTAACAAGCCCTAGACTCTGATCCTGAATGTGCTCGCTGAATCTATAAATTGTCCATTGTGTAGAAAATACATTTTTTTCCCATAAAAATGATGGAAAGGGAAAAAACACAATGGCTCGTTCCAGTTATAGCTGCATTTCCTTTTGAAAGTATTGAATTCTATATTGCTTGAAAGCAGGTCCTGTGTCTGTAAGTTATTCAGCCTTGCAAACCCCAACAATGCAATCATCTATAAAAAAAAAAAAGTCCAAAAGCTATCTAGCCCCTATGAAAGGAGAACAAAAGGAAAGCTGGCTTGGGTTGGTAATTGCAAAAAAATAATAATAAAATAAAAATGTTTGATATTATGAAGCATTTTCATGCAGATGGTTATAAAAGCAGATTACGCTCCTCTTGTCCCATTTATGGCTGAATATCTTTCTGCTTTTTATTTTGCTCCTCACATGAAAGGCATCTTTTCACTTTATTTATATGAAGTGTCCATAACTCTTTCCTCACTTTAGTTGCCTTGTTCATCAAAAACATTCATGATTTCCTTCCCTGACTGTTGACCAATCACTATTTTATATATATTTAATGATGATTTGTTTTTTAAAGTCCAGATTTGTCATTTTTGAGGGTTTTTTTTTAAACCAAGGTCAATATTAGGTCAATAACATGTAGATTTTTACTCCGCTAAAATAAAAATTCCCTCTACCCACCTGCTCTCCTTCTCCATATTGCTGCTTGTTCACTTTCTTCTTTGAATAAGCAAACAGCTTTTCACTTTTTTCTCCCAATATGAATGGATATGAAGCAAAAGACATACAAGGGGGTAGAGTTGCTGGGGAGGAAGTGAGGCCTTTTACAATCATGAACCCATTAATAATATTGCTCTACTTCCTCTAAGCCTTAAAACTAGTAATGATGTAGTTCCTGCAATAAGTTAAAATTGTGGGAGCTATGGCAGTAGCTTGATCTGGTTCTTATATTATTATGATTGCTCAAGCAGTCAGCAAAATGTTTAGATTGGATTTGTCATTTTTATCCACCTATCAAATCCCTTCCAGATGTTGGCATTAAAGGCACCATTGTAGAATGTAAATTATTCCAAATAAATCTGCCTTTTGCAATTGACTGATGAATTTGTAAATGCTGATGGTGTTCAAATGGTGCTTCAAATGACACTAATTATTATTGGTGTGCTATCTTTGCTTTCTTTTTTCACAGTCGTTTTACTTCTATTTGTAGATTTTTCTATTTTGTGATTTTCTCCAATTCTTTCTCTTCTATTCTGCTGTTATATTGCATTGTTCTAATCTATACAATTTAGGATTGCATTGCCTGAAGTGGCATGAAAGCTTGGAATAAGGGAAGGAAGGGAAGGAAGGGAGAAAGGGAAGGGAGAAAGGGACTCAGAAGTTAAATTAAATATTTTCTAAAATATTGTCCTTTTGGATTTGGTTTTAAAGAAGAAAGAAAGAGGTCTGTAACTCGTGGATTGATTGATGGATACAACCACACTGAACAAGTGGAAATGGCTATGAATATGGACCTTGGAAATGAGAAACTTTATTTCAGCTGAACATTTAGGGTATAGCCAAGAATAAATTTTGGAAGATATCATCGTAAAAAGAGGTTCAGTGATAACAAGCAAAACTACATTTGAAGAATGTAGTATCACTGCTAGTATAATAATATTTTTTTAAATATTAGGGCACATCCTCCCTTGACCCATAAATGAATTGTCATTCCACTGTATACAATTGTGATGATGAATTGAGAAAAGGTTACATTTCATTGAAAACATTAGTTTCTGAATAGAGATTTTAAAAAGGCTCACGCCCACATACAGTAAAACCTTTGTCACTGGGCAGACTAGGGGAATTAATATCAGGTGTCCTGAATAGACAGCAAATGTAAATTATTAAGTTAATAGTTATTGTGTTTTGTGCATAATTAAAAAGAAATACTATAATAAAAATTTTATAATAACATCAATACCATAATTTTATTAAACTCTTTAATTAAAACAATATTCTAAACCTCTCCTATTATTAAGTTTTAAAACCAATCATTTTTAAACATTTTAACATTTTAATCTCTTATCAACTCTTAAACCATTGCAATACTACCATCTCATCTTTATGTACCTTGCAAAATCTTTTTTTTTAAAAAAAAAAAATTATACTTTATCCATTATCCATAAAAAAATTCCTTTTTTCCATTTAATTTCAAAACATTGCGTTGGATGTATTAGTTAGATAGAATGTACCAAGCAAAATCTGATTGGGTATTAGATATTATTTTAAAGATTAATTTGATTAACTTAGGGGGGAGATAGAAAGGCATCATACTCTGATTAATGATTTCAGGAGAAACTGATTTTCTTTTTTTTCATAAGGGATGAGACAAAGGGATGATAAAAAATGGACAAAAGATACAAATATAATGATTTAAACTAAGATGATTAATTAAGGTAGAATTAAGAAGTGTGAAATATGTGGAGAAGTTAATATAGAAGGCTTAGAATGGTAAATAAAATAAGTAATGATATGTAAGATGAGCATGAATATAATTGAAGTCCATGAAGAGAGAGACACCTGGGTCCAAGTTACTTTCCAAAAAGATATTTTTTTATGTTTTGTGTGTTGTGTGTATATGTCTTTTTGGGGGAGAATTGGTAAAAACTTGTAGAAATATAGAATGAGAATAATGGTAACTAAGTCAGAAAGAATCAGATGAAATAATAATAATGATATTGAATAAGAGTAAAGAGAAGTAAAGAGAAATTGAATAAGAGGTTTTGGTATATTATATGGAAATGGTTTAAAACAGAATCATAATTTATCTGACTTGTTAAATTTACAATGGAAAAAGGTTTAAACATGTAATGAATAATGATAATTTGTGTGTTTTAAAAATTAATAAAACTTGTTTTTTTTTTAAAAAAAAAAAAAAAATAGTTATTGTGTTTTACTGCCAAAGAGAAGTATTTGGAAATGTTCTGCCTCAGGTTAGCTTCAATACTCCTGTGTATCATAACCAGAAAAGCAGGAAAAATGCTTGGACTAGCTCTTAGAAAATCAAATAGAGGTAGTCCTTTACTTACAGCCACACCTAAGCCTGAAATTTTAACCATTGCAGTTCTTAAGCAAGTCATCAGGGGACCTGATTTTTTTTTATCACTGTTTATATGATAGCTGTTAATTGAATCATATGAGCAGTAAGTGAACCACATGCTGGGAAATGACAAAAAACTATCAAAACATGGTTACTTGATCACAGGACACTATCACCAGTTGTAAATGTGAACCAAATGCCAAGTGATCAAAATGCCATTGTGGAAGGGTGCGGCAATTGTAACTCTAAGGACATGTCATAAGTATTTTTTTTAGTCTATTGTGACTTTGAATGTTCATTAAGCAACCAGTCGTTAAGCAAAGACTATAGATAATCTTTCTAAGAGGTCAATGAGAACAGTTTAGTCACCCTTTTTCTTCCTTTGCTCCTGTTTTTTTAATTTTTTACAGCTGCCATCTTACTGCAAAGGCAAATTCTCTCTTAGAATCTTAGCTGTGTATTAAGGAGCATCACAGCATGCAAACCCCTAAGAACACTCTGATATGGTACAGTTTGGAAACAGAGATCTGTCATCTGAGCAGAAAATGACTTTTTCTGCTGGAGCTGATATCAACAAGATCACCCAGAATGAAACCAAGCCCCTCAACCAATTCCAATAATTGTAAAGCACGAGAATGATTGTAGAACTGTTTGTTTTAGAAATGCATGGCATCTTTTAATGTTATCAAAGAAATATGGATGAACAACATCTGAAAACAATAATATGATTGTTTAATTTCTATCTCCAAATCTCATTATAGGTCTGTCCAATTTTTTTAACCGGAGAACAAGTGGATATTTTCTCTTTTCCTTAAGGCACCATTCACCATGGATAAGGCCATCAGGAAGGAAGCTTACAAATGAAATGGATAAACAGGGCCTAAGGAAGATGGTAATTTTTCCTCATGATTTATCTCGCTCAATCCAAATATCATATCTGTACTACCTGAATTGTGTGCCTTCGCAAATGGCAAATAGCTAATTTACAAAATTAAGCAGAATGAGTCTATTTGGAGGGAAATCATGACTTTAGTATGGTTAAAAGATGCCAAAGTACGTGCATGTAAATTACTAGGAGTAGAAATCAAAGTCAACTCGAAAGCAACTTTAATTACTTATAACTTGCATTAGCATTTCTAGACAGTCATTATTTGTTCCAAAGTTTTGCTAATTGTCAGGAATGGGTCAGTTAAGGCTACCCTGAATAGAGGTTAATAATGATTTCTCTCCTTCCCTCCTGCCTTTGGAGTTGAATTCATTAAGGTTAGGTGAGCAGAAGTAACTTTCAAAAGAATTCTTCAGTATTTCTATATACAATAGCTGCATATTTCTGTCTGCAAAATTGAAATGGCTTTGTCACTCTCATTTCCAGCTTGTAGGAACATTATCACCAGCACTGGAAAGTTTGCACAGTTGTCCCCTTCCAATGTTTTCTTACAAAGTGGTGACTATAGTACTTGGAATATATATTAAAAAAAAACAATGTTATTCATATGGCACCAAACTCTTGCCAAGTAAGTAAGGCTATGAATGAAACTCTCTGACAAATTGTTGTGAGAGTTGCTTTTTTCTCAAAAAATATTAAGAGGTTTGTCTTCCAGAAAACGAGCAAATTTCTGTGTAGTAGAGAAGAGCTTCATGTTCTGTTCCCATTTCTTGACAATCCTGTCAAAGAGGCAGTGATTCAAAACCCTGATGAAGTTGACGACTTTCATGGCTCTACTGTAGGCAAGATGTCTTTCAGGATTTTTGGCAGAGCCTTTGATGCCAAATATGTTGATTTTGAAAGCAGGGACTTACAATGATGTGTAGAACTTCTTTCTTCACCAAAGCAGCAAAACCAGATGCATTGCCAAGCATCACAGGTGCTCCATCTGTATAGAGTACCATTTTTTTTCTTCCAGTCAAAAGTTTTGTTTGGCAAGGAAACTTTCCATCAGTTCAGAGATGCTGATGGCCTTTATAGTTTCCAAAAGGGATTTGCAAGATTAGAATTCTTTGACAGCATCAGCATACGCATAATGGAGAAAAACCAGGGGCTTGGTGGCATGGAAAGATGTAAATGGTTTTATCCTTTTGACTGCTGAAAAGTCACAACATTCCTGTCAATTCCTCCATGACCTGTTCAAAATATGAGAAGAAATGTCAGGGATTCTGAAAGAGTTGATGTTATTTGAGAGATAGCCTACTCAGTTTTATTCCTCGGCTTCCAACCACAACATTTCAAACATTTCAGGTGCATGGTTTTCCCATGTTTGCCCCAATCTAGTACTATTGCTTTTGCTTGGGGCTGTGCTAGTAGGATGCTTCAGGCAAGACGTTTATGTTGAGCGAAATCCAGCCCTTTCAAATTGACCCTCCTTTCACTGCAAAGAACCCCAAAGTCAATATATTTTTAGGATGAACAGGCAGTGATCTAATGTAAATAGAGGCAGATATTTCTAATCAAAATAGCTGGATATATATGTTTGTTTGTTTATTTTAATTCTTACTAATAGAAAACATATATTCTAGATGTCATGCCATGTCCTGGAGAATGCATATCACCTTAAACTTATTTGAAGGGGGGGGGGACCCTATCCTAATAACATTATTTGACTGTTGTTTTTTTAAATGTGACATTTATTTTTCCGACCACAGTCCTGAAAGTAACAGGAAGGAATATCTCTGTATTTCTTTGTCTCCTCTATCTATGTAACTCACTCAGTTCATGGATCCTCTGAGGACCATCTGAAAACCAGAGACCATAGTTAGGGGCCTCTTTTCACAAGAAATGGCAAGAAAAACGGCATATGAATGT
This sequence comes from Notechis scutatus, assembly GCF_049901735.1. Classification (NCBI taxonomy): domain Eukaryota; kingdom Metazoa; phylum Chordata; class Lepidosauria; order Squamata; family Elapidae; genus Notechis; species Notechis scutatus. The sequence goes on from NC_142009.1 coordinate 177,750,171, forward strand.
CAGTAGAGATGCATCACACCTTCCCATGACATCCAACGTGACCTGCTACTTCATAGTTACTTCTGCTTTGCACATAACAGTTAAGACCTTTATTTGTATTTATTTATGTTATTTATTTTCTTCTCTGTATAGCTATTATTTAAAGGACTGAAACTTGAACGTTATCTTTCTGTTGCACCAGGTGTATGACAAGGATTGCAAAGATGCTCAGCACAAATACTGTCCATATATAGATGTACATACTGTAACATAAACATACACATGCACTGAGATAGATAAACTGATCTATGTTACTTTTTTTAAAAAAAGAGAGATTTGAGAGTGAAAACAGTGTACAAACATTTACTGAAATAAAAAAGCATATAACACACAGGATGAGGTATGTATACTGCCTAGCCTCTTATCTCTTGTAACCTTTTGTTAATCCTACTTCTAGGATCTCCTTGTCTCCATTAATGGGACTCAAAACTGCTAGTAGCAACCTTGTGCCACGTTATCTTGTTTTCCCTACCCATAATACATGTATTATGCTTTATCATTATAAGACTATGGTATTGGGGTGGAGGAATGAGCTTTTAATGATACTAAGTAAAGGACATTCTATGTTAGAGGAAATCACTCCTGCCATTGTAATTGTAAAGAGAAAAGCAAGCATCACCTCCTTCTTTCCTTCAGATTAATCCAAATCATATTCCTGCAGGCACTAAAATATGTTATTTCCACTTCATATTTTGGTGAACACTGGTAGCAGCACTACAGTTATTTTAAAATACAAGTCTACCGCACAGTGGTGGAATTTAATTTTTTTTACTACTGATTCTGTGGGTGTAGCTTGGTGAGCGTGGCCATGTGACTGGGTGGGTGTAGTTTTTTTTTTGCAGCACCCACCCATTTTGGCGAGCTTCCTAGCCTCAGAGGAGCCTCTGTGGGGGGTGTTTTTGCTCCCCTAAGGCTCCTCTGGGGCTCTAGAAGGCAAAAAATGGAGCTCCTCCCTCCATTTTTTGCCTTCCTGGGTCTCAGCAAGGGGAATCCCAGCACAGCTGATCTATGTACAGCTAATTGTTGGGAGGGGGAAAAAAGAAATACCTTAGGTGAATGTCAGGCGGGCAGGTAAGCGAGCATCGGGTGGGAGGGTGACCGGATCGGGGGTGTGACCAGCCAGAACTTACTACCGGTTCGGCAACCATGCCAAATTCTTGCTATCGGTTCGCCCAATCCCGTGGGAACTGGCTGAATACCACCATTGCTACCACATGTTTAGAGATAGTGTATATTGCAACCAAATTTTTGTTATTGTTTTTCTGCAAAACTCATAAGTAAGCTGTGTTGTTAACTTACTCTCCAAATTCCATATTAGTCTTCTGTGATTAAGAATAAATAAAAATTGGTGAATGGAAGCTTTGCCTTAATACAGTGGATTGTATCAGCCTCAGGTATATGAATTTCCACTGGATTATCTTCCGATTAACATATTCACTGGCAAGAAATGAGACAGTCCTGGTGATGCTTGATTTAACATACACTAGAGAAATAAATTGATTTTTTTTTTAAGGCAGTTCCAGACAGTCTTGGAAACCTACTGTTTTAAACTGTAATTACATTTTCAGTTGTAATTCACATTCCACTGAAAGATACTAATTTGCAATTGAGAAACTGGTCACAGTTGGTAACTAGAGCATATCATCTTTCTTCCTTGATTGCAGAGCCTAACCTATGTCCGAAGTTCAATCTAGTGAGCATTTTGTAGAAGTGGGACTCAGGAGTCCAGGCTGTGAGGTGGGGCTTAATGAACACAGGGGCCATGATCTAACAATATAATTAGGTTCATGAGGGACAAAAACTATACCCTTCCAACTCTGTTAATCTGTATTGCAACCAGAACTTTCCAGTTGCTCAGACTACTCCAAAAGCAACTTTCATTTTGTGTTGAAGTGAAACAACCCTTTTGTTATATGAAGATAACTCAAGGATTCTTTTTAGATGCATTTTATTTCTCAATGAAATTAGAAATTTAGCAAATCTATTTAAGGATTTACTGTATAAATGGAATCTTCTTGAATGTACAACTGAAATCATACACACAACCTTCTACAATGCTATTACAAATCTGGGACTGGAACAACTAGTAACCAACAACACTAGACTAAACAACTGCCTCGATCTCATCTTCTGCAATAGTTTGAATTTAATTTACGGAATACAAACTAAAGAACCCTTTTCCAGCAGTGACCACAATATGATTGACTTTTGTAATCCCCAATTGTAACTTCAAAAAAGGCAACTATGATCTTATAGACAACGATCTCTCATCCCTTGATTGGCAATCTCTATTCACTGGATGCAATACCGTTGAAGACCATTACAACATATTTTTACTTGAAGTCAAAAGAGTCATCAAACTATATGTACCAACAACAACTCCCAAAACAAAACAAAAAGCAGATTACCCATAACAATAAGGAAACTTCAATCCAAAAAGAGATCACTCTGGCGGAAAAACAAATCTGGTCACGTTACCAATTTCAAAAACCGATACAAAAATTTATGCCACCAGATAAAGACCGAATGCACCAATTATCACATTAAACAAGAGGAAAACCTTCTAAGCACCAATTCCACCCGTGCTTTTTACAATTTTGTAAACAACAAACTAAAAGACTCAAGGTCCATCCCACCCTTGATAGGACCTGATGGTACAGACTGCAACGACGACACCATTAAAGCCAACCTCTTTAACACATTCTTCGGCTCAGTATTTGTAAACAGCAATGGATCATGCCCAGTATTTCCTAGCCGTACCACAGATAACAACAATGATCTAATACATATCGATTTTACAGAAGACAATGTTGAAAAAGCACTACGCAATCTAAAACCATCTCTATCTATTGGACCGGATGGAATATGTGCCTACTTCTAAAAAAAGCTATCCACTGCCATAGCCAAACCTCTAAGCATAATCTTTGAAAAATCTTTCAGGACCAGCTCCTTGCCTAACCTATGGTCACAAGCCACAGTCATCCCCATCTTCAAAAAGGGAGACCCAAGCCTAGTTGAAAATTACAGACCAATCTCCTTATGCTGCGTCACCTGTAAAGTCATGGAATCAATTATTAACCAATCCATCATCCTCCACTTAGAGACAAACAACCTACTCTCCAATAAACAATTTGGTTTCAGAAAAAAACTATCCTGTAATCTGCAACTCTTACACTGCAAAAACATATGGATGACACAACTCGACCAGGGCAAAGCAATAGACGCAATCTACATAGACTTCTGTAAAGCCTTTGATTCAGTGGTACACGCACAAACTACTCCTAAAAATAAAATCCTATGGTATCTCTGGACAACTGAATAACTGGATAGAAGCATTCCTGGCAAACAGACAACAAATGGTCAAAATTGGAAGCGTCCTATCAAATTCTGTACCTGTCAATAGTGGTGTCCCCCAAGGCAGTGTTCTAGGACCAACTCTCTTCATACTCTACATAAATGACCTCTGTGATCATATTAAGAGCAATTGCGTTCTTTTCGCTGATGATGTAAAGCTGTTCAATACCACAGACAATACTGCTACCCTACAAAAAGATCTTGACTATGTATCAGAATGGTCAAACAAATGGCAACTTCAAATCTCAACAAATAAATGCTCTGTCTTACATATTGGCAAAAAAATCAGAAAATAAAATACAAGCTGAATAGTCAAGATCTTGTTGATGACCCAAGCTCTGTAAAGGACCTTGGAATACTCACCTCTAATGATCTAAGTGCTAGAGCCCACTGCAACTACATAGCCAAAAAGGCATTAAGAGTTGTTAACCTAATCCTACGTAGCTTTTTCTCTGGTAATATCACACTACTAACCAGAGCATACAAAACATTTGCTAGACCAATACTTGAATACAGTTCATCAGTCTGGAACCCACATTACATATCTGATATTAGCACAATTGAGAAAGTCCAGAAATATTTCACAAGAAGAGTTCTCCACTCCTCTACTCGTTGTAGAATATCTTATGCCACCAGACTTGAAATTCTAGAACTAGAAAACCTTGAATTACGCCGTCTTCGGTCTGATTTAAGCATGGTATATAAAATCATACATTGCAATGTCCTACCTGTCAATGAATACTTCAGCTTCAACCATAACAACACAAGAGCACACAATAGATACAAACTCAAAGTAAACCGCACCAAACTTGATTGCAGGAAATACGACTTCAGCAACAGAGTGGTCAATGTCTGGAATACTCTACCCGACTCTGTAGTTTCTTCCCCAAACCCCAAAAACTTTAACCTTAGACTGTCTACTATTGACCTCACCCCTTTCCTAAGAGGTCTGTAGGGGGCGTGCATAAGCGCACCAACGTGCCTACTGTCCCTGTCCTATTGTTTCTCTTATTCTTCTTTTATTTTTCTTATATGTACCCATTTCATGTATTCACAACTATGTATACACTTATACTTATTATCTTGTAAACAATTGGCAAATCAAATAAATAAATAAATAAAAATAAATTTCATGTAATAATTACTGCACACTTTGATCTGAAAACTATAATATATTGCTTCAGAATGAAAACCATGAATTTATTTGGCCTTTAAGTAAGTTTGACTTTTGCTAACTACCTGGAAGTGGATTGTCTTTGTCTCTTTCTTCCTAGGAATGATAGAGTGACACTGGTTCAAAATGAACAGACAAGCTGACTTTGTGCCCAAGGATGGACTAGAATTCCCATTCTCCTGGTTTCTTGCCTGTTGTATACAACTGGTTTCAGAAGATTACAGGATGAGGTACAGCTATATGTGGATCTATCTATCTATCTATCTATCTATCTATCTATCTATCTATCTATCTATCTATCATCTGAATTTCTTAATATTTCAATTAAAATATTTTGTTAAAATATCAAACATATCTAAGAATAAAGATGATATGCTATTTCTTTCTTTCCCCAAGGAAGATTTTCAGAAATCAGACAAAGATTTGTTTGCTGAACTGCATTAATAAAAAAAATAATCCTGGTATAAAGTATCCAAAATGCATTCACCTTGATGGCAGTAAGATCAGATCAGATCAGATCTGGTTAGGACATGTATAGGAGACCATTGAGAATTTACAGGATTATGGACTAGATTGAGACATGAAAAAGGAAAGATCAGGGAAGAATGCAAAAAAAGAGACTCCCCTGCATTGTTGCTAAAAAAAACCAAAAAAAAAAAAAACCTGCAGGAATGTATCTATGAAGTCACCAAGAGTTGAGCTCAACTCAAGCAAGATGCCCACCTTTGATCCAAACTGCAAATTCCAGCTATTGGGCAACTACAGTTTTCAATTAACATAATGAATAATGTGTGCTTTGTACGAACACCTAAATTAATTTATTCATCTCCCAGAGATGCTTTCTGTGAAGCAATTGCAGCACAGTTAGATCAAATGTAATTTAATGTATATAGTAGGTTCATTATGGAAATCTGAACAACAATGTACTATATTGGAAACATCTATATAGTTATGCTATCAAACTCAATATGTTCAAGAAAGTGAACTGTACTGAGTGATACAACAGCTTCTTTGAGCATTTGGGTGGGCTGATCAATGAGAAGTTCTGCTTCACTCCCTGCTAAATCTCCTACATTACTGGGATGTATTTCTTGATTTAAGCTTTTAGAAACTGGTTACTAATGTTTGTTTTATTGGCTCTAATCTTTTTGGCATCCAGAAACAGCTTACATGCTGAGGGAGAAAAAAGAGAGAAAAAAGGTAAGACCCACATGCCTATTTTTGATCCTCATATGCTGGCAAGCGTCGGCTCACAGGATTCTTACACAAGAGGATTCTGTACAAGTTGGAAAGCTGTTCTGGGCCTATGATATCTCATGACTCTAGCAGGTTTTGTGGGTTAAACTGATGTATTTCTGACTTTGCAAAATGAATTTGAAATTGTAACAAAATTGACATTTTCTCTGAAAGGTTATAGGTAACTCCCTTCCCATTTAGAGAAACACTTATCCTTATTCTTCTCCAGGTTCTTGTCTTTATTCATCCTAGCATGTATTTCAAGGCAAAAGAAGAACAATTATTGACATTTTTGTAGCTTTTCATAAAACCACTCAAATTATCTTGCATATGACCAGACAAACGCACATGTGAATTAGAGGAAGATAGAATTGCAAGCATATTTCTTTTTGGAATTTCATTTCTTTAAGCACACACATTGTATTTTCATGTTGAACATGACAAGATCTCTCCAAGCACTTAGCCAATGAGACTGTTGGAGAAAGCTTTATGTGTATACCTGTGTCATCTTCTCTGTTCCTCATAATGTTTAACTCTAATTATGACTGAGGGATAGAAGAAAAAAAGAAGACTGTTGGAAGATCTGAAGGACCTGGTTGGGGATAGATCTATTGATTTACGTGGTTGCTAAGAGTCAGCATGGATTTGATAACACATGATGATAAATCATGATCAAAGGAATTCACGCATGGAGGGTATAATTGCAGCAATATTATCTGACGTAGATAAATTGATGATTGCATCTTTTCAATATTTTATATAACTTTTATAGCATCTTAGGGAAGGGCTCCCTTGAACTTCATAGTGATGAATCTTTTCTAATGTTGGAACTGGAGTAGTGCACACTAATGCTGGTTTCGCTAAACAATTAGGATGACAGTGATAGGAAAGGAACAGCTTTGATAAATCTCCAGGATCTGTGGGAGATGGTAGGTAAAACTTTATCACAACACACTGAAGATATTTCTAATAATTCAAATGGATTTTAGAAGATAGTGAAGAATCTGGTCAAGCAGAATAATGAATTTTCATGTTATGCTCCATGAAAACAAATGTAAGGTTAAAATCTCAGTCCTCTTATCTATTATCTATTAACCTTTGCTTTATCTTTAGATATAATAGCTGTTACTAGTAGTGTCAGCCATTAAACATTGTTTCACTTCATAGTTCTATAGCACTAGATGTAATGGAATTATTCCCATGTCTTATTCATTTTTAATTTAAATGAGAACTTACTCTCTAGGAGTTCTTCAACCACTACCATCACTAATATTTATGTCTATTCATAAAAGACTCTTACTATTCCCATGGAAGCATAGAACGATATAGGTGAAAGAAGATGTTTAGTTCACTGAGTACAACTCCTTGGTCAGTGCCAGAATCCCTATAAATTCAGTCTTTAATCTTAAAGAAAAATATTAAAATAAAACAAACTTAAAATTCAAAGAAAAGGAACAAAAAAAAAAGATACCCTACCATTTTATATTTTACTCTTATCATTAGTAACTAATATAGCAACAACTTCACTATTGTACCATGAACAGCACAAATATTATAAAATATCACAAAATCTCTGGCGTGGCATAATCAACTTTTTATTAGTAGAAAATATTACCATTTTCAAAAACAGGTAGATCACACATTTCTGACTATTATTCCTTGACATCTGCAATAAATTATCCAACTTTTTAGTACTATTCCTTTAGCCACCTCTCATTCTTGATAGAATCATAATTCATGATAAGTAGTCAGATTCTAAAGCTTTGATATAGTTCAACATCACATTACGTTACATACCTAATGAACAGAATGTTGCCAAATTAAAGCTATAACCTTCTAACCTACTAGATATACTTTGACAGATTCTAGGGCATGGCTATCCTGAACCCTTCCTCTTCTACCCAGTTTGGGATTGTGCAGTTTCTTAATACTGGGCTTCTCTTTGAAAAAACTGTGTTGCCAAAACTCTCCCCCACTCTTCCTAACAGTGCACATTCCATCACAATTCAATCTTCATCTCATTATGACTCAAAGATTTGTCACTGCTTGCACTCCTGGAAATAAAGGACCTTCTCTATTATATGTTACCCGAGCATATTGTATGTTTGCAAAGGAACTAAATAATAACTCTCCAACTTAATGCATAAGGGGTAACGTTCAATTATATTTTCATTCCACAAGCAGGTGGCTGATAAAATATTGGTCTAATGATGTTTTTGCAAGCTAGATAAATTAAAGACACCTTCCTCAAATGGTAATCTCAATTTAGCTAAGGAAAACCTCTTTTGTCCATAATATCAAAGCATGCTCGATAAATATTTCTTCTGCCTTTATTTAGACACATTCAGTGAAGGTGCATTATGGATATTTGCTACCATTGTCCAACTACTGCTTTTTCTAAGATTTATTCAGAATTACCCTCCTTTCTATGTCCTGCCAATTCTTTCATTTTTACCTTATCCCTTTACGGTAGTTTGAATGCTTAAAACCTGGTGCCAAAAATTGGGCACAATCAGACTTATTTTCTATTGAAGTCTAAAAATGTATTTGCCTTTTGTGAAGCTACATGAGACTTCTGATTAATACTCACTTTACAATTTCCATGATTGTTTCTTCAAGTACTATTGTCAAATCTGGAATGTCACTTGCATTGTGTGTTTGATTTCTACTCCCAAAATAAACATATTTGCTTTGTTTGGTTATTTCTAATCCATCTCTCAAACCTGTGCAGTTTTTCTTTCTGTTATTTCTGTTCATAGGCAATATCAATCCTATCAAATTTTGGATCAGCTACAAATTTTGTAAGCATTTTCTCAATTTCTTCACCCAAGTTATTAACAATCCTGTTGAACAGTCAGGATCCAGGACTGAACCCTATAGTATCCCATAAGCTACCTTTCTCTAGTTTGATGAAGAAAGAATTATTGATAAAAACTCTGTGGTTTTTCATCCAGTAATATATCATTTAATTGTCCTGACATCCAGTCTACACTTTGCCTTGCTAATTAGAATGTCATGAGTTATTTTGTCAAGTGCTTAACTGAAATCAGGATATATTACATTTGCTGGGTTTTTTTTATAATCTATCAAGAAAGTTACCCATTCAAAATTAGATAAGATTAGTCTGACAAGTTTGGTTCTTGAGAAATCCATGCTGACTTTTGATCAGAGGTGGTATTCAGAAGGTTCTGACCAGTTCTGTAGAACTGGTAGCGGAAATTTTGAGTAGTTTCAAGATCCGGCAAATACCACCTCTGACTGCCCTGCCCCCATTTATTCTCTGCCTCCCTAGTCCCTCTTTTGTTGCCCTGAACAGGAGAACGGAGCTGGAAAGCAAGTTAGTGGGGCCATGCCCACCAAGCCACACCACGCCCACAGAACCGGTATTAAAAAATTTTGAATCCCACCACTGCTTTTGATAATTACTGTACTGTTTTCGAAGCGTCTACAGATTGATCTTCATAAAAGCTGAGATAGGCAAAACAGGAATGGCTGTTATGGCAATGTTCTATTATCACTTGGCTTTCTTATCACAAGGAAACTAAGTTTTGTCCCAAATGTGTGTTAATTCAGAAGAGTGGGAAGAAGGACACTTAACCTTAAAACCTTAAGAATGTAAGAAATTTCCATCTTGGTATCTGCAGGAAGGTAAGCCATTGATGTGTTGGTACCATTCTTTTCTAGACTGAGGTTACTAACATGGCTAAGTCTTCAGCCCAGCCAAGTGAAGAGTTGAGCATAGTATCAAGAGATCTGTGATATTCTGCTGAATTCTGACCAAGAATATCTGACAATCTCCTCCAGAATTTCCCTAGCCTAACTGATCTGTGGTTCCCTGGATACTACACCATCCTCTCTTTTAAAACAACAACACACACACTGCACAAATTGACTTCCTTTTAAATATTTGGTACTTCATCTAGTCTCCAGAATTTCTAAATATCAGCATAAATTCCTGCCACAGAATGCTACTTATTATTGCTCTCAGTTTACTAAAAATTATTTTTTTATTCTAAGCTACACATTTGATTGTGCTCAGTTGTAGTTCCCCTTAAAATGAAGAACTTCAACACTGCACAATTATTTTCACTTAATGCCTCTGCTACTTCCACTTACTCAATTAAATATATTTTGTTCGGCAAGGCTTCCTTGAATTTTCATAGCAATTATATGAGGAGACTATTAAACTTCACCTATACAGTAAAAGAATTTTATGCAGCTTATTCATACTAATGCTGCCATGTTATATTGGGTGCACAGCAGTGTGACAGGAAGCCTTCCCCAAAAGATTTTTCATGAACTCATTTTAAATAGCTCTCTCTATTAAACAGTATTACAAAATCAACAAAATTGAAAAGCATTTACTAGATAATATATATTAAAATGCTATTCAGTTAATGACATGCTATAGTTTAATGACTTAATATTATGTAAGAAGATTATTTTAAAAAATGTTAATTCTTTTTCATTTTTAAAAGCAATTTTGTTAAAGATTATAATTGCAATAGTTAAAACTAATACAATCTAAAAGAAAAAAATGGAAAAATAGAGAGTAATATGTGCTAAGGAAAGAGAGAAAATAAAAAAAAAATAAAGAATAGAAAGAAAAAAGTAAAAATACCATAAAGAAAAAGAAAAGAAATATATAAGCAAATGACTTTATCCAAATATAATCAATTTTGATAACTTTTCACTTCCTCTTAATTACAATATTTACAGTATAACAAATGATCTTTTCTTCCCATAACCCTTCTCTTATCTATAAATATATCCATAAAGCTTTGTCATTTCAGTCCTGGTGTTAACAAAAGTCCATTAAGGATTACTAGAAATAGCAACATATCTATTTTAAGCTAATTTTGTATTCCTTCCTTTTGCTTCTAAAATCTTAATCTCTAGTCCATTCAAATAATGTCACAGAACTTAATTTATTTTCATTTCTGCTTTATTCCTTCTTTAAAGATTCTTCGAAACTTTAACAACTCTCTTTAATAAGTCCAATAGAGAGAAATTACCCAGGTCACTCTCTTGGTTTATTATCTGTATGCCCTTTTCTAATTATTAAAACATCAGCCAGTTTGAATGTCCACTTTTTCCATGACAACTTGTCTCTAACATGATCTTTCAGGTCTTCCACTACCATACCCATTGCTACTGTAACTAAGTTCATAAAGTTTAATCTTTCTTCACTAGTTTTTTTTAAAAAATAGGAACTAATGCTTCTTTCTCTCACTATCTTGATATCTAATCCAGAGCCTTCTAAATTGACAGCATGATAGCTATATATTCCCCCACCCCACAATCTAGGTATACATGAATCAGGCTGTCTAGTTTTACATGTATCCAGTCACAAATACTTTCCATCACTTTTGGATTTTTCACCATCTGCATGCACATACTTTGTCATTTATTTTTTGCCTGCAGCTTTGCTTAACGTGTTTTCAACAGGTTTTCTTTTTCTTGCTACATACATTTCTGTGTACCACTTTTGCACCCTGAAAGGCAAAATACTGTAACATCAGGAGAAGCGTGTGGTCTGTAAGACAACAGTATTCAAATCCAAATATTCAATATTCAAATAAGAATGAATAATTATTATTTTAGAAATGTATTCTCAACAGTTCCATCTGAAACTAAAGAACTCTGATTTTCTTGCTGGAATTAAGCATCAGCTGGGATGTTAACTTTTTTCTCCCAAAATGCTTTTCTTTCTCTACTGAAACGTTAGTACAAGGGTGTCAAATACATGGCCCATCAGCCAGATGGGTCACACGCTGGCCACACCCACCCCCAGTTTAGCAAAGGGGAAAAAAGTCATGTGATGATGCGAGTTTGATACCCCTGCTTTAGTAGTTATCATCCATCAGCCTGAAACTTGCATGCATCTTTTTCCTTCCCTGTTTAGGGACTGGGATAAAACTTTTCACATTAACAGACCTTTGGGGGCAGACTTTTAATCCAGCAAATTTAAGTTATTTTCTAAAAAATCTTTTAAGAGTTCGGTCCTTTTTCAACTTTGCAAAATAGCTGACCAATTTCCAGTTATTGTTTTTAATACCTCAAATCTCAAATAGCATTTTTCTCACTTTTTCCTAGAATGTCCATGTAATCAACAATATCTGTGCAGATGGAGAGTTAAAAGGACAAAGCTTTCATTAAAAGAAAAAAATCCCAAATTAATCGTTGAATAAACTCATCAGCAGAGAATGTATTAGCCTGAAATGGATGAACACAAGAAGGGCTACAGAGACCCAGTCTGGATTGAAGGAATTAATCTATTCACTCCACTTCAAAGGTGTTGCTGGAATCTGTATGGATGTAAATATTGGTATGATTTCTGTGAAGCATCTTACTGTGATTCAGTGGTGAAATGCTAGCCTTCAGGCTCTTAAATCAGGAACTGCTGAACTAAAGTAAGTAAACAATACCAATTTTATTTAACACAGCAGCAAATGTACAATTGTCATGTGGGTGCTTACTTCTGAATCAATTTCATAAGTTCTGGATATTTAGCATATTCTTTGTAAAATAGTTTTTATCATGCTCAGTTTGCAAAACAAACATGTCAACATGGACAATGAGAGTAATAAAAAGTAGCAAAAAAGTTATGAAAAAAGATTTTTCCAATTGCTGATAATTTCTGCATAGTACAATTGTGTAAAGTGTAATATAATTATAGTCTGTCCTGGAACACTAAATTAAATCGGAACTTTTAAACAAATATTTAGGAGGTGCTTCTTTGTAGCAAAAGGGAAAAAATCATATTAGTAGATATCTTACAACAACTGCTACTTGTTCAGATACATTGTCTATACGGAAAAATGTGATCAGTAACAGATAATGAAGACGGAATAATTTGTGCTGCATGATGATCTAAATTTAGTATATCATCTGAAACAAGATGTTTCAAGAGGAAGCTACTATTTAAGATAATTCCTATCCTGCCCCAAGCTTTCTGAACAGTAATTCCAAGGCCAGCACACACAATCATTTTGATTTCAAGTACCATGACAGCTTTTCTACACTAAGTGCTGATCGGATGTAGCAGCCTACACAAGACACCACCAGAATGAGTTTTAAGTAGTTTTAGTGCAGAGGGCAAACACCTGATGGCAAAAATATTCAGATGACAAACCTCTGCCCAAAAATGGTGTACCATAGGTGGAGCCCACTTTATAAGGCTAGAGTTTCAAAAGGCTACCATGTAGATAATGTAAATTATAGATCAAAATAAAAAGATTCTCTCTCTCTCTCTCTCTCTCTCTCTCTCTCACACACACACACACACACACACACACCAAAAGAAAAAAGAAAAAAAAGAATCAGCAACCAAGAAAAATAAATGTTGGAATTCAGTCAAACCACTGGGGACAATTTAAAAAAAGTAAATGTACAGAGTTAATAGCTTCTAGTTCTCATTGTATAAATATCACAGTACTTGGCTATTTTTGATATTTTATGTATAATAAAGCAATTATTTTAAAAAGAAATGCAGTGAACACAATATGAGCCATAGTTGAACAACTGAACTCTTTGAGCAAATTTTTCAAAAGTCTTCAATTGTCTTTCCTTACCAGAAAATATTTCACAAGCACAAGCATTTAGATCAGTATAACTATCAGTATTTACAGAATCACATTCTTTTCACTAAATAATCTATTTTCTTTTTAAATTTATTTTCTTTTCTTTTCACTGAATACTCTAGAGTGTATACCCTCACACCACCTTTAAACCTCTTGTAATGTTACTTAGAAATTCTGCCTGAGCACGATGTGACTATCATTACTAATAATCAGTGGCAATTATAGTACAGCATAATGAATGCACCACTGAAGTTGAGATGACTAAAAAAATACAAGGAGCAAACTCCTTTGAAATAGATCATGGAGTTCTTCTCTTGTGCATGCTGAAATGGATTAATATCTTAGACATCTTGCCTTCAGATCTCCATTCACTATAAAGCTCACAATGTTAGCATGACCAGACCTGAAGAAAATCAGCTTGAGAAGATTATTGATTGGATTCAAACATAGTTGTGCTTAGAGGAAACCCACTGCAATCAATAAGACTTCAATTAGGCATGGGAGATTTTCTTTATTGGTTCACTAAGCAGGATTAAATTTGATTGAATCCAATGTCTGTTTTTGGATGGGACCAGAAAATTGTGTATATCGATCCAGGTTAATTTGCAGAAGAGTCAGAATGAAGCATCAGAAATACTTGAGAAAGGTTCTGTCCTCTCTTCCCTGATATGGGAGTATTCTGTAGAGTAGAATACATCTTTCTACTCCTTGTGACGGCATTCAGATATGCTCTTCTATAAATTTACCACACAAGAACCTGTTTAAACAAAGCACAAATATATGGAAGCTGAGATCAAATCAGATCAAATGACAATTACTCAATGCACCAGTTGAATATTTCCACAAAAACATCATGTATGCAACCCTGGACTTTTGTGAACCTAATTAAACATATGGGAAGGGGATATCCATCCATACATTCACCCAAGTTTTCTAGATCTTTTTAGGGAATCTCCTTCCCCATATTCCCTCTGTTTGAATTTCTTGACTCTTTTAGATATGGTGTTTGTTTTTCCAGTGAAAGAGTTATACTGAGATAGGTAGTTATGCTGCCAACACCTGTTCTTGACCAGAAACATGGTTTTACCCAGTTGGAGTCTAGATGAGGCAGAAAATCTTCCTTCCTCAGAGTAAATGGTTCCAGATGACCCTTTTTATCAGAAACTCCAGACCCAAGTGATTTTAGAGTGCAGTATGTTGACACAGACTGAACACTGATTCCCTGCCAATTTTATCTTATTAATTCCAGTTCTCTGGAGATTTTCTGGCATTGGACCTGAAAGCCAGCCCTGATCAGAAAAATCTGCTTCTCTCTCTCTCTCTCTCTCTTTTTTTTGGCAATTCAGCCTATCAGCTTCTCTGCAGACCAAGAAAATGTCCTTTGGAATCGTACTCTCAACCTCTCTTTGAGAAAGAATAGTAGCAATACTGTATATATGTCAGTTATGCTACTTCTTTTCTGAATAATACAAATATACAAAAGGCCATAAAAATAAGAACTTATAGTTAAACAAAATTAAATGTCTGAAGTAAAAAAAGGAAACACAGCTAAATCTAGTTAATGTCATAATTTGGTATACATCTTTATATTTTTCTGTGTTTGAAGATCATCATGTCCACATATTTCTTTATGCATTAAGAACAGAAGAATGGAAGCCATGCTCTGCTAGATTGGTCCATTGGCTAACCAATTGTACAAGAAGCTAGTCTAGTCTAGCAACAGATGACATTCAGTGGTAGTCACATTGCTTTTTTTTCTTTACATTTGTCACATTTCTTTTTTGGGATTTCATCCATTCCATCCAAACATGATGGAATTTTCTTCCTCTCCCTTTCAATCTATTGTCTTTTCCTTTATATATCTGTTTGCAATATAATCTATCAATGCAACACATCTTTTTTTTCCATACTGGTTTCTCACTTTTGTCTTCAATTCACATTTGTTTATTATTGATCCTATCATTCTTGTTTTACCTCACAGACATCTTAACACCATTCCCAATGAATTCAATGTTTACACTTTCTGAGATATACCCAACTTTCACTTTCATAGAACAAAGTGGTCAGAAATATGTTCTTATATACAGTATTGATGACCAAGGATCTTTCTAGCAGAATTTGCATGTCTTGAAATTTCTCCATCCATTATCTTTAGAAAATAATCCACCAAATTCATCTACTTGCAAGTTGTATTATGGAGGATTAATTTTATTATTGAACAGCTACCATGCTCTCGGTCAACCTGAATATTTAAGAAAGTAAAAGTAAGGTTTTCGCTTTCTTGGGAGAATATCTATGCGCAATTATTGGGCAACTATTAGGGTGCAGAATTATTATGCAATTAAATGAAAAATGAAAATTTGCCCATTTCACTCATTTATTTGCATCTGTTAAAGTGAGAAAAACAAACAACTCAAAATGTACAAATAAACATTTTTGACATTTCAAAAAAAAAAAAAAAATGAGTGACCAATAGATTCTTTTCAATAACAGTCATAAGCCTATCATTCATGGAGCCTGCCAGTTTCTTGATCTATTGATGATCAACTTTTTGTGCAGCAGCAACCACAGCCTCCCAGAGATTGTTCAGAGAGGTGTACTATTTTCCTTCACTATAAATCTCCCATTTAAGAAGGGCCCACAAGTTCTCAATAGGGTTTAGATCAAGTGAGGAAGGGAGTCATATCACTATTCTTTCACATTTAAGGGCCTTTACTGGCTAGCCACACAGTAGAGTATTTTGATGCATGCATGGAGCATTGTCCTGCATAAAAATCACGGTCTTCATGAAAGATGCAGACTTTTTCCTGTACCACTGCTTGGAGAAAGTGTCTTCTAAAATCTGGCAATTTCAAAAGTGCCGCATCCCTCTGAAAGACTTTTTACAATGTCTGACTTTTCAGAGTCAGTTAAATCTCTTTTTTGGCCCATTTTGTCTGAGGAAAAGAAGCTGCCAAATAATTATGCACACCTTGACATAGGGTGTTGATCTCCTTAGGCCACACCCTCCCTCATTACACAAGTACACATCACCTGATTTGCTTATATCCATTAAGCATTCAAGTTTATACAGCTTGAAGGTGGAAAATATGCATAAAAATGATGATATGGTCAAAATACTGACTTGTACACAGTGTATTGGCTCCATTTTCCCTGTTAAATGAAATTATCTTTGTCTTCAATACATTCACTTTCAGATACCTACTCCTTATTTCATCCTGTACTCTGTCTAACATTTCTTTCAAATCATTTGACTTCTCAGCCAGCAACACAGCATCATCTGCATATAAATCAACAAACTTGTACATCATAACAAGCATATTTTATACATTTGCCCATAAATACGGTAAACCACCAAGAAGACATCACATACCCTTGCTTATTCCTTGCTCAACAGTGAACTATTCACTAAGCATTCCATTTTTTCTTACACATGCTTTATTTCCATCATGTATCATTCTTACTGCATTCAGCAAAGGACCTTCAATTACATATTTGTGCAAAACATTCCATAAGTCAAATCTATTCACTTTATCATATCTTTTTTTTCCAAAATCAATAGAGAGAAATCAATTTTCTCTCCCACATTCATACACTTCTCAATGACATTTGGAAGAACAAACATCTGGTCTATACAACTTCTCCCTGGCAGAAAGCCACTCTGTACTTCTTATCATTTAAAGTGATTAATTGAAATCTGGATGATTCAATATCATAGTAACTTAGTAGATTACCTGTTAACATTGGAACTTGTGGGGGAGTACTATTATCCAGTAACCTCTTTTTTCTCAATAGGTAGTCCTAATCAGGTAGCTTTCTCATGTCTTGGGTAGATAATTACAATGCACTAAACTCTTTTTGGATTGCAAACTTGAAATAGTTTGCACATCTCAGTGACACTATTAGCTATATTATAGGAGACTGACCCATCATGGTCAAATCATAGAAGAGGAGTCAGGGTAAATATAACTCAACAGAGAGAGCAATGGTAAACCATTCCAGTATTCTATCTAAGGAGATTCTCAATCATCCAAGTCATGGTTGTCCCAAAGGTGCTTTTTCAAAAAGCAACTGGACTTTCTGGTTTTTCTTTGAAGACGTTTCACTTCTCATCCAAGAAGCTTCTTCAGCTCTGACTGGATGGTGGGAAATGGAAGGATTTATACTACTTGCAGGCAGCTGGTCATTTGAATCCTTTTAGCATCTTCAGATCTTAAGGAGGTTTATCTATGTCATTAACAGATTTAACAGATAATCAGAGTTGGAAGGGATCTTGTAGGTCATCTAGTCCAACCCCCTGCCCAAGCGGGAGACCCTACACCATTTCTGACAAATGGCAGTCCAATCTCTTCTTGAAAGTCTCAAGTGATGGCACTCCCACAACTTTCGAGGGCAAGCTGTTGCATTGGTTGATTGTTCTCACTGTCAGAAAGTTTCTCCTTCTTTCCAAGTTAAATCTCTCCTTGTTCAGTTTCCATCCATTATTCCTTGCCTGGCCTACAGGCGCTTTAGAAAATAGCTTGACCCCTTCCTCCCTGTGGCAGCCCCTCAAATATTGGAAGACCGCTATCATGTCTCCCCTGGTCCTTCTCTTTACTAGACTATCCAAGGCCAGTTCCTGCAACCGTTCGTTGTATGTTTTAGCCTCCAGTCCCCTAATCATCCTGGTTGCTCTTCTCTGCACTTTTTCTAAAGTCTCAACATCTTTTTTTATAATGTGGTGAACAAAACTGGATGCAGTACTCTAGGTGTGGTCTTACTAAGGCTTTATAGAATGGTATTAGTACTTCCCTTGATCTTGATTGTATCCCTCTGTTAATACAATTTAGGATTGCATTAGCTTTTTTGGCTGCTGCTGCACACTTCTGGCTCATATTTAGCTGGTTGTCCACTAAGACTCCAAGATCCCTCTCACAGTTACTATTATTGAGCCTGATTTCACCCAGTCTATATGTGTACTTTTGGTTTTTCTTGCCTAAGTGTAGGACTTTACTTTTCTCTACATTGAATTTCATTTTGTTAGATATGGCCCAGTGTTCTAGTCTATCAAGATCCATCTGGACCTTGAGTGTTATGTATATGTAAATAACGTAGTTGGGTTGACAATATATAAACTACAAATATATATGTTTGTAGCTTTAAGGAAAAATACTGTAATGTATTATGCTGTGTTCTTGTTGGTTAATTAATTATGCTACAAGTTGCCATAAGAGGGAGCTATAGATCATAGTTTAATTTTCTTTCTCTTTTTCACTGATGATCTCTCTTGATACTGATACTGGCTGACTATGGACCGATACTGGCTAACCCTGTTTATTTTGATATTCTGTTGATATCAAAGGTTCTTTGTTGTATTATGGTTTGATATTTGTCTGCTGTAAAAAACATGGAACTGGTAAGAAGACTTTATAACTAGATGTAAGAAGACTTGATAACTGGATATTTCTGGACTGTTAAAAATGTGTATGACATGGACTGTGACCATTATTGGACTGTGCTGTTTCTTCAAGTAACATTAATACAACTTATTCAACTCTGTGTGGCTGTATACTTCTTCATAACTCTTCTCATAAACCATTTTCCGTGTGCATATCCTTTTTATACAAGGGTTACTTAGCACAAATCCTAACATTGAGCCTATCTTCTTGGGTGTTACCTATTCCTGCCAACTTAGTATCATCTGCAAATTTGGTAAGTTCTCCTTCTATTCCCTCATCTAAGCGTTAATGAAGATATTGAAGAGTACTGGGCCTAAGACAGAACCTTGTGCCACCCCACTGCTTACTTCCCTCCATGTAGACTTAGACCCATTAAGGACTACTTGTTGAGTACGGTTGGTCAGCCAGTTGCGAGTCCATCTAGTGGTGCTGCTATCTATTCCACTTTTTTTCTAGCTTACTAGGAAGTAGGTTATGGTCTACTTTGTCGAATTCCTTGCTGAAATCTAATTAGGGTCACCTGAGTGGTGCAAATGGGTGTGGAGCCTTCTTGGAACTGTTGAAAGGACTGTGTTGTAGACTGGAGACAGATGATGTCATATCCCTCCTCTTCTGTTGACAGAGAGCTGTTCAGTTTTGACATAGATGGCCTGTTTGACTCTTCTTTCAAACCAGCGGTCCTCTCTGTCCAAAATGTGGACTTCTAAAGAGTGGCCTTTGTCTTTTAAAATGCTGATGGACTGCTGAATCTAGTCCTGATGGGTTTGTTCTCCTATGATTGTTGGTGACATTCTCTTTGAATAGAGGGACCATTTGAAGTCTTTTATTAGATTTTAATGTTAACTACAGTAATAAAACTCATTGGTTATCTTTAGAAGAAAAGTGACAAAGCAAACTGGTTATTTGGAGCATGTGGACATTTGTCCACATTTCCAGCCTCTGAGTATTATAGATACTAGAAACCATGCCATGTGTATATCTCATCTAACCAAATTATTTCATCCAGCTGACAAACCCTCTGTAAAGTTGACTTATTTCCCCCTTTTAAATCTTTGAATGGAATGTTTCATTATAGTTCCACTTAAAGGTTAGCATAAGTTGTCAGATATGAGAGCTTACTGTTGTTACTGACTAGCTAGCAAATTAGTTAGTTTTTGGGAATCTTAGTATTACTTTTGACCAATGCAGTATTTTTGATCCACTTCTCCTATGATCACTTATGACAGATTTTCAATTACATTGCAAATGATTTACCTACATGTGTTTATCAGAGTATTCAAGTACTTTCTCTTCTTTTGTCATCCCTCTGCATTTTAAAGAAAAAAAAATCCGAAGTCCACAACATTCTTAAGGATTGTAAACTATCAACATCACAAGGTAATAATTTTCGCAATGGACTTCAAATAAATAAATAATCAATCTGGTCAGTTTCTACAAGTATTATAGCACAGTAAGAGCTATGAATATTCATTTGCCAAGATATGTCAGATCATGCTGATGTCCAGTATCTTGAACCTTGAACTCTCAATCTTTTTTACAGCAGATAACTAATGATTTATCTAAATATCTGCCTTAGCTTCCAAAACATCTTCTGAAAATCCACCCTGCTCCTTCCTGGAGAGGGTGAAAGTAGAATGATGAACAGGTTCAATTTTTAGGGAACTGTTTAATTTCTGTTTCCTAGGCTACTGGGATGACCATAGATTACTCTTAAGACTGAACATTTCTCCAGATTCAAAGGCTGCATGCATAAAATGTCTGCTAAGGAAGGTTGCATACAAAAATGTACTAGGGAAAGTTTTATTTTAAAAAGTCAATTTTAAATGCCAATCTTTTAAGTTCTCGATCTAATACAGAATTTAAATGGATCATATTAGTGATTTCATATATATTAAATTGACCAAATACATTACTACGTCCACCTCCTTTCTTAAGCCTACAGTCTACAGTTGCTGTTCCCAGAAAGAGAAGTGTTACTGTAAGTCATTTATTCAGTATATAAATTGTAACTGCATTGTTTTAGCCTTCAATTTTTTGACAAACCCATTTTCAAGTCAAGGTAAATAGGCATTTCAACACAGAATAGTGGTTATAATATGTATAATGTTAGATAACCATTTTTAGAGAACTGTTTAAGTTCTGCTACAGGTAAAGCACAGGTTGTTTTGTCTATTTTCCACTTGAAAGGCAACTAGCTTAGCAAGGGTTAGGTAATTGGCCATACATATCAATATTTCCCTTTGGTAGTTTACAAATAAATAAATGAAAAGTGTTTTTTGTAATGTCTTGTGGTTTACAATTTGTCCAGCTTTTTTTTAACTATAAGACCTTCAACTGACCTATTAATTACAGGTGAATTTCCTTGGGATGCAAATTGTTTTATATGAAGACAGTCGCCTTGTAAGCTGAAAGAACCCTTTAACCCACTATGTTTTATCAGCCAGTAGAAAAATTTAATGGAAGACTGACATGTCAGACTGATATAAAATCAGAGCCTCAGGAATTAAAGACTTCTAGAAATGGAAATGAGGAAAAATAGATAAGATTGCTTGTCATCTGTCAAAACTTATAGACTAAAAATTAAAAAGGAAAAGAAATGAGATTTTCTGTTTTAGCCATTCAGACTGAAATGAATGAGAATTGCAGTGAAAATTAGTTTGGGTAAAATGCTTCCTTTATTAGTATGATCATTATCATTGCTGTTACTACTACCGTAGTATTTTGAATTGTAAAACTCCCAGAGTTTGCATTTAACGTATCTGTTTAGGAGATATTCCAATTTTAACTCAGTATATTATTAAGTATATTATCTAGCCAATAATATTTAGAGGCAATGTTTTGCAAAAATCTGAATGAATTGTAATATTAATTCACATCTTAAGCTTCAGACTTAGAACTCAAATTATTTAGGTGTGCTGAGTACAGTCTATAGCTAATATAAAATTATTCATAATACCATACCTCCTACATTGAAAAATATTTAATTTGCATCAAATATTGATTTGTATAACTAAGCTGTCACACTTTTGCTTTCATTTGAGAGGTCCTGGATTCAATTCTGAATAACCTTTCAAATCACAGGTTAACTGAGAATATGCATCTTTGAAAATGTCTACATAGAAGTGACCTCATTTACACATCTTGGATTGTTATGTGGAATGAATAGAAATGTGGAGATACACGTAAGCATGGATAACAACACCATGGGAAGCTTAAAGGTAATTCTTTATGCCTGCACAAAGGGTCCTTGCCATTTTTCACATGGGTTAAATAACAAAACAAATCTTTCCATGAAAACCCTTTGGTAATGAATTTTTTTCAGTCTTTGATCGAAGACTTCAGCTCTTTGATAGAGTACTGATGCTTTTAAATATTGTTATTAGAAGACTCTTGAGGAAACTGGGCACTAGCTTCCCTGAGAAGTCAATTGGTCTGGGAAGGTAGGAGGAAAGAGAAAAAAGGGACAATCAAGAGGAAAGCGAATGTATGTGAAGGATGAGGTTGGGGACACAACATCCTGAGAAGATGTATCTAAATGAGTGCTAAGAGCCAACACTGGCTTGATGATTCCTAATCAATATCTGCACCAGTCTGTTGGTGCATTGATGAGCATTGCAGGGGTACATATTATAATGCTCTAATGCTCACTTAAATCAAAATGTCTAAAGTGTTTCTCCCTTGCTATTCTAAATTGAAAGCGCTGACTTCTTAGTCTGCCATTTAGTAATGGATCAGTTAATAGCAACCATTTGTATACAGATAAGCCTT
The DNA here is from genome assembly GCF_049901735.1 of Notechis scutatus. Taxonomy (NCBI): domain Eukaryota; kingdom Metazoa; phylum Chordata; class Lepidosauria; order Squamata; family Elapidae; genus Notechis; species Notechis scutatus. The sequence goes on from NC_142009.1 coordinate 177,772,763, forward strand.
CATTTAGGACAATTCATTTAACAATGATTAGAAGTCACAATGGTTTTGGAAAATGTCACTTACAGCCCATTACAATTGTCACACTACCTCCAAGGTCATGTAATTACAATATGGCAACAAGCTTACATTTATGACAGTTGCAGTGTCTTATGGTGAGGTTATTGCCATTTGTGACTTCTCAGCCAGCTTCTAGCAAGCAAAGTCAATTGGGGAAGCCAAACTTGCTTAATGACCATGTGATTCACTTAATGAGTATGGTAAAATGGTCATAAACCTGGCTCTAGTCATATAATGATTTCCTTAATGACCATATCACTTAACAACTGAAATTAGAGTCCCAATTTATGTTTGTAAGTTAAACATTACTTGTATATTTTAACATAGTGAGCCGTTGAATGTTTCTTTAAAAATAGTGTACAAGTTCAGGATAATTTATCATATGATTTGCTTTCTGTCTCTGAAGTGCCATTATATCTTTACTAGCTTCGTTTCCCCTATTTTCTTAAACAACACCCCTTATAAATTGCAAAAATATTCTTTGCAACACAAAACAGAAAATTCAAAGCAAAATTAAAAATAATACTTTGCAGGTCAGGATTTTTGATGCTTCAGTATAAACCTATAGTGACAGGTTAAACATACCAAGGAAATCCGGTCTTTTTAAAGGTTGAAAGCAAGTGGAACTCACTAGCTACTGGAAAGAATCAGATTGTCAGAAGAACCAAAGTGACATCATGTTGAGAAAAGAGGAAATTAGAAAGCAACTAAGCATGAGAGGGTGTCATATGTACACAGGAGCAAACAAACTGATATCAGTTGAAATAAGACAAGACCAAATAACAGCCAACAAGGAAAAAAGCAGCAAGTCTTTACTTAACCCAACCATGACCACCATTGATGCCCATGAAAGAAACAGTAGCTAAGTTGACATAAGATGGAAGGCTGCTGGCACAAGTTAAAAGGAAAAGTTGTGCAAAGACCTATCTGGACATCCATCTGTATATGCAACCATATATCAAGCACTCTGTCTTCTCCAACATCCCTTGATTTATCTACAAGTATTACAGCTTGGTATGTGTGTGTGTTGGTATGTGTGTATGAGTGTGTGATGCTTAAGCAATTATATCCAACAAAGCCAAGAGGATGATTAATACTTATAATAGCAATAGCACTCAGACTTATATACCGCTTTTTAGTGCTTTACAGCCCTCTCAAAACGATTTACAGAGTCATCATATTGCCCCCAACAATTTGGGTCCTCATTTTACCCACCTCAGAAGGATGGAAGCCTGAATCAACCGTACTGCACTCTAACCACTGCACCACCAAGGCTCCATAATTCTGTATAACATCCTGTATTTCAATTCTAAAACGAGGTAGCCATTTGGCCAGTGGAATTAATTAGTGGAATTAATCAGTGGAACATCTTGGTTCCAGAAGTTGTGGCTGCTCCATTATTTTTTAAAAAGAGATTGGATATCCATTAGTCTTAAATGGTGTAGGGTTCCTTGCTTTAGCAGAAAGTTGGACTAGAAGACATTCAAGGTCCTCTCCAGCTCTCTTTTTTTGTTATTCTGGCCAAACAAAATAAGATTGCTCATAATTACATACCAGATAATCTGCATAAGTTATGTCTTTTTAAAAGTATTCTTTGCTGTGATGAGATTAGAGTTCATGTGGATGAATGGCTCAGTGGTGGCATTCAAATAAGTTGCCACTGGTTCGGTGGGTGTGGCTTGGTGGCCACGCTTTGCACGCATGCACACTTTGCGTGCACACGCGTGCCAAACACACACTTTGTGCAGGTGCAAAGGCATTCTAACTTGCTTCCTGCAAGCCTGCACGATGCTGGTCGCTGCAGCAGCTGCCACGTGGTGCTATTCTGCACCACCCGAAGCAGCTGCGCTTTGAATTCTGGCCATAAAAGTGAGCCTGGGAGCCTGGGTGGTCAGGTGGGCTAAACACAGAGCAGCGAAGAGAACCGGTTCGGTCTCCACTGCTCATCGCCGCTACCAGCTCTCCAGAATCGGGCAGAACCAGTCAAATACCACCACTGGAATGGCTGTAATCAAATGTGTTGTGTTTTGCTTTATCTTATAAGCAGATAATGCAAAGGTATGTGAGGTACCTGCCCCAAAATATTTATCCCAGAGATATTGTTAATGAAATTGAAGTTGCATAAGTGCAAACTCTCCTGTACAATGTTGACATGACTGGTTTGATGTGTTTTGGTATGTATTGTATGCCCACTTTCTTTTTGTGTCTTGTTTTGGGAATGTTAATCTTATTCAGGTGGTAAAGAAGAACCAAAAGTCACAAATATTTCTCTGAGGTACTTGGTAGACAGACTGCAAAAACAACAAAATTGCATTCCAGATTTATACCTCGGTCTTTGATGGAAAAAAAGAGACTTTTCCTGTGTTAAAAAATATATGGACCAATGTACATCTGACTTTATCAGTAGTGTTATATTTACCCTCATATTAGTCTACTCCAGAATTTTTACTCCTCAAAAAATCAATATGTTTTAAAAAGGTAAATGATGTCAGATAGATCATAAGGATTTGGGACTATGTTTTCTTAATCCTGCAATTTATTTATTTTTGTTTCAGATGTTGTCAGTATGTTTAACTGTTCTCATTCCTTTTTTTATTGCAATTCTTAGCTACCTTGCAAATCAGTGAAATTAAGGGATAGGATATAAATATTTTAAATTCATTTTGTGATATAAATGAGGAAATCAATAAGTTTGTTCTACTGAAAGATCATGACAAGCATATGAATCTGAGTTACTGCTTTTCTTGTAAAGGTACAGCCTTTAATTTCTACAAACATAAAATCTTAGAAAAAACATAGCAAAATATTCAGTCAAAACATGATTGATTCTGAAAGTAATACATTACAACAGACATATTTTAAATGTGTCAGAATAACCAAATGTATTTGGAGGCATAATAAATACTCCTCATAAATAACGTACACATTAAACAAATCTTCTGAAACATTTTTAACAATGATCCATATGGATCTGTGCTGGAGAAAAGTGAAAACTTGTTACTCAGAAATATCCTTGTTACATATGTAAGAATATTTAGAAAAAAATAGTGGTGGATAGTGTGAAAAGCTGACTGTGACAAATAAGGAGGCTATTGTGTAGTAACACTTCACCTCTGGAAAGTTTTCCTCATTAAAACAGGAGTAGTGTTAAAACTATTATCATTTTCAAGGCAGATTAAAAGATACTAGATCAAACATTTTGAAGTAGTGTTCTGATTAACATATAGCAAGAAATTTTATGTTGAATCAGCCCAAAAGGCACATGGTAAATATAGGAACGATATGGACAGTGGTGAACAGTTTTCAGGTTACATGGAACAAGCTACTATAAATACCACCTATATTTGTTCTTTAAGTAATGCTAATGGCTAATCAAAACAATTAAAAACTAAAAACAATATAAACATATATTCTCTTACAAATAGAGGCTGATTGTTCCATACATGAACACAGTCAATGAATTTTCAGTAATATTTCTCCATGTTCTGGCTTTAGTTGATAGTGTTGACCTAAATTTTATTTATGTTATTTATATACTTTTAAAGTTATTTTGTGGTAAGACAGGATGCACATTCTGAAACCCCTATGCCCTATATGATTATTTTCAAAGCTTTCCCTGTAGCTCCAAGGTCTCTCCAGATTTTTCCACCAAACTTTAATGTGTGTGTGTGTTTTAGAAACTCTAATGTGGTGTTTTTGGAAAGGGTGGAAGCCACATTGACTATATGAAAGTTATGTTGTGGGCAGCAGTCCAACAAACAGGAAGAAACAAATTAGATCAGATGTACCTGATTTAATAAGCATTTAAATTGTAATGTTGTTATGCAACATTGTCAGACCTCAAGAACCAAGACAGACATATGAAATTACTTTTGAGCAATTTCCTTTATGCTTTGTCATCTATAGACAGAAATCTTGTCAAACTAAAGCAACTATTTGATATACTCTGAGAACTGCTAGTGGGGAGCCTTCTTAACTCTGTTTGTCCTGACTAAGCTATTTAGGTTTGAATGCCTCTTTGCTGTCTCTAGAACCCTTCCCTCCTGGGAAGAGAGAGAGAGGGAGGGAGGGAGGGAGGGTGGGAGGGAGGGGGAGAGAGAGAGAGAGAGAGAGAGATTTGATTAAAGTTAAGCACAATTAAATCCTGCTGTTTTCCTGAAAAGGTTTAAAATATGCACTGAATTTTCACCTGCAGAAAATCAATAGGTCTTGAAAATGCATAAAATAAAAACATTGCCCTTTTACTTTCTTCTAGTAGAAACATAATGTCCATTTTAATTCAGGAAGACCTCTAACTTCATGATGGTTGCCAATATTTATATAAAAAAATAATGTGTGCATTTATAGTTGTATAATTTCTAAACCCTTCCAGTGAAAAAGATGTCAAAGGGCCATGTATTACCCATGTAATACAAAGTATTGCATGTCAGTGAAATTTCTACCAAAATAAGCTAAGGATAACAGACCTATTTGTTCTACTACAACCAGCAAGCTTTCCTAATAACACAAGTGGGAAAGACACCATTGTTTGAAACATTAAGGAATGTATTACTAAGGTGCACCATTTAAATATTATTTGAGCTTCTGGATTATTTTGTCACAAATATCAAAATCAATTTACCAGCATGCCAATCAAATTTTGCCATGTAAGTAACCTGGTATACTTTTTTTTTTTTTTAAAGAAAAGTGATCATTATTTCAATTGGTATTGCAGAGAAAATGTTTCCAGGGTAAATCTTAGTTGTTCACTTTGGGGCATCATTATAATGATTTGACATGTCCAGTGCAATCAGAGATGTCACATTGTTCTACATCCACCAGTGAATATGGTATAACAAATCCAAATATAGTGTTTACCTAGTAACAACAGGAAATAAAGAATGTGTATTAGAAATGGTGTCACAAAAGATCGTGCTGCATGAATAATTGAGACAGTTTGGATCATAAAACTGTCACAGTTAAAGGTGCCCAAGGACATTAATACATTCTATCATAGAAATATTAAGAAGATACACTAAGTGTGCAGAATTGTATTGCCTCTTTCAAACAAAGGAAGAAAAGGAGCAAGAACCCTTTCAGCTGAAGCATATACATGACATTATATTGAATGTCATCTAGTGACTAACCTATAGAATGACACTATCCACAGGAGGTCTGCGATGTGTGGCCATTAAAAAGAGAAAGTACATCACTCAGATTATCTGGAATGATAATTAGAAGGAAGGCAGAAGAATAAAATTTATTATCCATCTACAGTATGTTAAAAAGAAAAAAAAAGAAAGCAGTGCTTATACAAAATTCATCCATCAGAAATCTGGTCAAACCTAGATGGCATTTTCTGGTTTATCAAAAAAATAAGGCTAGAAGTCAAAATTGAAATATTGAGAAATATTCCACACCATGGTTTTGACATGATGAGAACATCAAGATTAAATAAATAAGTAAATAAATAAATAAGAAAGTAAGTAAATAAGTTCATATTATTAAGAAACAAAACACTTTTTAAAAGAATTTGGTTGTGCGTACAATATGCATTACCTTTGTACAAAACCTTTGAAGAGAGATAAAGAATACAGGCACGGTCATGCTGAGAACTGAGCAAAAGTCCACCACATAATCTTCTGTTTCAAACCAGAAAATATAGTCAGCTATTTTCCATAATATGATTTTGAGCATATATCAAACGTTTAGAAGAAGATCAGGAAATACTTTGAAGTCCTGAACCTCATTGATAGAGAGCCAGAGGAACAATGGAATGTAATTAAGGAGATTGTTAAAAATCAATGTGAAGACACACTGACAAAGACCAAGAACCAGAAGGAAGCCTACTGGATGTCAGAAAAAATCATGGAAATTTCCAAGAAAAGACTTCTTCAGTTCTGACTCTGAATGCTGCCTTGCTTCCTGGAACACTGATTAACTTATTGGCAAATCCCTATGAAACAGTTTCATTATTTCAAATTGCATTGGAGATTTCTCCTTCCATCATCATCTTCTTATGTGATGTTTTTCTCCGGTTTCTATAGCATCTGAAATACATTTTTGGACAATGCCCTCATTTGCTGTTAATGCAAAGACTTGACTGCCTCTTAATATGTCTGGGCATGCAGGAATGGAAGCTTAGTTAAGATTGCATTCTTCTTGCAGCATCTTTCGTGACCTGTCTTTCGAGAGGTTTAGTTGAGGCTTTTATAAATTATGAGTGAGATTTTTTCCCCTGTAAAACATTGATCCCATTGTATCCTCAGAAATGGGAAGGGTTTTGTTTCAAATTGTTTCTTTTGCTTTTATGAGCAAAAGCATAAAAAAGTAAAAACATATTGGTCCTGGAGAATCATGCTTAAATAACAGTAATAAGTGGGGATTTGTGTGTGTGTGTGTGTGTGTGTGTGTGTTTGTGTGTGTGTGTGTGTGTGTGTGTGTATGTGCATGCACATGCCTTGAAATCATTGTTGACTCCTGGTGGCTGCATGGATGAGTTCCTGAAGAGGTTCTTTTTTTGGTGGAAGGGGGAGATTTTGGAAGTGGTTTATCCTTGTTTCCTTACTAGAGTTGAGAGGATGTGACTGGCCCAAGATCACCCAGCTGCCTTTGTGCCAAAGGCAGGACTAGAACTCATGGTCCCCTGATCTGTAGCCAAGTTCCTTAAACAAACAACTAGCTCTATAATAAGTAAGACCATTATTAATTCCACTACAGTAATTGAAACATTTTTTTTTCTTTTTACAATCCTGTAATCCCTTGCTTCAGGGTGGGGTCAGGACAACTGAGTGATTTACTGGCCAGATGTCCTTTCTGACGTCTATGAAGAGTTTCCAGCAGATATTTTTTCTTTGTGCCCGGATATAGAAACATCTGTCACTGCCAAGGATTGAACTCTCAATGTTCTGAGTGGGAGGCAGGCATTTTCATCACTAGGCCACCACACCACTTACACAGTAATTGAAACACTAATGCAATATTATGATTTTTTTCCAAATATTCAGAGTATTTCATTTACATTGTTTAGTTCTCATGAAATGCAAGATAAAACAGTGTGTCCCACGTAGCATGAAAAAATAATATGAACAGGCTGGGAGAGAAACAGAGACTTGTCTGAGGCCATTTATGAGACAAGAATAAGATTTCATTCAAACTGGGTAGTTTCTAATTTACAGCTTGAGCCCATGGCTACTACATTATACCTATGGATTATCAGATCTACAGAAACAATTCCCTCCTCCTCCTCCTCCTCCTCCTCCTCCTCCTCCTCCTCCTCAAAACAATTATTTAATTGTTGGTTCAATATCATGCTAAATAAGAAAGTCCACCAGGGGAGAGACACTGTTCTTGGTATAAAAACCTTCTTTTAATCTGTGCAGGTCTCCTAATATTCCATGTGTTGGTATAGAATAAAATGATGAACACACTTTTATCATTTATGATATATTTAGACTTGCCACCGCTCAGTGAATTAGTTAATGCCAAGACACATGAATAGAAATGTCAATTCCTTCATTTCCCAGCAGAAATAGTTTCAGAGGGGAAACTGTGAGCATTCTAGATCAAGCCAAGTCCAAAAATGCGAGAGAATTCTTGGAAGACTGCCATCAAGAGGCACATAGATATACAGAAACAACATCTATATTCCATTCAAAAGTGACAATAAAAAAATAATAAAGAAGTAATTTCTAAAGTCCTAAATACCTCCTTACCAGCAATGAATGCCTAGATGAGCAGATTAACATTAGACCAACAATCAAGAAGCAAACAATATCCCAATCAAGGATCTGCTAAACAAACTAATAGTAAACAACAGCCCAATCAAACAACCACTGAGACCACTTTCATGAATACTGACAGGGCAAGCCACTGGTATACAAAATGAGAGAAAACCCACTCCTTTCTAGCACTGATGATGTTACATTACTTTGGAAATGAAATGTCTGTGAGAAAACAAATAAGCTCAGAGAGCGCTAAGCCCCCCCTAAAAATGGCAGTTTTATGAGGCGTTTTCCCTTTCCAAATATACCAATTAAGTCAAAATGGATATGTGTAGAGTTTCTTTATGCTTAGATCATACAGGTTTGTTTCCTTCTTTGTTAACTGCAGTTTTTAATTCTTCTTCATGCTCATCTAAGAAAAGAATTGCACTGTGCCCTAGCATACAAGCTTCATCATTTCTGTTTGCATTTGAAGTGAGTGCAAGTAATTTATTCCATTTAGTGATACCCTGAAAACATAAATGCTTTTTAAAAAAAATACAAGAAAGGGGGAAAAGAGAAAAACTGCTGAAACCAATTATAAAATTTGAAACTCTGAACTATTGAACTGCATGCATCAGCAGCATCAGCGATGCTAAATTTGAGCAAATTGGATTAAATGTTTTCATGCAGAAAGTTCTAATAATTTGGGCAATAGTGTTCATTAACTCCCAGTTACACCATTTTAATTTGGATACACTTTGCGTACAGGCTTTGTTTGATTTGGTATGTTTTCCAAAAGGGGGAAAAAATGAAAAATTACTAACATAGATCATAGGGAGGGCGAAACATTTATTTTAGCATTATTTTATTTAAAAAAAAAAAAGCTCAAACATTTCACATGTCCCATCTGTTGCAACATTTGAGGTTACACATTTATTAACTGTGAATTTGATTATTTGTAATGAATCATTATCAAAATAACTCTGATTCCTGTTGAGACAAATGCTCTGAGGAAGAAGAAAAAAATAGAAGAATAACTTGCATGATTAAGCCCTAATCATTAATTCTGATTTTGGTACGAATAAAATAAAACATTTAATTCTTTTCACTGAGGATTAAAACTGTTTCATTTGGCTGACTGTATTTCCTTATTTTGCAAAAACAGCAGTTGACTGCCATTGCAATCATCAGTAAAAACACCATTGCATAGGAGTTATTAGAAACAATTTTACATAAGCTAAGAGCAGCATTTCACCAAGTTTTCAAGCAGAAATCTTTTCAAATGTTCCTTCTGTGAACTTTTCATTTAGTAATGGCAAGCATTAAATCTGAAAGTTTCTCCATGCAAAGCTTTTCTATGTTATTATGGACTTGTCCTTCAAGGTAGACCAGGCTAGGAAGCAAATGCTATGTACTGTAGGTCAGTACAATTTTTACTGCAGAGCTACATTAAGAGGATATTGCAAATCTGAATGCACTCCTTTCCTTCCCTCCCTTTAACTTTGTGTAAACAAGGGAGGGGATTGTCAGAAAGGTTTACTTATATTACTTTCTTGGCCTCAACTCAGAGCCCCTTTTACCTGACGGTTGCCTCGGTAGCAGCTCTTCCTTTTGTCCTTCAAATCCATTCCCTTTAAATTCTACAAACATTCAGCATATAAGCTGTCTTTATATACGACTACCTGCATCATTTTTAGAATGACTCTCCCCAAGCCTCTAACAGGCAGTGTTCAAGTGGAACAACTATAGTCTCTGGAAAGCTGCACCCCTCATATAAACCCTAACTTCAAATCGTGTATAAGATTATGTTTGCTGTGTTGGCAAAAGGACCATTTATGGGCAATGTGTCTTTTAGCATTTTTCACTAAAGTTGAAATCCTTAAAAAAAAACACCTGACCCTCCCATCCTCCCAAACAGACCCAAGGTTTGGTCTTGTATTACTAGACATACATCTGAAACTCTCAGAGGCCAGAATAATCATTTAATGAAGATAATCTCCTGTTTATATATAAAAAAACACCTCACCCTTGTTGAAACCTGCTTTAGGTGGGCTGGTTTTTAATGTGATGGAAAATAGGGGATACATCTTGTGATTGATTTGATGTCTCCATTGAAACATGCAAGTAATTTCTTGATGCTATAATCATTAGCTGACAGACACACTTGCTTCAAAAATTATATAAACATGCAATTTACAAGTTATTCCTTTTAACTCACTACCCCCTCCCTTCTAAGATAAATTAATAACAGTTTCTGAGGAATCAAATAAAAGCGTACTGACATGTTGCCCTGGATTATACAGTACAAACTCCACATGTTTTGCTAGCATAAGCATAAACCTTTCAGAGTTGTCTCTGAAGGACAAACAATTGAGTGATCCAGCATTAGGGCTTTGATGATTCTTTCATGGCTCTTTGTCTTCTGATTAATCCAAACTCCTGTAGATTCAGGGAATTTTTTTTAAAAAAAAAAAACTTTTTTTGTTAAATGGTAAATTGCAGCCCTTTAAAAAAAAAGCAGATAAACAAAACTTTAAAATGATAGATCTGAAACCTCTCTGGGCAAAATTGTACCTTGTAGTATCCCAGTCCCATTTTTCCTCTCCTAAATATTTGGATCTCATATTTGGAAGAAGCATTACCAATTGATTATAAAAATAAAATCTAATAAAAATCTAATATCCAAATTCTGAGTATTCCAACTAAGTTCTCACTAGGAAATTACAACTCATAGGAATGCTCAGCATTTACAGTACATTTACAAGAAACCCAGTGTTTAATTCCTAGAACAGGGTAATGAAACTAGTCCCTCCAAATGTTGCTCAACTATGCATTCTATCAGAGTACAACCAATGGAAAGAAAGCTAGTTATATATTTTTTTCTCCATTTCTATTTTAGGTAGAAGAGGTACAAGGACTGAAATTATACAGCAGCCAGATTAAGCTAACATGTGGATGAGTAGTTTATGTGGTGGGAACCCAGTCTTATTATGAGAATGTTGTGTGAATCAGACCATCGTGTTGAGCAGCAATGCTTGGACTTAATATGTTATGTGAAGACAAATGTTGTGTTTTCTTAATGTTAAGGATGGGGAATTTAACTGCAATGTACACAAGGTGGCAGAAGGTTTCTTCTACTTTTCCTTTAAAAGAGTTCAAAGTTAGAATGGAGAACTATTTGTTGGTCAGGGTTGCTCTTTTGAAAAAAAAAATCTGTATAAAGTTTTACTGGCAGAACACATGAGAAATTGTATCATAGGAGGTGACAGGATTTTTTTGTCCCATTTTAACTGTGTTCAGATTAGTTGTATAATTCCCCTATAATTCTTCTTTCTGATGCTTCTGTGCCCATTTTTCTTTAAAAAAAAAACTATTATATTTTCCACATAATCTTTAAATCACTTGGCTGCCGTTTTTCAATTTGCTGCTAGATTACAAAAATTAGGAAGAGGGCTTACATAGAGTCTAGTCATCGTTCCTGCTCCTCCCATTTTAAAGGATTATGCTACAAAGCATTTTTATCTATTAATTCATTCATTCAGTTTCCACAGTCACCCATCTCAGGCAATAATTCACTTTTCCTCCTAGCAAATGCACCACATGATTATATCAGACAGACACCTCTGTATTTTACTATCACCAGCAATGCTACAGAAAATAAGTTAGTTTATCACCTGCCACCCTTCCAAAATATTCTTGATTCTATGGTTTGATAAGGAGACTTAGTCCTTGTTTTAGGAATAAAATGAATAATGTTTTCCCCACTCATAGCTATCTCACCAGCATTCTAGATAAATCAACCAAAAGATGTGTCTTCTCTTCAAATGCTTGATATTCTCCTTCCAATAACTTTACAGAAGATAAAAGCCTGGCAAAAACCTTGGGAGAAAGCCAACTTGCTTATGTCAATTCATAAAACATTTGTATACACATTTTATAGTTGACAACAGAAAGAAAGGGGGGGGAGTTTCAAAGAGCAGGTGGCAGTGTGGAATCAAAAGTATATTCCATTCATATTTTCTTCAAACACTGATTAGATGACTGAAGCGTCTGCCATGCAAAAATCTAATTGGAGAGCATGATTGATGACTCTTTGCTATGGACATTTTTTGTTGGATGATACACCCGGGAGGTGGGGAAGTAGGATCAAGGTTGACAGTGAATTACGTATCTCAGAGTTGGCTACACCCAGGTAAATGCTGGACATAGAATGTTACCTTCAAATAAATCTTTTTTAGTTTTGGGAGTGTGGCTCAAGGCTTATGATTTAATTGGAGTAACTGCCAGAATCCTGACAGCTTACTCTTTTTTTCTCTTTTACTGGCAAATTATAGAGCTCCACTTTGTGGGGACAAGGGGGGACAATTTACCAAAAAAGACCCAGCTCTCTGGCAAAATTCACCTCTCATTCCTATTTATTCAACTGTTCTCCTTTACTTAAGGTTCAGTTCACCTTATCCTACACTAATGGAAAGGGTTAATGGAAACAACAATTTCTATGATCTGAGGGGGTAAACAAGTTTATTGCCTGCTTTAAATAGTGAGATGGGCAGCATATAAATTTATAAATAAACAAGTAGAAGGGCCAGGAGACTTTGGAGAAATGCAGTGAAGGCAGTAATGGTTCTACAGCTTTGAGACTACAACTCTGATAAGACTTGTTTTGTTTTGCTTTGTTTCCATGTTCCTGTTTCTTTACTCCAAAAACTTCTCATTCCAATACAGTTTTCTCAGCATCCTCATTAAAAAATAGTACCTGGCTGATACTACAAAAAGTATTTCTAACACTAAAAAATTTGATAGTATTGTCCGAAATATTTCAAACTTCATTTATAGTTCTGTGGAGAATTTTGGCATGCCATTAATCTTGGAATATTTTGGCAACAAGTTTACAAGACAGTGGTTAAATAACATATTTTTTTCAAGCCACCAATTTAATAAACTTCAATGAGCTTTGTTGCTCTCAAGAAATCTGCAAACTGTATCATTTTTTCAACACAGGTATCTATTTATTTCAGCTCCCAAAATCACCACTGAATCTAAAGGATTAATGTTTGAAGCTTTAATGGTCTCCGGTATAGCTAAAGTCAATAAATCTGTCCCTAAGGCTAACAAAGTGCTTCTATGCAAACTATTTCAAGATGAACCTGGGAATAGCCAATTTCTACTTCTCCAAAACACAAGATTCACAAGGGCTTGAAAAGCCCAAGGGGATTCTGGGGATTTATAATAGGGTTGGCTGCAGAAAATAGAAATTGTGTTCATTCTGAAAGAAATCTTATTAGAAGAAGAGTATATGTTTATGACAACAAAGCATTTGAAATGGTTATCACTATGAAGACAAGATAAATCAGATTAGAGATTAGAGAGAAATCAGATTTCTTCAGCAAATTTTATACTACTAATTCTCTGTAAAAGAGAACATAATTGAAATAAGGCGGGGGGGCGGAGCTGGTATCTCAGCGGTACAGCGTGCGATCTTGAAGCTCCAAGATCACCACTGATATCTCCATTGGAGGACGGTCCCACCGGACCTAAACCATCCCATAGAGATGGTGACTGAGGAGGACACATCCTGTCAATACCAGGGACATCGCAAAGTCCCTGGTTGATCCAGGAAAAGCCCTTTTGCCAGTGGCAGAGAGACAGCCACTCAAGCTGCTGAAGCTGGGACAGCTCCGGAATGGAAGAGATTGAAGGAAAGTGTCAGCTTGGTGAGATGAACTTTTACTTATTATTACTTGAAGAGAACATCCTGAAAGATTTAAAGTGAAATTAAAAGTGAAGAGGAAAGAGTTTAAGTGGCGAAATTAAACTAGTTAAAGTGAAAGGTTGTTTTTTTTTCTTTTCCCCTTTTTATTGGAACTTTGAATTTGGTAAAGTTACTGAACTTTAAACTGGACTGGTTTCTTTTAAATTTTCATCCTTGTTTTTATGTTTTTAAATATTTTTTTGAAAGTCTGTTTTGATTAAGACTCTTCTTTTGGATTTGAGTTGTATTTTTTTCCCCAAAAAAGGAAGGATTCCATTTTCTCTTTTTGTTTCTGGTATTGGATACAAGAGGGGGGAGGGAAAGTGAAGGGGGGGGGAAAGTAGCACTGCTATTTAGAGGCTTGGACATATTGTTTCTTTCTTTCTGTTTGTTTATGTACTTGCTATACTCAAGGACTCTGAGCTTTGCAATGGAAAAGGTAGTGGGATGAGCATAGTAGATTGATTATACAGGTGTTCATCTGTGAAACTAAATATTTAGAGTTTTGAGCCAAAGTTGAAAGAAAGAAGATTGAAGTGACCTTGAAAATACAGGAACCAGAAACATTGAGTTTGATTTATTAAAGAGCCTTGGATACTTAGTGGCGGCAGCTGGTTTAACTCTAGATTATTTTCCACCTCCTTTTCTACTCCCCCCCCCCAAGTTTAGATTTTTATGTTTGGATTTTAACCTTATATTTCAGAAACTAGAATGTATTTTTTTTTACTTTTTTATCTTCTTCCTTTTCTCTTTTTTATTAAGAGAAATAATTGGATTAAGGTACATAAATGCCTGAAGATTCCCCCCCCCTCTTTTTTTGGGGGGGGGGGGGAGTGGCAACTGCCTGCCCGTACTCCTTTTTTTTTCTTTTTTCTTTTTTCCTTTTTCTCTCTTCCTCTCTACAGGTAAGCACTACAAGATGAGCAGAAAGACAACAACACCAGCTTCCTCAATACCAATAGCCTCAATACAGACAATCTTACAACAGGAGAAAGAGAAAGAAGTGACATTACCAATGATTATGAAAAGAGAATGGAGAATATTGAGCAAAGAATTGAAAAGACAGATGAGAAAGTAGAAAATATTCAACAGATGATGATGCAATATGAAGATAGATTTTTTTAAAAATGAAGAAGATACACAAAGGGACAAGAAAATTGGAGATATTGATACTCGATTGAGTGATATTGAGAAGGGCAGATGTGAACCATTAGGATGGGAAATTGAAAGATCAGAATTCTACCTAAGATTTCAAAATGTAGAAGAAGGAAAAGGTGAAAATCTTGCTAAAATAATGACAGAAATACTGGCAGAAGCATTAGAGATAATCAACGAGAAGATGTTGGATGGGATGGATAAAGTGTTCCGTGTATACACAAGATATGCAATGAGAAACAGACTACCAAGAGAAGTTCACATCAGATTCACTAAAAAGATTATCAAGACACAGATACTGCAGGTGGCAAGAGAGAAAATTTTTAAGTACAAAGATAAAGAAATTGTGGTGCTGAAACAGGTACCAAGAAGAGTAAGAGAGATGAAAAGAGAATATTTATTTTTGACCAAAGAGTTACTTAAAAGAGGAGTAAATTACAGATGGCTGATGCCAGAAGGCCTCTTGTTCACCTGGCAGGAACAAAGACACAGAACTTACACAGTTGAAAAAGCTGAACTATTTTACTTAGAATATTTTAGAGGAAAAGAGGAAGAAGCTAGAAAGGAAGAGTCACTAATTGAATTCCAAGAGGAGTGTATAGCAGTAATTGAAAAAGAGAAAGAAGAAGGTGCAGTAGGTGGTGTACCCAGAGAGCAATGAGAATTAAGACCTACTAGAGCAATAAAAACCCCTCACAAAGCCTAACATGGATGAAAGAAAATTGATTACGATTAACATAAATGGACTTAATTTGGCTACTAAAAGAAGGAAAGTATTTCATAAACTAGAGAAATTGAAATTTGATATAATTTGCTTACAAGAAGTACATATTAAAAAACAACACGAATATATACTTAAACAAAAAAAAATAGGGAAATTATTTACATCGCTGGCACAATCTAAAAAAAGGGGTGTGGTATATATATATATATATATATATATATATATATATATATATATATATATATATATATATATATATATATATATATATATATTTAAAACAAATTTTATTAATTTTAAAGACAAACAAACCATCATTAACCATTAAGTACACAAACCTTTTTCCATTATAAATTTTACAAGTCAAATAAAACATTATTTAATACAACATAATTCTATTTTAGACCATTTCCATATGAACATACAAATATCTCTTATCAAATTTCAAGGTATTTCTCTTTACTCTTATTCAATTTCATTATTATTATTATTTTTCTCTATATTTATCCAGTTTATAGTTATCATCTATTTCTCTCTGACTTGATTACCATTATTCTCATCCTACATTCCTGCAAGGTTTTATTAATTCTCCCACATACATAAACACACAAAACACAAAAATATAAGACATCTTTTAGGAAAGTAACTTGGCCCCAGATACCTCTCTCTATATGGACTTTAATTAAGTTCATACTCATCTTACATGCCATTACCTATTTTATTTACCATTCTATATCTTCTATATTAATTTCTCCACACATTTCACTCTTCTTGATTCTATCTTATTTAATTCATTTTAATTTAAGTCATTATATTTGTATCTTTTGTCCATTTTTATTATCCATTTGTCTCATTCCCTATAGTAAAAAGGAAAAAGAATTTCTCCTGAAATCACTAATCAGAGTATGATGCCTTTCTATCATCACCCTAAATTAACATTTAATATAACACCTAATACCCAATCTGATTCTGCTTGGTACATTCTATCTACTAACTTTTAAAAAGAAAAATAATAAATCCAAAATGATTAAATACATAGTTAAATAATAAATCTAAATATTGAATCTTATAACATTCCAATTATCTTTTCCAAAAACAAATGCTACAATAATAAGTTTATAATAGCATCAACACCATAGTCAATTAGACTCTTTAATTAAACTCAATATTCTAAACATTCCCTTTAATATTTTATTAGGTTTTAAAATCAATCATTACTAAACATTTTAATATTTTAATCTCTTATTAATTCTTATAACATTCTTATTTTCTATTTCTAATACAAATGCTACAGTACCATCTTATGTACCTTGCAGAATCTTTTTTAAAGAAATTATACATTACCCTTTGTCCCTAAAAAAAATTCCTCTTTTCCCATCTTGTTTCAAAACTTTGTGGCTTTTTTCTGCCTTCTCCCTTCCTTTCTTCTCCCACCAGGCCTTCTTACCACCACCCCTCTCCTAGCCTCTGCCTTGTTAGCTTCCCTTCTCTGTTGTATTCCTTTTTCCTTTTGTTTTCTAACATTATATTGATTTTGCATCTTATTTTTCTCTTGGGTGTTTTTTTAAGTCTTAAGTCCTTCATTTTCCTTCCTCTCTTTCTCCTTTCTTTCTTAATTAAATTTTGAGATTCATTAAAGATGGCATCTTCGTCTTCTTCTTCTGCTGCTGCTGCCTCCATCTGTTGTTGTGTTTGTTGATAGATAGCAAGCGCCATTTCTAAAAAGAGAAAAGCTTCTTTCACAGCATCTTTGCCTTTTTTATTTTTTTCATATTCTTTTCTCAGTTCATCAACAGATAAAGCCATTATAAATCTTTTCTTTTCTTTTTTTCCTCTTTCTTCTTAAAACAACCAAGATGTTTCAAGAGTTAGAACAGTCCCAAAGTCCCAAAGTCATCAATCAGTCCAAGCCAAAACAAAGTTCTCACTTTCTCTTCCCGGGGTAATATCAATTAAAAAGAAAAGAAAAACCCAATCTGTATTTTAAAGCCTTATTACAATAAATTTCAGTCTTCAAATCCTTAAGGCATCTCCTCCAACAAGATCTTAATATATATATATATATATATATATATATATATGTTTTCTTATATATATATATATATATATATATTTGTCCTCTCCCTTCCCACTTATCACAAAAAGCAAGTTTTTACCTTCTATAAAAAGGCAAGTTTCTCAATATCCATTTGTTGATTCCATAGGGAAGGAGAGTAAACTTTCCTTTCAGCACCTCAAAATTGCCGCTTATAATTCTCTTCTGGAAAGTATCATTCAACCATAGTTTTCAGGATGTTAAATATGTCTTAAAGTCCTGGGTCAGCCAAGAAAAACTTTCACTTTAAAAACTTTCTCCTCTTCCTCCTGCACATTCTTACCCAGCTGCCGGCTTCTTTGTGGCGGCCATTACAGACCGCCGCTGCACCGTCTTGAGAAAAGGGGGTTTTGCCGGCCGGGGAGGGGGTCTGCAACACCCCCAAACCCCTCTCCGGATCCCCCCTATCTTCAGCCGCCCCTGCAGGGCAGCCTTAGCCTCCAAACCCGTCCGGATCGGAGGCACCAAAACGCCTAGCGCCGCAGGGATCGCGCAGTATCGCAAATCCCTGCCGCTAGCGAAGCTGACTGGGTGTGGTATTATATATTAAAGACACAATTTTGGCAGAATTAATTTATACAGATGATGATGGAAGGATTTTGATGGTGGAAATAATGGACAATAATATTAAAGCATTTTTAATTACAATTTATGCTCCGAATGATAACCAAGAAGAATTTTACAGGAAATTACATATGAAAATAATTGAATTGGACTATATTAATATTTGTATGATGGGAGATCTTAATGGAATAGTTAATGATCAGTTGGATTACAAAATGCAGAAATCAATAAAGAAAGCTAAAAAGATATTACCAAAATCCTTCTTTCAAATAACAGAAGAATTCAACTTAAAAGATGCTTGGAGAGACAGAAACGTGGAGAGTAAGCAATGCACCTTTTACTCAAACAGACGTGCTTCATGGTCTAGAATAGACATGATATGGATGTCAGCAGAACTACTTGCTAACATACGAGAGATCAAAATAGAAACAAGCACTTGGGCAGATCATAACCAAGTGACAGTTACTTGGAGAGGATACAAGAGGAGATCCAGATGGACCTTAAATAATACAATATTAAAAAAAAAGACTTTAAACAGAAAATAGAGAAAGAATTTGCGTTCTTTAAAGAAAATAGAAAAGAGGATACATCTCTACAGAACCTCTGGGACACGATGAAGGCCTACACAAGAGGCTTGATAATAGACTATACAAGGAAAAGAAATATAAAACAGAAAAAGACTTTCAAAATATTAGAGGATGATTATAAAAAACTGGAAAAAGCCTTACAGAAGACCCCGCCAAAAAAAGACATTAAAAATAAAATGGAGATAATTAAACATAAAATGGGACTAATGGAAAAAGAGGAACTAGCACAAAAAATTAAAAATGCTAAACAGAATTACTTTGAAGATGCAAATAAACCAGGCAGATGGCTAGCCTATAAATTGAGAAAGGAGAGAGAATGAAGAAGGATTAGCCAACTAATAGATGAAGGACATACATGTTATGGAAATGAGTAGAAGAAAAAAAATTATACAAGATTAGTATGGGAAATTGTATTTTCAAGAGAATATTCAAGAAGAAAAAGTTAAGCAATATTTATAGAAAGCGAACTTACTTCAGATACCTAAAGATATTGAAACAATGCTAGAAGGGAATATAACAATGAGGGAATTAACAGAAGCTTTAAAAAAACAGAATGTTGGAAAAGCACCAGGTCCAGATGGCTTACCAGTGGAATTTTACAAAACCTTTCAGGAAATACTGAATCTTCACCTATTAGAAATTATGAACGAAGTTATGTTAACGAAAAAAATACCCAAAACATGGACAGAAGCATACATTACACTTATACCGAAGGAGGATACAGACCTGCAGCAAGTTAAAAATTACAGACCTATATCCCTATTAAATTCAAACTATAAAATCTTTGCTTCAATCTTGGCAGAAAGACTAAAAAGATACTTAAATAACTTTATCCATATCGATCAAAATGAATTCCTGCCAAAGAAACAAATCAAAGACAATGTAAGAATTATTTTGGATACTCTGGAATACTACGAGGCACCTCCTGAGAAGCAAATGGCTTTGATGTTTTTAGATGCACAAAAAGCCTTTGACAATGTGAGTTGGCAATTTATGTTATTGCAATTGGAACAAATGGGCTTTGGTAAAAAAAATCATTCAAGCCATTGAAATGATATACTATGAACAAACTGCAAAAATTATGGTAAATGGAGAACTAACAGAATCTATAGATATAAGAAAAAGGACAAGGCAATGTTGTCCACTGTCGCCCCTACTGTTTGTGTTAACACTGGAAGTGTTGAATAGGAATATTAGAGAAGATAAAGAAATGAAAGGAATGAAAATCCAAAAGGAAGAGTATAAATTGCAAGCTTTTGCAGATGACCTGGTATTTATATTAGAAGACCCATTGGAAACACCACCTAAATTAATAGAAAAAATAGAAGAATATGGAAAAGTAGCAGGTTTGAAAATAAACAAAGATAAAACAAAGATACTAACAAAGAATATGCTAGTAATACAAAAGAAAGAGTTGGAAGAAGTTTTAGAAATACTGGTCACAAACAAGGTTAAGTATTTAGGGATATACATTACATCAAGATGTAATACACTGAAAGAGGATAATTATTTTAAACTCAAACAGCAGATTGCGACAGATTTGACAAAATGGGGAAACTTACAATTATCATTGATTGGAAGAATATCTACAATTAAGATGAATGTATTGCCTAGAATTTTATATTTATTCCAGACAATTCCAATCTGACTAGGGAAGGAGTTTTTTGAAGATTTAAATAGAATTGTGTTGAAATATATTTGGCAGGGCTAAAAAGCAAGAATAAAATTAAAATTGTTACAAGATGCAAGAATAAAAGGAGGGTTTGCCTTGCCTAACTGGAAGTTGTATTACCAAGCAACAAATTTGATGTGGGTAAAGGAATGGATAACATTAAGGAACAATAGACTATTGACCTTAGAAGGGCATGACTTGCTGTTGGGATGGCATGCCTTCCTTTGGTACATGGGAACTAAAACACAAGGGTATTTTAGAAGACATTATATTCGAGAGGCATTGTTTTTGAATTGGGAAAAGATAAAAAGACAATATTATTAAAAAATTCCACTATGGATATTTACCATTGAAGCCTTTTCTTATCCAATAATATATAAAAAGGAACAAACAGTTAGATATGATGAGATATTGAATGAAAAGGGTGAACTTAAATCTATGCAAGCATTGGAGGAACAGGGTGTAAAAATGAATTGGTTTTCATATTTACAAATACAATCTAGATTTGACAAAGATGGTAAAGCAGAAGGTATTTATGATAAGTTGACTGACTTAGATGAGATTTTGATGGGTACTGATGAAAAGGTAATTAAAAAACTTTATGGACACTTAATTAGAATTTAAATTGGAGGAGGAACAAGTTAAGGAAATGATGATTGCTTGGGGGAAAATTTTTGGATATGGAATTGATTTAGAAAAATGGCAAAAATTGTGGTCTCAAAATTATAAAATGACAATGTCAACTGCATATAAAGAAAATTTGTATAAGATGTTTTACAGGTGGCACCTACCCCCGACGAGACTTGTGAGAATGTTTAAGAATAAATTGGATAAATGTTGGAAGTGTCATCCGATACTGTCGTGTCCGGCGCAGGAAGGAAGCTCGGAGTCAGTGACAAGTTCAGCTCTTTATTGTGCTCCAGCTACGACTTAAAGTGGAAGGGAAAACTGCGGCTATTTATTCCCAAGCCGCGGCGGCTGCGACCAATGGCATCGCTTGAATCTCCCGCTCTTGGCTTGTCCAATCGCGGGAGGTTCTTAACGGGCCAATCAGTGCGGCTCGCTCGGCCAATCCGGTCGCGCGCGCTTTAGCCAATCACGGCGCGGGGTTTATGAGTATGTTAATTACTGTACAGAACACCCCTCCCCTCTTGGTTCGGTCCTACGTAACGTAGTCCTGTAAGTAGGCGGGGCTTCGTACCTGTCTACTGGACCTGCGCAGGTCAGTTGTTCTTTGGCTTTCGACCTGTTCGGTCGGGGTCTTTTTGTCTCTTGGCCTCTTCGATGGAATCGTCTGGAAGGTGTTGCCTGGCCTGTCGTTGCAGCTCCCTCCCGGTCTACCCGGGTTGGTCGAGCTGCGACTTTCGCGCTCCCGCCTGGTCTTTCCGGGCTGGTTGAGCTGGCCTGGCTGCTTCTCCCTGGTGAGGCTTCGAGTTGGCTGTTACCTGGTGAGTATTGCTGGTTATGTTCTATTCTTTCTTGGCCCCCTGTATCTCCCCCTTGGTTTGTGTTAATGGGGTTGCCTGTGCTTGTTTGCGTGTCGGTTGTGTTTCTTGCCCTTGATCTTAACTGATCGATGTGGCGTTTCCATGATTGTCCATCCGTTGTTTGCAGTCTGTATGAGTGGGGGCCTGTTAGTTGGGTTATGGTTGCCGGTACCCATAGTGGGTCTCTGGTAAGGTTTTTTGCATAGACTGCATCGCCTGGTGCAAATGCCCGGTGTTTGCTTGATGAGTCTGGGGGTTTTTCCGGGTTGTATGTGGGGTGCAGTCTGTCAAGTGGGGACCTTAGTTTCCTCCCCATCAGTAATTCTGCTGGGCTTTTGTTTGTTGTTGTATTAGGGGTTATATGTTGTATTAGGAGCATTTTATTTATTTTTTCTTGTATGTCCCTGTGTTCGATTTTTGGATGGTTTTTCGTAAATTGAACCATCCGTTCCGCCCTACCATTGGCCGCCGGATGTGCCGTCGCTGTCAGTGCGTGTCGTATGCCCCATTCCGCTAGGAATTTTTCGAATTCAGCGAGGTGAATTGGGGCCCGTTGTCTGACACGATGACATCCGGGAGACCGTGGGTTGCGAACAGTTTGTTGAGTACCCTGGTGACAGCTTCTGTTGTGGTGGTTTTCATGTTGCTTACCTCCAGCCAATTGGAGTAAGCATCCACCGTGATGAGGAATGTGTTTCCTCTTGTGGGGCCGGCAAAATCTATATGTATTCTGGACCATGGCCCCCTGGGGGTCTCCCATTCTAGTATTGGCATGGCAGGGGGTTTGGTCTGGTTTCTTGGCAGCGTGAGCACCTGGCCACCCAAGCCTCAATTTCCTTGTCCATGCCTGGCCACCAAGCGTAGCTTCTGGCCAAGGCTTTTGTTCGTACGATGCCCGGGTGCCCTTCGTGCAAAAGTTTTAATACTTTCCCTTGTAGTTTTTCTGGTATGACCACCCTGTCCCCCATAACAAACAACCTTTTTGCAACGACAGTTCTGTTTGGCGGTTTCGGAATATCCTGACGATTCGTCATTGTCTTTTTCCGCCACCCTTTTTCTACCCAATGCAATACCCGCGCCAGACGTTTGTCTTTATTTGTCTCTCGGGCAATGTCTGACGCGGTTATGGGTAGGTCGGGCAATGCCTCTATGCTGAGGGTGGTTGTCGTGGGGGCCGGGTCGTTGTCGAGGTCGGGTAATGGTGAGCGGCTCAGTGCGTCTGCATGGGTGATTGTCTTCCCGGGCGGTGTGTGAGCTGGTAGTCGTAGGCGGCGAGGAACCGGACCACCTCGTCATTCTGGGGGATAGGATGTTGGGGTGGCCTTGTTCCCCACCAGGATTCCTAGCAACGGCTTGTGGTCCGTGATAATGGTGAATCGGCGGCCGTAAAGGTACTCGTGGAATTTCTTTACTGCTGCAACGATGGCAAGGGCTTCCTTGTCCAGTTGGCTGTAGTTTCTTTCTGGCTTGCTAAGTGTCCTCGAAAAGAAGGCAATGGGTGCTTCTTTTCTGTCCGGCAGGGTATGGCTGAGGACGTGCGCCACGCCGTAAAAGGTGAGGCGTCGCATGTGACGGCGAGGGTAGAGTCTCGTTGTATTGTATGAGGACGGCATCCGAGGTTAGCAAGTCCTTGGTTTTCCTGAATGCGGCGTCCTCACGTGTCCCCCAGGTCCATTTTGCCGTCTTGTCCAGGAGCCTATGCAAAGGCTCCGCCGCGGTCGCCTTTGGGGCAAGAATACATTGTAAAAATTGAGCAGTCCCAGAAATGCCTGCAACTCTGTTTTGTTCTTGGGGATGGGAGCTTCCTTGATGGCTTTTACTTTGTTTCTGGTCGGGTGGATGCCATGTCGGTCTAGGAGGTACCCCAGGAACTCGACTTGCTCTGTGTAAAGCTGGCATTTCTCTTTTTCACTTTTAGACCGCCCTTTTGAATTTCTCAAGTACCTCCCTTAGGCGACCCTCTAGTTCTTCCCGGTTGGCTGCTGATACTAGTACGTCGTCAAGTAAGGGACCACCCCTTTTATCCCCTGCAGTAGTCTCTCCATGAGGCTTTGAAAAATCCCCAGGCCACGCTGACTCCAAACTGGAGTCGGTTACAACAACGCTCCCGGTGGGTGACTATAGTTTGTGCCTCGGCGGTTTCTTCGTCGACCGGCAGTTGCTGATAGGCTTGCGCCAGGTCGAGCTGCAAAACTTTGCCCCCCACCCCAGTGAGTGAAGTAGGTGCTGCACTACTGGGACGGGGTAGGCGCTTTGTTGCAAGGCGCAATTGAGGGTGGCCTTATAGTCCCCGCAGATCCTTACTGACCCATCTGGCTTAACTGGGGTGACTATTGGGGTCTCCCACCGGGCGTGGTCAATTGGCTGCAAAACCCCCTGTTTGACGAGCTTGTCAAGCTGCTCGTCTATTTTTCCGTAGTGCAAAGGCACCCGCCTCGGTTTTAGGCGTATGGGGGCGATGTTTGGGTCTAGGCTGAAAGAGATAGGGGCCCTCAAACAGATACCTTGTTCATATTACCATATGTGGTGGACATGCTCGGATGCAAAGAAATATTGGACTAAAATCCACACATGGTTGGAAAAAATGATAAAACAACATATAGACTTTAAACCAGAGATCTTTTTATTGGGAATTATACCGGAAATATACAACAAAGAGTCGAAATATTTGATAGTAAATGTACTAACAGCGGCTAGGATTGTATTTGCTAAGAATTGGAAAAATGATAAAATGCCTAGGCAGGAGGAAGTTATTAAGAAAATTATGGACTGTGCTGAAATGAGTAAATTGACATTTGAAATTAGAGAACAAGAAGATAAACAATTTTATATGATATGGGATTTGTTTTATCAATGGTTGGACAAAAAGACATGGTAATGTAATAGACTAGATAATTTTGTGATAGAAATTTAATAAATTGATATAAGACATAATATAGACATATATAACCACCAACACAATTTTTAAGATAAAACTTGGAACATATAAAATGATGGAATAAATAGTTTAGTCATGGATGATTAATAACTGATAAATATACAAGCATATGTTAGTTCGACAATGTGAAAAATGAAAATTGATATAAATTGTGAGTAAATGACTACAAAAGAATAGCACAAAAGATTTGTAACCAACTGACACACTATATGTATATAAAATGGAAGATGGTTTTATGTTTTTATGTTTTGTATGTGTATGTTTGTTTTTAAAAATAAAAAATCTTTTCTAAAAAAAAAAAAAAGAAATAAGGTAGCAGTATACAGTATAATATACCTATGTGGACCAAAACCCTTTCGTTCTTAAAGAATATGCATTGTAATTGAGCTAAATTGAAATAGGATTCTGATTGTTATGAATATTTATGCCTCTCTGAAAAGTACTCCAGTGTGCTCACTCTTTGGTACTCTATTGCCTTCCTTCCATGCAAGATCTTGAAATGGTTCAAGTGAAGGACAGCAAAGAGTTGAACAAAGTGATTAGGACAGTTGTGATAGCAGGCAGGGAATATCCCAGGTATCCTGCTTAGTTTTAGAGTCCAGAAGAACATCAGAAGAACATAATACCCTATGGGTTTCTCCAAACTTATCATCAATGTTGTGATGGATCCAGCCCACCTGGCTTGTTAGTGTATGAGAGCCAATTGTTACATATTCTGGAATTTCATAAGCTAGTTAAGAGCACAGCTAAGCCAGGACGACTAGTGTGCAAATCAGCTCTGCAGTGGCTAATAGTACAGTGCAGTGGCAGGAATGGAGCCAACAAATTTGGAAGGCCGTGGAGACACTGAAGGAGCTGAACTGCATATTTCTTGGCATCTATCTTCTTAGAGGATGGACATATCCTGTTAATATTTCTTTAAGACTCCACCCCCTTAAAAGCAGCTTGGAAGAATCACTACTTATCATTCACAATAATGCAGTGTGGTTCCAGATGTGTTGTAGTAACAGTTCTCTGAATCTCCAACCAGCATGACCACTGGCCACACTGGCAGGAGTTTCAGCACTTCTAGAACACACATACTGTAGAAGTATTAGGCTGGAGAAAGCTAATATACAGCATTAAGCATGGATGCATCTTAATAGACGTACATTAGATACTATCTGTTCCATTATGTTGTTTCAAATAGATGGACGGCCAGATAATTTATTCCTGGTCATGTTTCTCAATATGGGTCATATCAAAAGCCAGAGTGGATTACTGACATTCTCACTTAAGAGCATATTTCACTTAAATCCAGATTGTTTTGTTTTGTTTTTCAAGTAATTGGAATAACAAAGTTTTATTCTGCACATTGATCGCTCCTGTTTAAATGGATCTTTCCTACTATATTTAAAGCATGTTCTAAGTCTACTTTCTCATGCTGAAAATTTGCTGCCTACAATTCAAGGGAAAATTTCATTTTAATAGTTTAAAATTCTGAGATACATTTTATTATTTACTACCAGGAAATGGCAAAGGTAACAAAAATGAAAGAATAAAATTTGAGGATATTCATACATGAAAATCTTGAATCATTTAGTTGTCTATTTCTTTTTAGTTTTCTTTCTTTTTAGATAGATGGCAGATGGGCAGGAGAGCAGATAGCCAGATAGCCACAGAGAAAACATTTTCAGGAAAAAAGACCCTTTACCCCAAAATAAATTTACACTCTTGTCAGAAGATAAGATATCAAACTTCATGGAACAGTTCTTTTAAAAGTCACAAAGTATGTTGTACTTTTATGTGTAATTTTTTGAACATATATTTTATTTCACCAAGCAGATGTGTGTGTAATTTCAGATGAAATATAAAAGGATTATTTATTTAGATCAAGAAGTGAAATAAGATAATGGCCACCTCATTTTCCCACTAATAACTCAAAAACAACACTCAGTTTAAATATCATTATGAAATGTATGTGATCCCATACTTATTTTTTTAGACTTTAGATTAAATTATAAATGCATAATAGCACATTTTTATTGGAAATATAAAAGAAAAAGGTTGATTGGGACATTTTAAAATATAGACATCTCCACTCTGATTATTCTTATATTCCAGAGATTGTCCTTGGTCAGATTTATTTATCTATTAGATTTTTATACCACCTTTATTACTTTATAAGTAACTCAAGTTAATAAATATGCCTAACATTTCTTCCTCCTGTTTTCTCCACAACTACAACCCTGTGAAGTGGATTTGGCTGAGAAAAAGTGACTGACTCAATGTCACCCAGCCAGCTTTCATGCCGAAGGACTAATTCACAATATCTCAAACTTCACATACAGACATGTGTACATATGCATCAAATGATTCTCTTTCAAGGTAAACAATGAATTGCAGAGCACAAAAAAACTCCAGTAAAAAATAATCAATGTAAGAACTTATAGGCAGAAGACAAAAGAAAAAAAGGAAGTCTTTACATCAACACATTCATTATTTATTTATTTATTTATTTTTATTTATTTGATTTGCCAATTGTTTACAAGATAATAAGTATAAATGTATACATAGTTGTGAATACATGAAATGGGTACATATAATAAAAATAAAAGAATAAGAGAAACAATAGGACAGGGACGGTAGGCACGTTGGTGCGCTTATGCACGCCCCTACAGACCTCTTAGGAAAGGGGTGAGGTCAATAGTAGACAGTCTAAGGTTAAAGTTTTTGGGGTTTGGGGAAGAAACTACAGAGTCGGGTAGAGTATTCCAGACATTGACCACTCTATTGCTGAAGTCGTATTTCCTGCAATCAAGTTTGGTGCGGTTTACTTTGAGTTTGTATCTATTGTGTGCTCTTGTGTTGTTATGGTTGAAGCTGAAGTATTCATTGACAGGTAGGACATTGCAATGTATGATTTTATATACCATGCTTAAGTCAGACCGAAGACGGCGTAATTCAAGGTTTTCAAGTTCTAGAATTTCAAGTCTGGTGGCATAAGGTATTCTACAACGAGTAGAGGAGTGGAGAACTCTTCTTGTGAAATATTTCTGGACTTTCTCAATTGTGCTAATATCAGATACATAGTGTGGGTTCCAGACATCTCCACTCTGATTATTCTGGTTAGTAGTGTATATTACCAGAAAAAGCTAGATTGTCCTTGGTCAGATTTATTTATCTATTAGATTTTTATACCACCTTTATTACTTTATAAGTAACTCAAGTTAATAAATATGCAAGATCTAACATTTCTTCCTCCTGTTTTCTCCACAACTACAACCCTGTGAAGTGGACCATTTGGCTGTTTGACAAAGTCAGTTACAGTTGTGACTCAATGTCACCCAGCCAGCTTTCATGCCGAAGGACTAATTCACAATATCTCAAACTTCACATACAGACATGTGTACATATGCATCAAAAATGATTTGCCTGTAATGTTCGTCAATGTTTTTGCAGTGTAGGCTTGGGTTTTTCTGAAACCAAATTGTTTTTGAAGATGGGGATGATGTGGTTAATAATTGATTCCATGACTTTGACGCCATAGGTTCGGCAATGGGGAGCTGGTTCATAGGTTCGCAGAAAGATTTTTCAAAGATTATGCTTAGAGGTTTGGCTATGGCAGTGGATAGCTTTCTTAAGAAGTAGGCACATATTCCATCCGGTCCAATAGATAGAGATGGTTTTAGATTGCGTAGTGCTTTTTCAACATTGTCTATACCTTTCTGTCTTTGCAAACTGTTTTTGCTTCCACTCTCTCCAGCTACAGATTCATCAAATATATCCCAAAGTAATAATTCTAAAACACATTTCACTCTTTGATTTGTTTGAACCCATTTTTAGGACTAAGAGATCACCTTAGTAGTTTCCCCCCGCTGAATTCAATTAGACATATTTCAATAAGTATGCTTAATATGACTGTGCAAATCTTTTGAAAAAAGTTGTTGCAGATGAAGCATCTCTTTTTGACTCATCAAAGCAACTGATTCTTTTCTGCTTCTAAAGGCTGTGTAGCTGCTTTGAAAGGTGTTTCCAGTTCTTTCCATGTACACAGCCACTTTGCTTCACTGGGAAACATTACCTTTTGGCTGATAAGTAAAAAACCACACCCCATCGATATTTCTGGGATCTAGCTTTCAATAATAATAGGAAGTTGGTTCCCAGAAATATCCTTAGAGTTCTTACCAATGAGTCATCTTGAATAATTCCATCTTATATTGGAGGACTCAATTCTAAAGCCAAATATCTTGTTATTAGTTAAGCAAGTAGTAGCAGAAGTCACTTCTGATAGATAGAAGCAATAAGAGGTTCTTCATCTTTATAAAAAGAGATAATCTTGAATTATTTAAATATCAGCATTCAGTAGCCTATACATTTTTAAGAACTATTTCCATTATTAGTTTCTTTTCAAATGAAAGAGTCATTGAAATATCAATGTATATGCTGTCTTTACAAAGCTTAATTAAAAGAGAAAAACATGGAAAGAACTTTCAATTCATTTGATCTTTACCTCTTTGGATGAAAAATAGTCCAATAATGAAATTGCCTCAATGGAAACTATCTAGATATTGATAACAAGACTGATGTTAGAATAGGCATATACTGTATATTTTGGAACAAATAATTCTTCAGTTTAAGGGAAGTCTTTTCATTTTCTCCGCTTAAATGCAGGTAATATTTAGAATGGCTAAAATCTAATTCAATATATGTTGGACATTCAAAGAGATTTCCCATTATTCTTGGGAAAGGCATGGAGTGTGGAGGTGAGGGTTGTTAGGTGTCTTCGTTTTATTACTGTAAAGGTGCTAAAGTTGTTTCTCTCCTTATATATCATTCTTTCAGTGTGTGTACAATAAATATGAAATTGTATGTGTGGGGGGGTGTATGTGTACAAGGAACTGAAAATGCCAGCAAACATATAAAAGTTTAGAATATAGGGCTGATGAAAAAACTTTTAATGCAGTACACAAAGCTGAAAAGACTTTTCATAAAAGTCCCTATTGAATTTTCAACTTAGAATGTGGAGATGTCCAGAAAGGACAATGTTTTAGTATGATCAAGAACATTTCTAAGATTATTTCCACATATTCAGTGCCACAATTTCATGAGATACTTTTTTTGAAGTGGAGGTGCATTTATTTGTGCACAAAATCAATATTACACTTTCAGTTGAATTGCACCTAGATCAGTGCTTCTTGGTATATATGTGGCAAACAGAGCAGCCGAAGATAAGCACTTATTCTGTCCAACAGCATACCTATTTATCCAAAAGTATATGCTGTTGGATTCACTAGTATATTCATTCAGCAACATAGTCCAATATATGCTGAATGCATAGAAGATGTAGATTGAGACATTTCAGAGCATACCGTACTTTCATATAAAAAATGTCATTGGGAAAGTAAATATCAGATATGAGAATTTGGACAAATTATGGGCACTATGACTATTATTTATTACATATTTCTTATAAATATTTATATACTATATCTCATGACAACTCCTGCCCACCCACTCGCCTACCCCCAAAGATTAGCAATGCTTAAAAATCATTATGAATCTGCCAGTTTATATATATATATATATATATATATATATATATATATAAAGAAAAGTCAATGTATTCTTGCAGAAGCTTTGTGAAGTGTAATTGTACACTTTTTTATGTAAGTTCAATTAAAATAAATGAAACTTATTTTTGAATGTGGGCATGTCGAAAATACTCTTACAATTTGTAATAATTTCTGACAGCATTAAAAAACAACTCTGTTTCTGCTATTGTTCAGGAACTGCTTCAACACTGTCTACTTCTCCAGAATTAATACATTATTTTTTTAAAAAAAAACACAAACTGGCTAATGCCCTATATACATATACTCAAAGACATATTCCATCCATATATAATACTGTCCATGTAAAAAAATGGACTTCTCTTATTTAATTAAAGATTAGATTAATTGGATGATTAATAAAGTTAATTATACTTAATGCACTGGAAAACCTATTTCTGATCTTTTTACTTTCCCAGAGTAATTAAAAAATACTTTAATGCACCTCAGGCATCTTACATCATACAGAAGAGGAATAAAAATACAATACACAGTAAATAATCTAAAACTGCCACATAGTTGCAGATACAATTTTAGCAACCTAAATTTGAATAAAAAAAGTTATGTAGCCATGCCCACTACTTTCCTTTTTATAAGATTGGTAATTGTTGATCATTCAACCAATTAATTAAGACATGTTGCCTGGATTTATTTCAGTCATTGAATTTTGTTTCCTTAACCTAACCCCTTCTTTACAGTGCACATTTGTGTATAATATTTGTACATCTGCATACATATATGTACTCCAAATTTCCTCCCCCAGATATATAAGGTCCAGTCTATCTCCAGGGTAAAATAAAGTGACACATAAAAATAAATGTCTTTTAAAAGCTAACCTCACATTATTTCTATTGTTATCTTCATGAAGGTAAACAGCCCAAGGCCTTATCAAGACTTCCTTATATTGAGTTAGAACATTGGCCCATCTAATCATAACAAAACTAGCAGTAACTCACTGCAGTAACTTAATAGGTTACTGTTATTACATATAGAACAGGAAAACACAGCTACCAGTTCTTTAGCTGGTGGCTTTTAGAAGCATTGAGTTCTTCTCAAGAACCTAGGATGCTCTGTTCCAATATCTCTTTATAGGAGCTCCTATGAAGAGGAGGGGGGTCAAACTATTTTCCAAAGCACCAAAGGTCCCTTCCAACTCTGTTATTCTGTGATCTATATAATAGGTTATAGTGTATTAGAATATGAGTTGGAAGGGACCTTGGAAGTCTTCTAGTCCAACCCCCTGCTGAAGCAGGAGAACCTATGCCATTTCAGTGCCTTTCTAGACTTTTCTTAAAAACATACAGCGATGGGGTGCCCATGATTTCTGGAGGCAAGCTGTTCCACTGGCTAATTGTCCTGAATGTTAGGAAGTTTTTTTCCTTAATTCCAGCTTGCTTCTCTCTTTGATTAGTTTCCAACCATTGTTTTTTGTCTTGCCCTCTTGTGCTTTGGAGAATAATTTGACCCCCTCTTCTTTGTCGCAGCCCTTCAAATACTTGAATACTGCTGTCATGTCACCCCCTAATTCTTCTTCTCTTTAGACTAGCCAAACCCAAATCCTGCAGCAATTTTTCCTATGTTTTAGTCTCAAGGCCTTTGATCAACTTAGTTGCTCTTCTCCTTTTTCCAGTCTTTTTCCAAAGTCTTTTTTGTAGCATGGTGACCAAAACTGGTTGCAGTATTCCTAGTATTGTCTTACTAGGGTTGTATGTGTGATCTTTTGCAACTGACTGGAGGAAATTATTTCAATGCACACCTCCAAAGCTTTTTGCTATGGCACCCAGCATGCCAATAACCACTGGGACTACCACTATCAGTGCCATAATTTTTCAACTTTGATTTTCAGGTCTTGATACTTTGTCATCTTCTCCAATAACCACTGGGACTACCACTATCAGTGCCATAATTTTATAACTTTGATTTTCAGGTCTTGATACTTTGTCATCTTCTCCAATTCTTTGTCTTCTATTCTATTTCTATTATTATGGTTCATTGCAGCCAGATGTTTACACCGGATTTGGCATTTTTAACCACCTTCTCAATGATGTTAAATGTAAACTGTCCCAAGTAAAAGCTGCCTTTTGGACTTATTTGACTGGTGGTGATTTTGTCAATGCTAATGCCATTCAAGTGGTGCTCCAGATGTTTTAGGAATACACCCAAATCACCTATCATTATTGATATCCTCTTTATTACATGTGGTATGGAATGATAGAATCATTCTATCTCTGGTTGTTCAAATAAAGGGCCACTAAACCCAAATATTTAATTTAAGAGTTTGAAAAATAATCTGACAATCTTCTATATTTATTAGGAGAGACTCCTTATAATTCAGGGTTTTCAGATCCAAGCAATATCTGAGGTTTTCCATTTTATCCCACTGACTCTTTTGAATACCAAGTGTCATTATTACTTATTTTGATAGTAAATATATGATTAGAACTATACCACTTATAATTCCAGGATTGATCATGTAATACAATGTAGATGTTCTTCCTCACACTTGTGAATGGTGATTCCTGCCCATTATTTATAGAAATAAAGCAAAGTTATGTTGTTCTAGTAACATCAAGCAGAATGGAAATAGCTCAGGCAGAAGAGATGTTGATTTTTTTCAGCAGGGCAAATAGAACAGCCCTGTTGCCCATTTCTGTTCTACAGCAAAGGTGGGAAATACATAGCCATTCACACCAGTGGTGGGATTCAAATTTTTTTACTACTGGTTCTGTGGGTGTGGCTTGGTGGGCGTGGCAAGGGAAGGATACTGTAA
Source organism: Notechis scutatus (assembly GCF_049901735.1). NCBI lineage: Eukaryota > Metazoa > Chordata > Lepidosauria > Squamata > Elapidae > Notechis > Notechis scutatus. Next base: position 177,805,840 of record NC_142009.1, read on the forward strand.
AATCTCCAGTCAGAGGAGGTATTTGCCAGTTCTCCGAATTACTCAAAAGTTCTGCTACCGGTTCTCCAGAACTGGTCAGAACCTGCTGAATACCACCTCTGATTCACATGTTGTTGCACTGTAACAGCATCATTTCATTGCACTAGCCATGTTGAACTGATGGAATTCAGAAGTGAATCATACCTAAAAGACTATGCCTATCCCAGACATAGAATTGGAGCAGAGAGAGGTATTTAATTTTTCCTCCTCCAATTACATTTTGACTCCTGTAGAGCTCATTTGTGTGGTTGCCAATTCCCTAACTGCAGCTTGCACACAAACCTTCACAGTAAGGCCTGCCATTTTGAAGAGAAATCTGCTGTCTATAAAATGTTGTTCAGTACCTCCTGCCTGCTTCCCATCATCAGTTCTAGAACAGATACAGGACAATGGGTGGATAGAAATACAAAGGAACAAATTATTCTTTTAACATTAGGGCTGAGACAAAATCCTGTGTGAAGTCCAGAGATTCCTAAGAAGGGAAGTAATTTACCACAATGGATTCCATGGGATTTGTCAGGCCCAAGTTCAGAGATGGGTAAGTCCAATCCTTTGCTTGCTTTTACCTAATAACAGAATCTTGCCAAGCTAGTTCTACAACTTTCTAAGCTACTAAATATATCCGGAGAGATTCTTGAGTATGGCTACCCTGAACCTCTCCTCCCCACCAATCCATTTGGGATTGTGCAGTCTCTTAATCCAGGTCTCTTACTGGGAGAGCTCCAAATTAATACAATTCCCTCCCTCTACTGTTGCAGAGTTTTATTCCCTGCTAGTTCCTGGTTCAGAGGGATTTTATCTTTGGTCACATAGAAAAAATTATTATAGGACTGAGGGAAAAAATAGAATGTGAATTACTTAGCCCTCCACTTCTGTCTTGATTTGATCCATAGAGATGTCCACAGCATTTTTTCTAAAGTACAGAGGAAAGAATGGGACTTGTCAGGTGATATTCAGGGGCCCTACCACTCCTCATTTTTGAGAAGAAAGAAATGACCTTCACAACTCAGAAAATAATCCTCCCCCTCTTTAATTATCCATTCTTTTATTGCCTCTAATGCTTTTTAAGTGCAATATCTGATACTGGAAAGCTGGCTCTTCCAACAATAAAATGGTGGACAATATTGTTTCCAGTAAAATAAGTTACATTTTGTTCTATCAACTCTGCTTTTCTTTTTAAAAAAAGTATTTGCTAACAGGTATACTGTATTTCAAATCATTCTTTCTGACAAATTAATTAACTTTTTTTTGCAGAGAAGTGATAAATTAATGAATAATTCAGATCTGCACTTAATCGGTTTTGGTTATGTGTTTAACTTTTAGTTGGAAAGTGTCTGAAATGTCCACTAAGAATTGCTCTAAAAAACAAAGACACACTTAACAGAGAATACAATCTGAGAAGCAGGATCCCAGGGATGGAAAATTTAGCAGATAAGATTTGTGCAAGCAGAGATTAATAATGCACATAGTGTCAGTGCAATCAAAAGCAGTGAGTTGGAGAAATGATTTTAATTATAGTTTGGGGTTTTTAACATGGGATGACAAGCAACTTACAAATGAAAGTAGACATCCTTTGTAATTCTGAAAGAACAGCCAAACCCAGCAGGGGATTCAGTGCCAGGGAGGGTTTTTTTGCTCGAAGGGAATACTGAGAGTTGTAATCCCCACACCTTCGGAGGCATCAGCTGGGAGAAGGCTGGTCTCCAGCAATAACCCCGGGATTCTGAATCAATAAAATTCTGCAACATTTAGCAGTACTCAGGAGTAGGTTTAAAACATTTCCATTTCTCTGCTAATTACACAAAAAGTATAATTATGCCTTACACAAATTATATGGTAGAAACAGCAGAGAATGTCAAACTGAGACATCAGAATGCTTTCTGATTAAGACATGTTTTATTCCTTATTATTCTGATCGATCTTCCTTTGCTGATAAACTGGAGGTTTCAGTTATTTAAATCATACAATTTAATAACTTTGTTAGGTTTCTCATTTCTGTATCCATGCCGCAGAAATTGTTGGAATGACATTTAAGAGAAAGCCTAGGAACATGAAAAAAAACAGGTTTTTGAGACTACTGAATCACATCTTTTTATCCAAGCAGGGTGGAGGAAAATAGCCTTACACTGCAAACCTGCAAGCTTTAAATAAAACCCTGAAAGTTGGTTTTATAGCCCTCTGTTTAATTTCAGAAACCCGCTGCTAGACAACAGTTGTGACCTGTGGTGCAAGAGCAAGCTGGCTCTTCTTGCACAACATGCTAAGAGAGAAAGGAAAGACATGGGTGACATAAAGTCCTTTATGGAAAGGTGACCCATCATTGACTTTGGTCTCTTTGCTTTATTTGGTCAGGAGTAAATTTAAATCACCAGAATAGTCTGGTCCATTCATGGATAGTTATAACCTTATGTGTACTTTTTAGTTAATGAACCCCTCTGAGAATTATGTTTGACTAAACTATGGAACCATTTTCAAAAATGATGTTTATCTACTCAGACAATGCAGTTCTACATGTCTGCGGAGATCATCCCATTCAGTGGAATGCTTTGACTTATATGTGGTCTTGCAATTCCAAGAATGAATTTTAAAATACTTTAAAAGCATTCTATATTATATATAGCAGAGTCATAAATTAACAAGTTTTTTAAAGCATTTAATTAAGAACCCCTGAGGCAGTAGAAAATAATAATTATAATGCAGACATGAGGCTTAATTGCCAGGATAAACTTAAAACAGTCACAACATACCCTTAGGGTGTTTAATCTTTTCATTTTTTAAAAAAAATGGTTAAAATGCTAGTGGTCCTCCCAGGCAACTTCTGAATGCTGCCTGGGTTAAAGTGACATTGGGCCTCCAAGCAAAGCTGGCTTGCATAAAACAGGGTGAATCTGAGGTTGAAGCAACTGTAAGGAGATGTTCCTGATGTTCTTGACCTTAATGCATTCTGCAAATGAATCAAAACTCTCTGAAAATTCCTTCCATTGTCTGGAGTTTAGATATCCACAAAGAACTGTGTGTCAACTATTTTTTTAAATGAGCGATCTAGTCTACATTAGAATATGGAATGTACTATCTACATGGATTCAAACCCAGTGGTAATTTCAGGATTGAAGGGATTCTGAAAATGTTACCTTCACCCTGGCATCATGGACTCCAGTTATTCCTTTGGAGGTAGAATCTGAAGGGACTGAGCCATCGTGTTGCCAACCTCCAGAGTTAATAAGCAATCAACCACCTTAAGCTAACTCAGCAACTCATCAGTAGGAGCAGGTGAAAAGGGACTCAAGGAATAAGGAGCCACATCTTGGATAGATGCTCAGCAGCTCCAGAGAGCCAAGCAAAGGCAATTTACTGAATTGAACTGCTGGGCAGCAGCTTGCCCTCTTAAGAGAATAGCTGCTAGCAACTGGCCTCCATTAGGAAAAAAATACCTCTCCAACCATAGATTTGCTTTCTGCTCTGCTCTTGGTTCTTAGCCTGGACTGTTAGGAACCACGCTTGCTTCTTGGCTTGTTTCCCTGAATATGTGCTATACTTTGTCTTTTTTATGGCTACAATTCTGGAATGTAATCTGGACTTTTGCACAGATTAGGCAAGACCTCACTTGTACATATCTTGAACATGTGAATCTGCAAAGTGAAGTCAACGCCTGCCAGAAGTACTATTTGTCAATAAATTAACTGTGATTTGCTCAACCAAGAAACAGGACATTTGGTTTTTCAGCTCTTTCCCTTTTGCCCATCATACATATCCACAGATCACATATCTTCTTGGTCAATTTAATAACACCCTTCCTTTGGTTATTGATTGCTTCCTGCCCTCTGTAGAGCAGATGATGACTGCCTATTGCCTGACCTTCAGAATGGCCTCCTATTTTATTATGTCTTCCCTACAGTCATTGCCATGTCACATACACTCCTCTGTGTTCTTTGCATAGGTTTTAAGTCCCAATACTAAGAATCAAACCATTCATTTCTTCTTAGTTCTTAATTAATTAAAAGATGACCAAAACCTAGCATAAGCAACTATGACAATCAATGTCTGAATCAAAAGACAAAATTGGTAGGAAAAGAGAATTGAATGAGGGAAGCAGAGCAGAATAATTCCCTCCCCCCCAATTTTAATACATCTCTTATATTTAACGAATGTTTTCTTTTCATTATTCCTTTGTTTGGTCCTTAATACATCCAAGCCTTTTGCATGAAAAATTTTGTTTAGCAGTGCTTGATTGATATCAAGTTCATGTGAAGTATTAATACCACTTTATAATGTGTGTTCCAAGACCACACTTGGAATACTGAATCCAGTTTTGGTCACCACAATGAAAAAAAAATGTTGAGACTCTAGAAAGGATGCAGAGAAGAGTTATTAGGGGACTGGAGGCTAAAATATATAAAGAACGGTTACTGGAAGTGTGTCTAGTTTAATGAAAAGAAGGACTGGGGGTGACATGATAGCAGGGTTCCAATATCTTCAATTCTTCCAAGGTGGGTAAAATAAGGACCCAGATTGTAAGGGGCAATATACTGACTCTGCAAATTGCTTAGAGAGGGCTGTAAAGCACTGTGAAGCAGTATATAAGTCTAAGTGATATTGCTATTGCTATCTAAGGGTTGCCACAAAGAAGAGGGAGTCATGCTATTCTCCAAAGCACTTGAAGGCAGGACAAGAAGCGGTGGATGGAAACTAATCAAGAAGAGAAGCAAACAAGAACTAAGAAGAAATTTCCTGACAGTTGGAACAATTAATCAGTGGAACAACTTGCCTCGAGAAGTTGTGAATTCTCCAACACTGAGATTGGACAAACATTTGTCTGAAGGTGGTGTAGGGTTTCCTGCCTGAGCAGGTTGGACTAGAAGACCTCCAAGGTCCCTTCCAACTCTGTTATTTTAATTCTAATTCTCTTCAGGAAAACACAACAGTCTTTGTCAGAAGATAGACTGTATTGTGCAACCAGAATATCTCACATATATGAGAATAACTCAGCAGTCAAACTGATCCTTTTCTTTGTGGACTGCATTTTCACTAGTAAGAACACCCAGTGTATATTTGTGTTATCAACGACACCCCTCCCCCCCGGCATGTACTGCAGTCTTTAATTGTTCTGAATGACACTCAATATATTTGGACTTTTCAAAATATTTGGTCTATTCTTGGAATGAAATATTGACCACTTTGTCACTGTTGTTAACCTCTCGTGTATTTGTTTAGATTATGTAACTGATTAAAATACTGTACATAGCCTTAATTGGAACCTCTTATCTATCAAAATTTTGATGCAGGATTTTACCTCCCATCCACTTTTCCAGATACTCTCAGCATGTGCTGTACTCATATAATTGACTTTAGCACACATACAAACACAAAAAACGCACCATATTCTTTATCATGACTCCTTTTGCAGTTTTGAGTCAGTAATCCTTTGATTTTCAGACACATAAAGTTGTGAATCTTACACTTAAGAAAAATGGTGTGACTGAATGCAAGCTTTGCAAGCATTTCTAGCATTGTTTTTCCTTTCCGGAACTAAACACATGAATAAATGCATGAATTTTATTTTTTCTTTAAAATGTCTTAATAATGTTGGGAAGTTTGCACAGTGACCAAAAAGAATGATGTTAAGATAAGAATCAGCACTGTATTTCTGGAAACAATGACAGTGATCCCAGGTTCTTTGCATTTAATATTAACCAACTTATAGTATTTTTCAGCAGCTCAGTTGCAATAGTGTAGTTATATTCAAGTATTTTTTTTTTACAAAGTAATTGTCAATATTCATTGTTTCTACTGCCTACAAGGCAAAGCCCTTTTTTAAAAAGTGTGCTAGGTAATCAACACAATTAATCTGCTTTTTGGCAACTGTTTACAAACATTATTTCCTCTTAGAACTTGTCAGAATCCTCTGAATACTAAATTATGTGTATCACTCTGCTCTGTACACTCCTCAGATCTAAGTCTTTTTTCTTCAAGAATGTCCTTTATGTATTGAGCAATTGCATCAGAAGTCTCATTAGATTATTCTAAACTTAATTTACTGCCAACCATGATTGTTCCAACTGAAATATTGAAGGGCCATTGGGAATAATTTCATTGACCTCTGCCATAAGCTATTTTCTTCAAACACTTTGGAAGCATCATCAACAGAATGTAACGCACATCCAATTAGTAACCGTTCTTAGCTAGAGCACTTGAAATTCTTGGCTGACTAAGAATTAGGAGATACCTTCTTCAGCAAGGAATAGATGCAATCCATTAAAAAAAGGATTACTGTGATGCTAAGTGTATGAAATACAAAAGCATCTTCTGCAACAATCACTCCAACTCTTGATTTGCTTCCAGAAAGGGGTCAAAGTTCTTCCCCACATACTCCAAATCATTACATTTAAATTAAGGGTGTGCTCTTATATTGCCTAATAAGAACAAAATTAATTGCCCCGAAGAAAAAAATAAATTGGACAAAAGTGCATACTTGGTTAGAAAAAATGTTAAAACAGCATATATAAACCAGAATTATTTTTGTTAGGCATGATACCAGAAAAATATGATAAAGGGAATGAATATTTGTTATTGCATGTTTTAAAAGCAGCAAGAATTATATTTGCACAACATAGGAAAAGCAAGGAAACACCTACAGAAGATATAATTAAAAAAATATTGGACTGCAGAAATGGACAGATTAACACTGAAGATAAAAGAAAAAGAAGACACAGAATATTTTTGAACTTGGGACTTGTTTTATCAATGGCTGGATAAAAGTAGAAATTAGGAACTTAATAAGTATTACTATGTAAACGAATTGACCCAGACAGTACGTTGTTCATTATATATATAAGGTAAAGGTTCTCCTCGCACATATGTGCTAGTTGTTTCTGGCTCTAGGGGATGATGCTAATCTTCATTACAAAGCTGAAGAGACAGCGTTGTCCGAAGATGTCTCCATGGTCAAATGGCCAGCATGACTAAACACCATGGAATACTGTTACCTTCCCACCAAAGTGGTCCCTATTTTTCTACTTTTTTACATGCTTTCAAACTGCTAGGTTGGCAGAAGCTGGGACAAGTAATGGAAACTCACTCCATTATGTGGTACTAGGGATTTGAACAGCCAAACTGCTGACTTTTCTGATCAACAAGCTCAGTGTCTTAGCCACTGAGCCACCATGTCCCTGAGCCACAGTGTCCCTGATATATATAGAGGTCCTTTGGTGCACTCTGAGCTTGGTTGTTTTCTTGCAGACTTTTCATTACCCAAACTAGGTAACATCATCAATGCTAGTAAGGAGTGGGGTTTGCTCTCAGTTTATATTCAAGTGGCTCGTCCTGTCAATGTTGGTGGGGATGGTTTTAGAGTTTCTTTGGTTGGACTGTTTATTGTTGGCTTGTTTAGCAGTTCCTTGATTGGGGTATTGCATGTTTGATTGTTGATCTGATGTTAAATCTATGCTCATCTGGATAGATGAGCATAAGGAGAAATTTTCTGACAGTGAGAACTATCAACCAGTGGAACCAGTGGATCTCAAGAAGAGATTGGACTGCCATTTGTCAGAAATGGTGTAGGGTCTCCTACTTGGGCAGGGGGGTTGGACTAGATGACCTACTAGATGAGCTCCAATTCTGTTAATCTATAATTTAATCTGGGTGCTGAGCTACAAATATTCTCCTTTTTTGGTAGGTCAGGTTTTTCCAGAATGGGGAAGTGATCTGCTAGTGTGTGTGTGTGTGTGTGTGTGTGTGTGTGTAAAGAAAATGTAAAGTTCAACCATATAAGAGAGCCAGTTTGGTTTAGTGGTTTTAAAAAAATCAGGTTAGAAATTGGGAGCCTCTGAGTTCTATTCCTGCATTAGGGAAGAAGCCATTTGGGTGACTTTGGGCCAATCAATCTCCTTCGGTCTTAGGAAGAAGACAATTCTGAAATCATGCTGAGAAAATTGCAGATATTTCTCTGTGCAGTCAACAGAAGTTAACACTTACTCCGGCATATACAGTCAAAAGCAGAAAGATTGTGCCATGCATGTTTATTAGGTTTATTAGGTCTGTAACCATCCCAGTACTAATATCTGCTCTTGCAGGATGGATCCAACAATCATTGTTGACTAAACTTCTCTTTACCAGATGGCCTCTTCTACTCTTTGGAGACATGCCAATTTTTAGGCACAACTCACCCAAACAAGTTTTTGCTTCTCATCTACATCAAAGTTTGTTCCCACTTTTTTTCCATTACATGGATTGATTGATTAGATTTATACTCTTCCTTTGTATTCAGCTGCCAATCAAGGGATTTACTACAACAATCCATAATGCTGGAAATATCTTCGCATAATGTTATTAAAGTTCCACAAATCAATGGAAAGGTTGATGGGGAGAAGATTCTTATGAATACAGATTCTATTCTATTTAAGGAATAGAATAAGGAATATTAAGGAATAGAATAGGTTATATTATGGAATATAACCTATCCTAGGTTATAAAACAATTTTAGAATTTTGCAGGATTTATATTTCTAAGTATTTTCAAAGGAAAAAAGACCTTGAATTTAAGACAATACAAAAAAACCTCTGCTGAAGATGTTACTTAGATTGGTAATGAAACATTTGGAAAGCTACCCACAAGCTTGGACAATGAACCTTCATTGGCACAAAAGAAACTAGCCAGAGAAATATGCAGACACCCATACAAAATCTGTGTGAAGTGTCCAGCTTCTGCCCATTTAGCAGAAATAGCTAAAAGGGGAGGAGGACAAGGTGGAAGAAGAAGAACTATCATCGCCACCAGGATGAAAACGGAATAATGGCAAAAAAAAAAAAAATTTGCCTATAAGGATCTCAGGCTATATAGAAAGCCATTCTGTATTTCAGAAGTTGGTTAAAAGTACATCTCTCATTTCTTTATTTTAATGTTTGTTTGTTTTTAATCAGGATTTAATTTAAAAATGATTTTTGTAAAAAATTAACTGTGGTAATAAACCAGCAGCACAATCATTGGTAAGGCATCTTATACTGTCCAAGGGTTTTGGATTACAAGCACTGTTATTTCCAGATAGCATGACTTAAATTCTAGTTGCTGTGATTCATAAAGATTTGGACAGTTTTCAGGATAAAGGCAGATATCTCACACTGATAGATCAAATTCTTGGCAACAAAGGTTGAATGGTCATAGATCATATTTTGGTAACAAATGATGAATGGATTTCAGGATCCTCTCCATCAGTTCATCTGGGAGATTATGGTATTTGCAATATAGGTCTCTCTGTTTTGTTATAGTTTCCAAGGTTCCTTAACTTTTCTATTTAATCTCACTATTGTAAGAACAACCATGCAGCTTTTATGTATTATGTACTATTTTATTTTATTCCGTTTATCTGTTTCCCCATTTTGCCAAGGCAATTCTGAGCAGCGCAGTGAACACAGTTGAAAACATCAGTATAATAATAAATGATAGCATAAACAGGAAAGCAGTACAGAATGACAACCAAGGCAAAACCCATGCATGATATATTAATAATATCTCAGAGGCTCAGCTCACCTTCTGACCTCCATGCCCAGAAAAAGAAGCAGAGGGCCAAGGCCAATCTAATCTCAGATAGGATGATGTTCCACTGGACAGAGTAGCAATAAAATTGGTACTCAGTTTTTCTGTTCTTTTCTATTTTTTGTTAAGCTTTTGGATTATAAAACTTAATTATACAAAGCATTTTGCAATCCTCTGACATTTTAAACATCTCCTTTCAGTTTGATGCATCAGATTTGTTTGGGAAACACACAAAGACACAGAAATACAGCTTTGTTGGTAGTTTTCCAACTATGTTATCTGCAGCCCAAAATTTTGGAGTCTTTTAATTTCACTCCATTTGTCACAATATCAAAGTGTTTCCACAGGAAAATCTTAGCTGGGAAACTATTAAATTTCTTAAATCTCAAAGCAAGAAGGTGGACAGAAAAGGGTTCTGGGTGGCAGTTCCACAAAAATGGTCAGGATAAACTGTTCTTTCTGTAGTGTCTCCCTGTGGAAGTTCTCACACATTTCTGTGGCGATGTTTGCAGCAAACACTCCAGTGCTGATTGCTTCATATCCTTCTCACCATGATGAAATGGCAGCATTCAAAAATGCCAGCATGACCTCATTTTGCTTGTATTCACAGCAACCGAACAAATATTGTTTGCCTTTTTCTTATTCATTATTGATACAATTGGCTTTATGAGACTTAATTAAAGTGTGCTGCCTTGCTGCCGAACAAAAGGCAGAAAAAGACTGCAAAATCAATGCATTGAATTAGCAAATAACAGAGAATTACTAAGTTTTGTGATTTAATTAACACAGCTTTTTCATAGTGCTGAGCCACCTAGTCCCATTTTTAAAAAAGGCAAGGAGTGACTTGCCTCACTTCCCCACCCTCTTGTACATTATATTGATGAGTCCATTACTTCTGTCGTTTTCACTTGACCTGGAAAGGGATATAAAAAGGATGTTTTTGAGGATGAAAATAGCAATATAAATGGCAGGGATTTTATTGGTTCTGTTGTTATCATTCTGTGCCATTTTTAAGCTATAATATTATTTATTTTTTAATAAACTATATACTATTAAAACTCTTGTGACTGCTTGATACTTTGCAACTTTCAATTGGGTGAAATGCATCCTCATAGGCAGTGGTGGGATTCAGCTGGTTTGCACTGGTTCACGTGAACCAGTTGTTAAATTACCCACCCATTCCGCTATCAAAGTGGATCCTGGGCGCTGCACTGCAATAGAAAAACAGGCAACGGAGCGGCCAACATGAGTGAAGGAGAAGGCCATTTTCCCTCTTTCTTCTCCCTGCTCCTCCTCCTCCCCTTGTGCCAGCTGCTTCATTGCCCGTTTCTCCATTGCAGTGCAAGCCACTTTGATAACGGAGTGGGGAGGATAATTTAACAACCAGTTTGCCCAGAGTCAGGTTGGCCATTGCGGGAGGCTTGTCCAGCATGTGCAACAGAGCTGGAGGATGAGGATGGGCGAACCTGACCCTGGGCGAACCAGTTGTTAAATTATTTGAATTCCAAATAATTGACAATTGAAGCCTGCACTCACAAACAAAAAAATCTCCACACCACAAGCCAGGCAAACACCTGGACACAAACAGACCCCCCGATACCTCCAGCTCAAACACACCCCAACCAGGCACCCAGATGAAACCTAGCTTCCTAATAAATGATAGCCGTCCGTTTACTCGGAGCCAAGCCACACTAAAAGCCTCCAATATAGGAAACACAATGTTGCCAGCCAATCAAGACAAAAAAAAGCTACAAAACAAACAGAAGATATTAGAAACACCAATCAAGCAGAACGTAGCAAACTCCAAGACCAATAAACACAGACCAAGACTCCCAACCGATCAGGATGAAGAAAAAACCATTCTGGCACAGCAGTAGGCTAGCCCCAAATTTAAAACAGAAACAGCTGTGAAAGTCTGACTCACAGATGAAAACACTACAGAAGCCTGGTCATTTTGCTTTTCTATTTGCTGGGTGCATCCCCCCTTCCCAACCAAATAAAGACATGGGGCTATTCCAGGATAGAACTTGGGAGCTTGTGTAATAATTGCATATACGTAACTGCTCTCTTTGATTGAAAACAGGAAGGGGAACTCTTCCTCTTAAGAAGCTGAGGCTGCTCCTTTGCCTCCTCAAGGGATTGTGAAAATTGGGCAACTGCTCAGACAGTCCAATGCAGACGTCAATAGGAGGTACTGTTTGCAGCTACCCTTTTACTTCAGTGTTACTCATTTAACAGCTCTAGCAATTTTCATACAGCTAAGTGATATTGATTCTTTTCCTCCCTTTTCTGATGATTCTTATTGGCAATCAAACTCTTTGCCTATCATGAGGATCAATAAGCTTTTTAGAATAACTGCAGAGAAATTTCAAGGAAGTATTAGACATTGAGAAGCATTGCTGGAAATGTACACCAAACAAGCAGGCCTTAATTAATTAAAAGCCCTGAACTGCATCTACTGCTTATATGTGAGTTCTAAACTTTGAGTAGTTTTTATTTGTTTTATGCTCCATTTTTCAGTCAAGCTACTTCCTAAAGTTAATTAACAATAAAATATTTTTATACTCCACATTTCAGCCAAGTTCCTGAAATAGCTTAACAATAAAATTTGTCCTAATGACACAGTCTTAACATAATCAAGTGGATACATGAATAGTGTTCCTCCCTCTGGTTTCATGTGGATCTTTGATTTTTTTCTTCTTGCAGTCTGCATAAATATGAAGTTGCCTGCCTAGTTGATATATTCCTCCTGCGTTTTTATTTTTCCAAGGCTATGTTAAGCCCCAGAGGAATTTTGAGAAACTGGTACAATAAGGTTCTTTCTACCTAGCCTCTGTAAATTCCTGAAATCCATGCCTGGAGATAAGATCTTTCCTCTAAGGGTCATATCCAAGGGCTGCTGGGGCTTCACAGGGGTTTGGGAGATCCTCTAACTAAAATTCTGCACAGTTCGGAGAACCCTCCAAATCCCACTCCTGCCTGGCCTCGCCCGTCCTGCCCTTCCAGCCTGTTTTGGATGCAGGTAAGTGCAGGGCATGTATGCAGGCTCAGGGAGGGTGAAAAACAGGCCTCCTGGAAGTTTAGGAAGGCCAGAAATGGGCCCATTTCTGGCTTCCAGAGAGCCTCCAGAGCCCAGGGAGGTCGTTTTTGCCCTCCCGGAGGCTCGAGGAAAGCCTGCAGAGCCTGGGGAGGAAAAAAATGCCCCCCCCCCCACCATGGTGCAGCAGGCTGACTAGGCCACGCCCACCATGGCCACGCCCATCCAGCAACTGGGCAGAGAACCCTTTGCTAAAAATTTTGAAGTCCACTCTTGGTCATATCTAAACACAGTTAACTCCCAAAGCTTCTTCCTTCTCCAATCAGATATATAGATTTTTAGTAAAAGTCCATATTTGCCACTCAGAAGATTGGAAAGAGGTATCTACCACCAAGAAGGGCCAGGGTGACATAGTGTAAAGATCCAACATACTTAGACACACTATCTTTGGGAGCTGGGTGGGAAGTCTTAGCTAAAGGATTTGCATGTGGTGATTGTCTAATGTTGTTTCTGTCTAAGGGTGACAGAAACAAATCAGATTGTCCTCTCTAAAGCATTAGAGTCAGTGAAACATGAACTTTATAAAACCTCTTCAGAGCTATGATGGCGCAGTGATTAGAATGCAATGTTTCAGGCTTCTACTGACTGCCGGCTGCCAGCAGTTTGGCAGCTCAATTCTCACCAGGCTCAAGATTGATTCAGCCTTCCATCCTTCTGAGGTGGGTAAAATAAGGACCTAGATTGTTGGGGAGCAATATGCTGACTCTGTAAACTGCTTTGAGAGGGCTGTCAAACACTGTGAAGTGGTAAATAAGTCTAAGTGCTATTGCTATAGGCAAAAACATATTATAATATAATTTAGCTGTGTGCGGGCAGAGATCTAAAGAATGTAGTGTGAATCAGAAACACACTGACTCACTTGTGGGACAAAAAATTACCTCCCTACCCCCACCCCCAAATAGGCACTTGTCTTCTAATATTACTTTGGACAGTCATCCAAGAATGATAAGCTGCTACATTCCCATAGAAAGCACATTAAAATGTAGATTTCAGAACTAGAATGACTATCAGGAATACTGAGCTCGTTTATAGTACTATACAGTCACTTCTCAAGTATGGAAAATCTCAGCTCATGGAAGAGAAGCAGTAACATACATCCTGTTGCCTCTCTCTCCTCCCTAACTTGTTGGGAAAGGCCATTGTCATCTGATCGCTGAAATAGGTTACTGTGCCTCGATGGCGCAGTGGTTAGAGTGCAATACTGCAAGCTACTTCTGCTGCAGCCAGCTGCCTGTAATTTGGCAGATCGAATCCCACCAGGCTCAAGGTTGACTCAGCCTTCCATCCTTCTGAGGTGGGTAAAATGAGGGCCAAATTGTTGGGGGCAATATGCTGACTTTGTAAACTGCTTAGAGAGGGATGGAAAGCTCTATAAAGCAGTATATAAGTAAGTATTATTGCTATTGCTATATGCTGACCAATGGAGGATGCTGGCCTACTTGGGATGCTCCTCTATACAACACTATGAATATGAATAGATATGAATAGGAATTCCAATGAATGGAAATCCTGCTTCCTTACATAGCAGGGGCATATCACATGTCCCTGTTTATTTATTTTAATAAAATTATATTAGAGTTTTGAAGACAGAATAAACGCTAACCAGAACTACTATTTAAAAAAAGAAGGGGGAAAAATCTTTCCAACAATGGACTTTTCAACATCTCCATAAAAGGTGGGATCTTAAATATATGGGAGAAGAGACATCCCTTCATCCCCCCAAAAAAAAAAAAAAGAATACCAGAAAACTTCTGGGAAGGTGAGCAAGATGAGAAGATCCTCTGTCTTGTTCTCATTCATTTAAATTCATTTAGCTGCTTGGAAAAGTGTTTTAAAGGTCTGAATAAATATATTTATGGATGGGCACTAGGGCTACCATATCTGGGCTTCAAAGAGCTGGGAAGCCAATAGAGAGCAGCAAAGTTTTCCCTTTGGGAGTGGGAGGGTGTCTTGTATTCTTTTGAATTTTGTAGCTTTACATGAATTTGAATGGACTTAGAAACCAGCAGTGTACTGCTGCCAGTCAGTGTACTGCTGCCAGTCAACTGCCAGTCAAATTGAGTAGCCCTATTAATTTTAGGTAAATTTAAGCTTTCTTCTGTTATTAAATCTAGTCATCCATAGAACACATTTCAGGAATACAATAATTACAGTAATGTATTATGAAGAAAAGAGATGTAAAAAGTTGCCCTGAAAAATGAAGTGATAACGCTAAGCAAGAGAAAAATTCTGTTAATATGCATGGGAATTGTTATTCTCTTCCTTTGGCTGAACAATTATTGTGGAATTCTTCTAATTAAACAAAAAAAAAACCACCTTGTATTCACTATTCAACACTATCTCTCTTTCAGTACAGTAGACTGTATTACATGACCATTAAAGATAGTTTATCTTTATTTGTAGCTCTTCCCTGACCCATTAATTTATCTCTCTCCTTCCTTTTTCCTGCCCTCTTCAGTCTCCTATTGTAGATTGTTCTGAGGCCCAGCTAACTTTTCTTGCATTCTTATGGCTTGTTGTCCTAGAAGATGAGATAGTATTTTATAGAAACATAAAAGTGAAATATTGTAACTGTGAATGATAAGTATTTGAGAGTGCGATTTTTACTGCAACCTGGAAGCACTGGATTTGGTTAGCTTTCATGAGTGGAGATAGCTTAACAACGGCATTTTTAAGTGCTGCTGGGTTTTCTGTCAGCCAAGAGCTTAAATCTTCTTTTTACATCTAATCTAGTTCATTCTATAGGTGAGCAAAGCAAAGAAATATAGGTCAACCACCTTAATTGCAGGTGGGATCTGATCTACTTTGTATAGCTTTCTAATCCTTGTTCCAGTGCATTTCTACACCAGTTTGTCATTTTCCTCCATTCAAAATTAGACACAAACATTTGTACAGTCTCTGTACACTCCTAATGTATACCTCTATATTGAAATGCATTTTTCTTCTCAATGTTGTGTAAGCATCTCTTAATACAAACATTAAAAAGAACACTGTATTTCAGAATCCAATTCAAATCATGGAAACTGAAGGATAACCTTGTCCTAGCTCTACTTGTAGACTAGGTATGTTCATGTTAAACCAGATATTTTTCTTTCTGAACCATAACAGGCTCTCCATCAGAAGCTATCCCACTTAATCAATATAGGAATCTGAATTGGCTTGTCCTGCCTTTTCTTTTTCTTTTTGTATGATGTACAGTAACCTGTTAATTATTGTTGCAGGGATAGTTATCCTTCTGGTAGAATTCTCTCGGAGCCACAGTTCTCTTGATTATTGACCATTGGCCTTCCTGTAAGGGGATAATGCCAATTATAATCCAATAGCCTTTGAGGGAACCAAAGCTAAGAAAGTTTAATTCTATACCCTAATACAATAATGGGGAGATTACAATTTCTTACAATTTCATTGAGATTTACCTCTGTGCATCAACAAATATGAGCAATCCTTTGCTATAGTTATTTATTTAGTTAATTAGTTTGTTAGTCCCTAAAGTTTAGTCACATTGTCTATTTTCATTAGATTATTTTGCAGTATTGAATTCCTTTCCCCAACTTCATATAGTTGTAATAAATTCTCTATCTTGCTTCAAATTATAAACATGTAAATATGTGTAGATGCATGTGGGGAAAGTGTTTCTAAAAACTGCCCAGGGCTATAAGAATTTGGGCTATGTCTGGGGAATAGTGATGGAAACTTTGACATTCTCTAAAGCCAGGAAATGCCATGTGACCTGAATAACATTAGTTTTAAATAAATTATTTGTAGGTTATATTAATAAACTAAGGATAGGATGGAAAAAACAGGAGGGAATATTTCTCTTGCTGGTTTAATCAACTGAAAGATAGCATTAACAAAAACAATTGGATGCAATCTTTTTTATCTATTGCTTTTATATTTCCACACACCCATTTCAGAAATTATTTTGATGTATCATATTTCAAAAATTATCAGGAGGAGCTGTTGTAATGATATAAGAAATGTTAACTAACTATAATGAGAAGTATGAGTCATTTCTCTCCTTCTCTTTCCCCAGTTTCGCATTAGAAAGCAAATTTATTACACTGTATCTAGGTCAAGCTTATATGTCCTCAAAATCCATTGCTTTTCCTCCCCCCATTTCAAACAATTTTTAACTCTTGCATATCCAACTTACACCCTGGATAGTGACAAATATTTATTTGAACATACAGTCTAGAATAATTACCTTGTTCAGGATATTATATGGATAGACTAAACATCCAGGTGTTTCAAATTATAGCGCTAGTTCCAACAAAAATGGATGGTTATGGAAATTGCAGTCCGAAATCTAAAGGACATCAGGTAGCCCCTCCCAACTCTAATGGATTGGAGACTGTCCTGTAGGAAATTCCATTATAATACAAACATAAAAGAGCAGCGAAGAAGTCACCATAGGAAAGGAAAGAGGCAGATTGAACAAGTGATTGATAATTCATCTATTTATTTATAAAATTTATTGGCTGTCCGTCTTACCATAGAGCAGGGGTGTCCAACCTTGGCAACTTTAAGACTTGTGGACTTCAACTCCCAGAATTCCTCAGCCAGCAAAGCTCCACAAGTCTTAAAGTTGCCAAGGTTGGACACCCCTGCCATAGAGTAACTCTGGGAGGCTTACAATTACATCGAAGTCAAAACATAAAAAATTAAAATGGAACATTAAAATCAAAGACCCATGGGGAGGGCAGGGACAGAGTCGTGGGGAGGTGAGATCTGTTATTACTCAATCAACCACCCCCACTGAACTGTTCCCCCACTGAGGCCCAAGCCAACTGGCAAAGCCACATCTTTAGGCCCTTATGAAAAGACAGGAAGGTTCCCCAACCTACCACCCAACTGTTGGAAATGTGACTACGCACAAGATGTTCATCTTTTCACATGTGGTGGACTTGCCCATGTGCTCAGAAGTTTTGGAGGAATATTAGAAATTGGATTTTAACTATAACAAAACAAAATTTAAAACTTGAACGTGAAACCTTTCTGCTAAGTATGATAGATTTAAACATGGAGAAAAAATATCAATATTTAATTTTGCACATTATAACTGCAGCCAGAATAACCTACGCACAAAACTGGAAACTGCCTTTCATTCCTTCAGAGGATATGGTAATTTAAAAAATACATGAATGTGCTGAGATGGATAGCCTAACCAAATTGTTAAAAAATAAACAAGATAGTGACTATTATGAAATATGGAACATTTGGTATGATTGGTTAAAGAAAAGGTAATATTTGATATTTGGATAAGTTGTGGAAATGACAGAAGACGTGCATTTAATTATAAACTATGTAGAGAAATTAAAACATTAAAAGAACAAAGGAGTTATTGTAACAAGGCAGATCACGTCAATGATAAAGATAAAGAAAAAAAAAATAACCATTGCTCAATATACGCTGTAAAATGTATATATGTGTATATTGTGACTCGAAGGTTTGAGCCTGCTCTGTTAGAAGACAGAGGCTCGAGTAATGAGGAGAGGAGGATTTGGCCTTGAGGTTTGAGCCTGCTTTGCTGGGAGACACAGACGTGAGTCAGGAGGAAGAGGAGGATTTGGCTCTGAGGTTTGAGCCTGCTTTGCTGGAAGATTCGGAATCATCTTCCTTCCCAGGACCTTCCTCCCTGGTTGTGCCGCAGGTGTCGGCAGATAATCAGGAGAGAGTGCCGGAGTCCTTGGCTGAGGATCAAGCTGAGGAATGCTGGTTTGATGTAAGGCAAAGACGCAGGCAGAAGCATGAAATACAACGTACAAGGAAATGTCAAATCAGGGACTGACTTGAGAGACTGACACACCCCTCAGGAAATAAAAGAGGGCGTGTTAGCTTTGAATCCTCGTTCGGGACAATTTGTTTATTTGGAATAGAAGCTTTGACAAATTCTCTGTGCAGTGTTCGCTTTTGATTTATGGTCTTGTCTTGTTATCGGACTTTGCAGGCAGCTTTTGGAAGACTGCCAAGGACTTCTCCAGCCAAAGGAATTTAACTCTGTCGTTCCTGGTCCTGTCTGTTTATTTATATTCCTTTGGAAATTTGGACTCTCACCTTGTGGTCCCAGGTGAGACAGAACATGTATGTGTGTGTGTGTGTGTGTGTGTGTGTTATATATATATATATATATATATATATATATATATATATATATATATATATATATATATATATATATATATATATATATATTTATGAGGTTCTCGGGTATTTGTATGTGGATCTTTGTTATGGTTTTTCGCGTAGATTGAAGTATCTAGCACGCGATGAGTCTCATTCATCATCTTCAGGCTTCTGTCTTCAACTCTGTGCTTCTCAAGTGATGTGAGTGCTTCTTCCTTTTAACTGCTAGTGGGGTGTGACTTGATTGGGTGGGGTGTGTGTGAGCCATACATGAAGTGAACTGACCCCACCATGAAGATGCAGCACACCACGAACCAAGCCAAACAGCAGATCACAGCTCACCAACTCAAATCCCCAGTAACTAAGACCAACCTGAGCACAACCAAGCCCCACCTGACAGAACACACCTCAGCCAATCGAACATGCCACCCCAACAATCAGAACACAGCAAACCCCAACCAATGAGAAACACCCCACCCAATCAGAAACAGCCAAGCCCCACCCAATCAGTCACCCCACTAGCAGTTAAAGAAGAAGCAGCTGAGTTCACATCCTCTGAGAAGCACAGAGTTGAGAGAAGCCTGAAGATGATGAATGGACTTCATCAAATTCTAGATACTTCAATCTTACGGAGAAACCAATAAAAGATATATATATATATATATATATATATATATATATATATATATATATATATATATATATATATATATATATATATACACACACACATATACATATACATATACATATACATATACATACATACATACATACATACATACATATATACATATATATACTGTATATACATACACACACATACACACATACACACATACATACATACATACATACATACATACATACATACAGTGATGTGACAGGGGCTATTTTTGGGGGCCTCAAAACTACCTGCATTGCTGCATTCTGCACCAGCTGTAGCTTCCAAATGTTCTTCGAGGATAGCTCCACATAGATCACTTTACAGTTGTCCCGTTGTGAGATGACTAGGGACTAAACGACTAAGCGCAGGGAATCCTGGTCCAGGAAAGGCCACGACTGGCACACAGCAACTGGCACAGCGACTCAGCTACTGCCCCCTGCCCCTTGAGTCGCGAGTCCAGGAGAACCCTCAAGCTGCAGACTGGGTCTTTCTGGGGCAGAGCAGAAATTCATTCTGTAGTGAAATCTGTTAATTCCTATCACTTTCGCCAGGAAAAATGGCTGGCCTTTTGAAACAAGTGACATCCCATGGAACCCTTTTGCTTGGCTTGTACGCCTTAAACAAAAAATGTTGATGCCAACATAATTACTTCTCATTGAACTATATGGCAAACTTTCTTTCTCCTAGATAAATACAATAGCTGAACAACACTTTCTATTTTTTTTAGTAGACTATATATGAAACTCTCTTAGCCTTAGTTGTGTTTCAGATATATTAGTTTAAATTTAGAGGACCAATAATCCAAATAAGTTGCATGCAGAGATAGCACCAGGAGCTGATTATGTTGAAAAAATAATCAGTAAAAAAAGACAAAAATATGTACAAATAGACCTTTGGGTATTCCTTTAACACTTCTTTGAATTTGGACCCAGATATCAGATATTGACTATTTTCACAACATGTATTCCTTTAATTAATTTAATAATTAATATTATGCATAATATTATTATTATTATTATGCATCTTTCTCTGTGGAGATTCTCAGTCATCCCGGTCATAATTGTCCCCAAAGTGCTTTTCAAGAACTTTTTCAAGAACTGCATTTCCTTTGTTTTTTCTTGAAAATATTTCACTTCTCATCCAAGAAATTTTTTTCAGTTCTGACTGAATGGTGGAGAATATAAACCCTTCCATTCTCCATTCTTAGATGTGCCATTTTAAGAGTTTGGAATAAATATAAAACAATGTTTTCTATGAAGATGCCTCTTTGGGTGTGCATCCCAGGAGGACTTTTTTTAAAAAAGAAAATAAATAGTGGTGAAACCAGACTGGTGGACTTATAATCAAATAATATCTTTTAATTTTAGCGATCCTATCATTATTTAAGGAGGAGTTTGAATCAGAAGGACATGTCAGCCAGTGGTTTATTTATTTATTTATTTTATTTATTTGATTTGCCAATTGTTTACAAGATAATAAGTATAAGTGTATACATAGTTGTGAATACATGAAATTCCGTCTGAAAGTGACTTAAGAAGTTCTCTAACTGGAGGAATAGAATAAAATTGGGGACTGGTTGGCAGATTTTGATAAGGGACCAGACAGGCATTGGGAAGCAAAAATTATCCAGAACTTGAAAAGAGAACTGTTGAGGTAATTCCCCATTAGGAGAATGAGTGCATACAGGGAGACGTTTACATATTTACAATTGAAACAAAGATTTAAGTCAGACAAAAAGAGTTATGGGTTTGACATTACCAAAAATGAATTGGAAATCCTACTGTGTGGTAGTGATCAATATATTATTGTTAAGGTCTATAAATTGTTATTGTATTTTAATTTGGAAAATGAATCTTTAAAGCACTGGATGACTCAGTGGGCAAGGAACTTTGGATACCATGTATTGCTTGAACAATGGGAGAATATGTGGATGAAAGATTTAAAATTTACACTAAATTATAATTTAAAAGAAAATTTATGTAAGATGATGTATCACTGGTATTTAACACCAAACAAGATGTCAAGAATGTATAAAGGTATTTCAAATGAATGGTGGAAACACAAATGTAAAGAAAGGACTTTTTATCATTTATAGTGGACCTATGACAAAGATATTGGAGTATGATTCACATTCTAATACAGAAGATTCTTAAATGGAATATAAAGATAAAACCAGAAACTATTCTTTTTGGTTTAATGGAAAAAGACTTGGAGAAAAAAATTCTGAAACTTTGATGTTATATGTTGTTAGCAGCAAGGCTATATTATGCCCAAGAATGGAAAGGCACTTTTATTTCTACAATGGTCAAATGGCTGAAAAAGTTGATGGAGTTAGCAGAGCTAGCTAAACTAACTGCTTTGATTAAAGAAAAAAATACAATTACTTTTGTTTCTACTTGGAAACCGCTTTTGGACTTTGTGGGGAAAAAATGAAATTTTGATTTTGGGTTTTACCAATTAGATAGGTTTGTTGTTACAGGAATGGCTAGTTTATATAGTACTACTATGTAAAAGTAAAAAGTTGAGGTTTGATGTTTGATCTTATTCTACTGTACCAAAGGGAATTGGAAGTCAATGCCTTTTCTCCCCCACCCACCTCATTTCTCTACTTTTCCCTTCCCTTTTCCCTCACCTATCTTTACTATTATTTTCTTTTGTATTTTTGTATTTTATATTATAAATTAATAAAAAAAAGAACTGAAGAAACTTCTTGGATGAAAAGTGAAATGTCTTAAAGGAAAGACAAAGTCCAGTTGCTTCTTGAAAAAGCATCTTTGAGATTATATATCTTTATGATTTTATGTAATTAACCAACTATGTCATTCCAGGCTGCTTTTGAACAAGTATGGCATATAGTACTAATTTATTATAAGGAGGTAGATGTGTCCTTTATGTGAAAGGTCTGTGGCTGATATAAAATTTGAAGCAATGATGTGAATATCATAATATTTAGGATACATGAAGTAAGCAGTAATTTCCATCATGTCAGTTTGGAGGAAAGCAGATAAGAACTGGCAGAGATCTAGCAATTTAAGAGGTGCTGAAACATCATAGGGTGACAGTTTTTTGTAGTTCTCCTTTACTTTTAGTAGCAAACTTAAATGTACATGAAGTGTGCACAAATCATCAGTCTTTAAGTCAGGAAGCATCAGAAGTTTATATTAGCAGCTGTACCAGCTTGAATATTCTGGACAATATAGTTTCCCCAAATATATTTTTTTAAATGGCTCCATCCCCCATGATTCACAGATCTTGCAATTCTATTACTATACAAGCCTTCGATTGAATTGAGGCAGCTGGTGATAGAGTCAATACAGAAAGAGAAGAAAGTGTCCCTTCACCACTGCTAACAATTTTTTGGGAAAAAGTTAAATCCTGATTTTAAAAAATAGTATTTAAAATCACCGTTACCTAATTATCATTGAAAAGACCCAAGTTAAAAATGTCTTAAGGAAGTGTATTTTACAACTTGGAAAGTAATTGATGAAAACTTCTGTTCTAAACAATGGCTTTGGAAAGTAAGAACATTGGTAAGGACTGGACTTCAAAGGGGTAGGTTTCTTGGATTTTTCAAGAAATGTTCTGGATCCCTTTGGCATCTAAGTGGAATGTTGTAATTGCTTTACCATCCATCTGGAGGTTATCAATAATCAGCCTAAAACTAGTTACACAACCTAGCTACATAGTCAAGCTTCACCAAATCAGAACATGGGTTTTGTTTCACTCATTAAAAAAAAAAAAAAATGAAATGCATTCATATGTAAATGGTGAAGAGAAAGTGTTATTTCGTTTCTCCGAATACATTCCTTGTTCTCTCAAAAAAAATGATTGCAGGAACTCTACTATTACTGTTTAAGTTGTAGAAGCAATAAAGCTGCTTGCTGCTTATACCAAAATATAAGCTCAAACAAATAGGTTTCAATTTTCAGATTTAGGATTTCTGTTACAAATTATGTGCAGGAGTTAAAGTCAGTGGTGGGATTCAATTTTTTTTACTACTGGTTATGTGGGCTTGGCTTGGTGGGCGTGGCAGGGAAAGGATACTGCAAATTCTCCATTTCCACCCCACTCCAGGGGAAGAATACTGCAAAATCCCATTCCCTCCCCACCCCACTAACCTGCTTTCCAGCTCCGTTCTCCTGTGTAAGGCAACAAAAGAAGACCCAGCCAGTCAGCTGGAACTCAGGAGGCAGAGAATAGATGAGGGGGGGGGGCAGTCAGAGGTGGTATTTGCTGGTTCTCCAAACTCCTCAAAATTTCCGCTACCAATTCTCCAGAACTGGTCAGAAACTGCTGAATACCACCTCTGGTTAAAGTTGACTAGTAATTTTAGGTAAGAAATGTGATAGGTAATGCTGAAAAAGGAGTTGCCAATGATCTTTTCATAACAAAATGTGAATATGAAGGATATCTCTGATAATATATCATTCTTATGGCATAGTATGTTTTCCAAGTTCTGTAAGTAAAGCCAATGTATAGATGCTTTTGCAAACTTATACTCCTCTCTTTTCTAGAGTATATAATCCCAGAAAAAGTTGTTGTACATATTACGTTTAAGATTTAAATTCTGAAAATATAACCCATGTCCCCACACAGAAAGGAATGTTTTTCCCATGGGGGACTAGAAGAGAAAGATAATGCATTGCAGATTAAAAATTAAAAATTTCCAGAAGACTCAGTGAGAGGAGCCCCCTCTTCTCTTCTCCCCAGAAGACCTCTACATTTCTTTCTGATACAGATATCCTTTTGTAGACAACATAGGAACCTCAGCTACTACATATGTTAATATAATTGACGAATATGTATGATGTTTGGGAAGGGAAGTGTACTTTTAATTTCCTACCTTCCAGCCTTGGAATCAGAGGTGAAGAATTTTCAAAAAAGGACATGCAGGATAGGATTATGATCATGCTTAATGCATTTAGCCTTCTCTTCTCTTTCTTTCAAAACATCAGTGATAAAGAAACAAATGATCATCAACAACTTATTTTCTAAGTTCCAGAGATCATGAGACTGGGCTGTGGGAAATATTAGACTAGACTGAAGTTGCTAGAAACTCCCAGTGGGGTAGGCACATAGACAAAGAGGTCAAAAGCTAGGACTCTTGTTAAAAGATGCCTTCAGGAGGTGGATCTGAAGGATCAAATGAGAAATATCACCAGAAGACAGAAAGGATGGTATTGAGCATATGCAAAACACCTCACCCAATTCCTTGATCAGCTGCCATACTTCTGAATCCACAAGGCAAGGGCTTGGGGGTAAAGGGGTCCTGAAGTTAACTGATACTTAGCATCATTCTGGATTCAGACTTGGTCGTTTCCTTCCTTCCAGCTAATGCCTGACAGCCTAATTGAGAATAACATGGGCAAGTCTGAAAAAGACCAAATGTACATAGCAAATGTACATAGAGCCGTGGTGACACAGTGCTTGACTTCAGCACTGCAGGCTAATTCACTGCTCACTCCAGGAGTTTGATCCTGATCAGCTCAAGGTTGACTCAGCCTTCCATCCTTCCGTAAATGAATGTAAAATGAGGACCCAGTTGGGAGCAATATGCTGGTGCTGTAAACTGCTTAGAGAAGGCTGTAAAGCACTGTGAAACAGTATATAAGTCTAAGTGCTATTGCCATTGCAATCAGTACAGTTTTACTGCCCCTTTAAATTCATTGGTCTTCATGAATTCCATCAGAACCTGAAGGCCTCAGGGTTCTGAATTGCATGCTTTCCTAAATAGTTGCTGCAGTTCTTCTTGCAGTTGGCTTTGAGCAGGACATCTCTTGTATGTTCTAACTCTCATATCTGGAAAATCTAGAAAGTGAAGGGGACTGCAAAATCTGTGTGCCTCAACAGGCAATGTGTGGAACAGTGAATGACTATAAGTAAATCCTAGAAATATGTGTAACATACACATCAAAAAAATCCTTTCCACATATTCCACACTATATTGCCACTTCAGGCTTTTTAAGCATAAGTAGTAATTGTAAGCATTTTATGTTGTAACTTTAATCCAAAGCAAATTGTTGATGATGGTTAAATGTTAATTCCTGTTGCTATTGGTTAGTAGTTGTCATGGTAAAATGTACTGGTGGATATTGTTTCACTCCTGTGTTGAATGCTGCTGCTGATCTAATCTTAGTATTTATTTACACAAAGTAGATATTTAGTGCATGTTAATATTTTGATAAATATTTATTTAGTAAATATTTAGGCTATCTAGAAGCTATGGAAGATTATAATGAGGACTAGATCTGTGGTCACATCACCTGAAAAGGCTCTATGTTCCACACTCTAGATTCAGCATTGCACACACAACAGATGATCTAATATCTCCACCCTCACTGGTTTTATCTCCATTTTCTTGATCCTCACCTCAGGAAGGGAGAGAAATTTAAATTATATTTGTTGGAAACTCTAAAAGTCTTCATACCCAGGGCCCTCTCGTTTCCAGCAGCTTCAATAAGTTATTTCTTCCATAGTTGCATTTATTATTCTTTGAATAATACATTCAAGATTACATATCATTTCAAATGCATTAAAGAAATAACTGAGACACTGTTACAAAGACAAATCTTATCAGTGAAATTAAAGATGTCAGGCAAAGGGAGCTGCATTGCAAAATTATCAGCAATACAAGATTTGTTATGTGCACACTGATAACCTTCTAAACTGGAAAGATTGAAAGAGGAACATTACAGGATAATCTGGAAGAAGTTTTTAATGTTTACATTAACTCATTTTAAGTCAATATGGACTGAAATAAAATCAGAGTGCAGTGCTGAATAGAAGCAGTTAAAATCTAGTAAAAATATTTGACATAAAGTTCTAAATATTCCTTTGTTCTATAAGTTTATATTTTGTTGTCTACAATTTTTAATTCCAATATTACCCCGGTTACCTCAAAGTAATCACTTAAGTGTTTAGTGGGATATATTGTAATCTAAGTGTGCATAGGACTTATACAAGGTCAAAAAATATTGAAATATATATATTCCCTCTCCTGGGCTTTGGAAGCCAAAACTAATACAGTATATGCTGCTAAATGTATTGCACTGACTATGTGTAGTTTTTTTTAGAAATCAATCAAATATTGAAATAGAGGAACAAAACTTGTCACACAAATGATGCATATTTTAGTCATAATTTTACTGCTGTTGAGGGAAGTGACATTAAATGTTTAATACAAAGATCTGAAAGAGATTTCATTCTGTGTCTTATTAACTTTTCTTTCATGTAGAACAATGTTGTCTTTTCTGTGGTTGCTCTCTAGCATTTGTCTTTAATGCAAAGATAGTAATAGAAACACACTTGATAAACAGAGAGGTTTATGCATCCACAAATAACACACCATCTTAATATACTGAATGTAACCACATCATTCTAAATGAACTAATATATCACATATATCTAAAGCCAATTATCACTTGGATTCTTCTTTCTGTCAAAATGTATCCAAAGAAATGCATTCTTGTACATTTTCTAACCAAGTACAAAGTGATGCAAACCTGGGAGAGAAGAGACTTTTGATTCTATCTTTGTAAAAGTGATGTGGACCAGAAATAGGCTGAATCTCAAGTGTTGTGTCTCCTGCTTACCGATTTCCTCTCTAGAGGAGTTATATTTTTATTTATTTTCAAGGTTGTTCTTTTTATATCATTAAAACTTAGTGATCACATATGCAGCAGTTGTTCTTTGGAAAGATGTCCTATTTAAAAGTCTATCTCACATTCTTATTACCTATGACAGAGGAAACAAAAATATATTGCTCCTTGGGTTTCTTAGGTAGCAGAGGAGAAGCAGTATCCACTAAGGAAAACATCAAGAGGAAGTAATAATACATAGGCCATGCATTAATGAGGTATTTTATATGCTCCTGAGAAGCAAAATGTCTCACTCATTGTCCTTTTTATAATACCCATTGGTCCTATGCAATCTAAGTATCATTATTTGGGGTTATAAAGGCTGTCTAGGTTAGCTTCGTATCCTGAATGCCAAAAGATGATTATAGAGTAGCATTATTAATCAGAATATTTGGCAATAAATGTCTTTCTCTCCAACAAGAATAAAGCTAAGGACAGGGGCGAATTTGATGCTGTCTAATTGTCTAGATGCTTCCTCTGAGATAGACACATTATTATACAGTGGGTTATAATTTAGACAATTCTTTATACATTGGAAATTTCAATTTCAGCTGGATTCATGTAGCTCTCCTCATTCAGTTAAGTTAAGACTGAATATGGTTAATTTGCTTGCCTTGAATATTTGATTTTTATTTCATTCTTCTGGGGATTGAATTTTGATGAGATGCTTATCATGCCTAGTTATTTATTTATTTATTCACTTACTTATTTTACAATTGTGCTTTTCACTACTTTTGATAGCTTCTTCAGCCAAAAACGACCTTGAGAATATTTTTGTTTAATAGTTATCATTTCCTTAAGTGGAGTTAAAATCTACAGCAGGGACTAGGTCTTGGAGCAGATTCTTACCCCAGACATATGGATCTTTGGTTGAAAAATTGCAGAGCAGGGGTGGGATTCTACCGGTTTGGCCCAGTTCTATAGAACTGGTTGTTACAGTTCCCGGTAGTTCAGAGAACCAGTAAAACGGGCCCCTGGCTGGTCCTGCCCCTCTTCACCCGCTCCTCCGTTCCTGGCCCAGTCAGTCATTATTGCGCATGTGCGACATCGTGCACATGCACAATAATCGCTGATGACATTTTCCCCCACCTGCCCCACTCTTCTCCACCCAGTCACATGTGCGCTATGCTTCCCACATTTTCCTGCCCATCACCATCACTCCCAGCACCAGCAGTAGCAGTAGCAGCAGCAGTAGTAGTAGTAGCAGCAGCAGCACCACCAGCACCAGCACCAGCACCAGCCAGTCAGCCAGCCAGTCAGCCAGCCAGCCAGCCATTGCTGCCTACCATCTGCCACCCTGCTTGATCTGGGTGAGTGACAGCAAGCCCCAGTTGCCACCGCTGCTAGTCACCCTCACCCACCTGGACTGCCTTGCCCAGATTGCCTCCCCAGGCCTGCCTTGCCTGCCCTGTCTCCCAGGCCTGCCTTGCCTGGCTTGTCTCCCAGGCCTGTCTGCCTGGGAGGCCCAGACTGCCTACTTCACCCAGACTGCCTCCCCCGGCTACTGTTACTGAAGTTTCGGATGGGTGAGTGAGACCTCCAAACAAAACCAGTCACCTACCTCCTCCTACTGCCACCACTGTCAGCCCCGGTCAAGTGCTGACTCCTGGGTCACCCAGCTACCCTCACTACCTGCCTCGCCCAGCCACCAGCTGCTATATTTGGCTGGCTGCCATCTTTACTCAGCCGGCGCCATCTTCTCCCGCCTGTGGCCCACCACACTGTTGTTGCTACCTGGCCTTCCACCACCAATTGGTGATTGAGGAGGCAAAGGTAGCAAGCCCCACCGGTCGCCTACTTTCTCCTGCTGCGACTGCCACTAGCCCTGGTCGAGTGCTGACTCCCAGGTCGGCCACCCAGCCCTTCTAGCCACAGCAAGCTTGAAGAAGACCCAGGAAGACCCCGGCATAGCTGGCTAGCCAAGTTGCCTTCCTAATTTTTGGTAAGTTGCTTTTTAAAATTTATTTATATATATATTTATTTATTTATTAGTATCTGTTTTGTTTTTTATTAATCATAAAACAAAACAGATATAAATAAATAAATAAATACATACATACATAAATAAAAATATTTTACTATTATTGTTACATGTTGATACTTCTGTTTGTTTCTTCTTTGCTTTTTGCTATTAGGAAAAAGTAAAGGAGAAACATAAGTATCAATATGTAACAATAACAATAGTGTAACAAAAAATCATTTATGTATGTATTCATGTTTTCAGTATCTCTACTGTTTTTATGATTAATAAAAACAAAACCTATACTAAAAATATTATTAACTGTCATTTTCAAATTCACTTTCAGTTCCGTCTCAGTCTTGTCTAATGAAACTTGTTCCTCTTCCATAACATCTTTTAAACACTAACTAGCTATAGTGTCAGAAATTCTTAAAAGTAACTGAATATTACTGATCTCTGCTCCTTGCCTGCTTTCTTCACTTGCCAGTGCCTTCACCACTTAACTTACAACAACGATCAAGTCCAAACCACTACATTGATATTTATTTATTTTTTGCAGTATATTAACAAGATGAAAAGGCAAATGAGTTTGGCTGCTTTCTTCGGCAAGAAAACAAAAGGAGATCCAAAAGAGTCCAATCATTGGAGTCTGAGGAAAGCAGCAGCAGCACATTATCCACACTGCAACCTGGGGAAAGCATCAGAAGCAAATCATCAAGTACTGGAAGAACTGAGTCTGACATTGAAAGGAATCTTCCTGACTGCTGGACACTGCAACAGTACAACGATTTTAGAGAAAAATATAATGGACTGAGGTTTCCCAGAAAAAATAGGTTGCAAGCATTGCAGAAGATTTGAAATTTCAACCAAAGGAAAACAGTGTCCACGGAGCAAAGGAATGGAAGAATTTCCAAATTGAACCATCAGGAATGAGTAAAGAAGTACAGCAAGCTTCTCTCAGAAAGAAATTGAAAGAACATTTCTCATCTAAAGCTCACAACATTTGTATAGAGAAGTTGAAGCAATGTGAGCAGGGTGTGATAAGCAAGGGACTGGAGAGGATGACTGAGAAATATTTGGATAATACATGTGGAATGTTTACAACAGTGTACAGTCTGGAACAAACATGCAGACCATTTTCATATATAGAAGATCTGATTGAATTGCAAATTAAAAATGTTTTAGATTTGGGAACAGGGTTGCATTAACGTAAAACTGCAGTTGCAATAGTAGATTTCATTGCAAAAGACATTAGGAAACATTTATTCAGCAAAATTATTGAAAAAAACTCACAAAATCTGTTTGATAATTGACAAAGCCTCAACGATATCTTCCAAACCAGTTCGTTTACTGTAATTAAAAGTTGAGGATCCAGTTTTCTCATCAACAATTTTCCTTGAACTAGTAGAATTGGAAAAACAAGATGTAGGGACAATATGTTGTTCAGTTATGGAAAGTTTGAATAAAGTTGGGTTTAATAGGAACGATCTGGAGAAACATTTGATTGGATTTTGCTCTGATGGTGCCAGTGTTGTGCTTGGGAGAAAATCTGAAATAATTAAAGACATGACATAATAAACTACCTTTTGTTTTGGCATATCTTTTTTTATACTTAAAGTCATTAGGGCAAAGAAGTGATGTTGAGTTGGCCACGCCCAGCCAATCACATGACCACCAAGCCACACCTACAAATTAGGCCACACCCACAGAACCGGTTGTTAAGAAATTTGAATCCCACCCCTGCTGCAGAGTCTTATCCTGAAAAATCAGGCTTCTGAATCATATGGAAAAAAAGCCAGAGCACACATAATGATAGTTTATATGTACATGCCCTTCCTTTAATTTAAGAAAAGTGAGTGAGAGGGAGAAAAACCAAAGAATATAATATTGGCAAATGCAAATGTGAAATTGATGAAGCCTTTTTTTTAAATGTCATAGATGTCCTTTACTTACATGTGTAGTTTTCCATGATGATGATAGTGATGGCAGCAATAATAATAATTCCATAAGGTAATCATTAACAATAAAATAATAAGAAAAACCAAAGCAAAGCTCTTTGTTTACTTCAGTCAGTGAACAAGTCCTGTTGTTCCAAACCCCTTCTCCATGATTTGCTCACCTTCTTTATTGGCATTGATTTTCTATTCTGTCATGTTGTAAACATATTTTCAGTGCCAATTTGAGGCAATATACAATTTTATTAATTTGCTTCAGACAATCCTCTATATTCAGTGGGGCTTCTGCAGATTCAATAAAACCCAGGTTAAGTGGTGTTCAGAACAGGTAGATTTCAAATTCCTAATTTTCCTAATAACAATTATCTGGGTGTTGCGGGGGATTAAGTTTCAAAGAGTATTTAAGAAACAGAACAGTTTCTTTTCTTACCATGTCTTTTTCACTTCCTTTGCCTTTATTTATTCCAGATAGGGAATAAAACAAAAACTCTGTGGCAAGGGAAAACTGGCTACTATGATAGGAATGGACACTGGTCGGGAATAGGAATAGGTAATTACCTTAGAACCCCGTACTATACAAATAATGCCAGTATTTTATCTACTGGATTTCATTTAATTTGAGCCAGTAAATTGTCTTTAGAAATCCTTTCAAAGGAGATGTGCACAACATGTCGTCCCTGTACTTCTTTATTTACAAAAATAAATATATAGATATAGATACACACACACACACACACACACACACACCATATACATACATACATACATACATACATACATACATACATACATACATACATATATATCTTTGGTTATTTGGGTTTTCTCCCAAGTAAAATTGGAAGTATCTTGGCAACGTTTCGACGAAATCTCATTCATCATCTTCAGGCTTGTGTCTTCGGCTTTGTGCTTCTCGGAGTAATTACAGAGTAATAACCAAAGATCCACATACAAATACCTGCGAAAACCTCAGAAAACAACACACACACACATACACACACACACGTATATATACATATATATACACATACATATATACATATATGCACAAATATATGTGTGTGTATGTATATATGTATATATCTTTGTGTGTGTGTATATATAAAGCCACAAAACAGACAGAAGATATTAGAAACACCAATCAAGCAGAACACAGCAAACTCCAAGACCAATAAACACAGACCAAGACTCCCAACCAATCAGGATGAAGAAAAAACCATTCTGGCACAGCAGTAGGCTAGCCCCAAATTTAAAACAGAAATGTCTGTGAAAGTCTGACTCACAGACGAACACAATACAGAAGACTGATGATGGCAGATGAGATTCTGCCGAAACGTTGCTACAACTTTAAAAGCACAACTATAATGACGTGGGAAAATACCCAAACAAAGCTGAATACCATATATGTGTGTGTGTGTGTGTGTGTGTGTGTGTGTGTGTTTTCTGAGGTTTTCAGGGTATTTGTATGTGGATCTTTGGTTATTCGGGTTTTCTCCCACGTAAAATTGGAAGTATCTAGGCGACGTTTCGATGAAGTCTCATTCATCATCTTCAGGCTTGTGCCTTCAGCTTTGTGATTCTCGGAGTAAAGAGAAGCACAAAGCCGAAGACACAAGCCTGAAGATGATGAATGAGACTTCATCGAAACGTCGCTACATACTTCCATTTCGCGGAAAACTCGAACTAAAGATCCATATATATATATACATATATATATATACATACATATACATATATATATATATATATATATATATATATATATATATATATATATATATATGGATCTTTGGTTATTCGGGTTTTCTCCGCGTAAGATTGGAAGTATCTAGGCAACATTTCGACGAAGTCTCATTCATCATCCTCAGGCTTCTGCCTTCAGCTCTGCGCTTCTCAGAGTGATGTGAGCTTGCAGCTGCTTCTTCCTTTTAACTGCTAGTGGGGTGTGACTTGATTGGGTGGGGGGTGTTCTCATTGGTTGGGGTTTGGCTGTGTTCTGATTGGTTGGGGGTTGGCCATGTTCTGATTGGCTGGAGGTGTGTTCTGTTCAGGTGGGGGCTTGGTTGTGCTCAGGTTGGTCTTAGTTACTGGGGGATTTGAGCTGGTGAGCTGTGATCTTGCTGTTTGGCTTCGAGTTCGTGGTCGTGCTGCATCTTCATGGTGGGGGTCAGTTCGCTTCATGTATGGCTCAGAGGGGTTTGAAGTGGGTAGTGATGCAGCTGCAGTGCGGCTTCTGGTCTGTGGTCGTGTCTCATCTTCTGTGTGGGTGTGAGTCTGCTTTTTACGTGGAAGTGTGGTGGTGGCATCTTGTGTGGCCCTCGTGGGTGTGGGTCTGGTGTCATTCATCATGTTAGGTACTGTCTGTTCATGAGGGCGGGTTTCCAAATGGCTGGTAAGCGGGAGGTGTCATCTCTTTTATTCATGCTGTGTGGGCGTTTTTCTATCTCTATGGCTTCTCTGATTATTCTGTTGTTGAAGTGTTCGGTTTGGCGATAGTTCTGGTATTTTTAAAGTCAATCTCATGTCCTGTGGCTTTGAGGTGTTGGACCAGGGAAGATGTCGGTTCTTCTTTTTTGATTGAGTTCTTATGTTCTTCAACGCGTGCACTTATTCTTCTGTTAGTTTGTCCAATGTATGTGGTGGGGCAGGCGGTGCAAGGGATTTCGTATACTCCTTGGTTTTCTAACTCGATTTTGTCTTTAGGGTTTCTTAGGATGGTGGATATTTTTCTGTTTGTGCAGAATGCTGTTTTAATGTTGTGTTTTTGGAGGATCTTGCTGATTTTGTCTGTAGTGCCTTTAATATATGGGAGGAGGGCTTTGCTGTTCTCTTGTTCTCTGTCTTGGATTTTGGTTGGGGTTTCTTTTTGGTAATCTTCTTTCTTTGGAATCCATTGGTTGTTAGTACGTTGGTGAGAGTGTTTAGTTCGGTTTTTAGGTGTTGTTCATCAGCTAAGCATTTTGTTCTGGAGATGAGTGTCTCAGCTACGGAATTGATCTGTGCTGGGTGGTGGTGTGAGAGTGCGTGTAGATAGCGGTTTGTATGTGTTTTCTTATGGTAGATGGTGTGTCCTAGGGAGCCATTGGGTTTTTGTATACCAAGACATCTAGGAAGGAAGTTGATTGTTGGCTTCTGTTTCCATGGTGAATTGTATTTTGGGGTGTAGGCTGTTGAGGTGTGTGAGGAAGTTGTTCAGTTTTTCTTTCCCGTGTGGCCAGATTATGAAGGTGTCATCTACGTATCTGAGCCAGAGTTTGGGTTTGTGATCATATTTTTCTAGAGCTTGTGTTTCAAAGTGTTCCATGTAGAGGTTTGCGATGACAGGTGAGAGGGGTGATCCCATGGGTGCTCCTTCTATTTGTTTGTATTTTTGTCCATTGTAGGTGAAGTATGTATTGGATAGGCAGTGGTTGGTCAGATCTAGGATGTGCTTGGGGGTTGTATTTGTTTTGGATGGCTGTCAAGGCTTCTTTTATTGGCACTTGGGTGAAGAGGGATATGACATCAAGCTCACTAGTAGGTCGCTGGGTTGTAAGTTTTGTTTCTTTATGATCTCGATGAACTGGAATGAGTTTCTTATATGTGAGTTGATGGATTCTGCATAGGGCTGTAGTTGTTTGGTGAGAAATTTGGCTAGGTTTTGTAGAGGTGAGCCTATGGAGCTGACTATTGGTCTAAGTGGGGTTCCTTCTTTGTGTATCTTGGGGAGACCATAAAGCTTAGGGCATCTGGATGATTTCTCTCTGGGTATGATTCTTTGCTGGATTTCTTCACTGATGGGGGAGGCTTTTATTTTGGATCTGGTGGTTTTTTCTAGGTAGGTGGTGGGGTCTGTCTTTAGGGGTTTGTATGTGGGGTCTTGGAGTAGGTTGGTTAACTTGGTTTGGTAGTCAGATGTGTTCATAACCACTGTCGCATTGCCCTTGTCTGCTGGTAGGATTATTATGCTGGTGTCTTCTTTCAGGTTAAGTAGTGCAGTTTGTTCTTCTTTGGGTAAGTTGCTTTTGGGTGGTTTGCTAGTGCAAAGGATGTTGGTGATTTCGAGTCTGATTCTATTAGCAGCATCAGGGTTGGTTTTGGTCAGGCTGGTTTCAACTCCCATATGATGGTTTCTGTGGGGATGTGTTTGGGAGCGACAGCAAAGTTGAATCCTTTTGAAAGGACCTTGGTTTCAGCTTCGGTGAGGATCTTGTCTGAGATGTTGTGCACTGCCAACCCCCCAACCAATCAGAACACAGCCAAACCCCCAACCAATGAGAACACACCCCCATCCAATCAGAACACAGCCAAGCCCCCACCCAATCAAGTCACACCCCCACTAGCAGTTAAAAGGAAGAAGCAGCTGCAAGCTCACATCACTCTGAGAAGCGCAGAGCTGAAGGCAGAAGCCTGAGGATGATGAATGAGACTTCGTCGAAACGTTGTCCTTCTAAGAAAATTATCCATTCAATTTTTCTGCCTACAGATCTGATGAAGAATTTTGAGAGACCTTTTGGGTCCCACTCTATTTATACATTTGGTTGGCAGACATAGGGTTTATTTGCCATCACAAAAGTGATATTGCACTTTTCCATTTTAATTATAGGAAACTAGCATTAATTAGAAATTTGTAATGTCCTACAGCAGTGCAAATCTTAACATGTATTGCTTCTGATTGAAGCACATACAGTAGAGGCCAAAATTGGGGAAACCTTTTGGGAAAAGTGTATTTTTGAGGTCTGATGGCTAATAACACCACTTTTTTTTAATAGTACCATAAAATTATATATCAATAAAAAGATAATTTAATGAAGAATGTAATGCAACAAAGTTTTTTTCAGTTATCTGTATTCTATGAAAAGCACAACTTGCTTAGGTTGATATCAGGTAGCTTTCCTTCATCTGATTGTAGCCAATGAGCATGAGTGTTTAGAGAGCCAATCAGGTGTCACTTTGTTTTGGCAATGAGCCAATCAGATCACAGTAGGATTCAGTTATTCATGTCATGTATTGAAGCTGAGAGGAGGACATTTGTCAGTGTGTTATGTGATCGCTATCAAGTTGGTTGGGTTTTTTGTGTTCTTTCATTTAGTGAGCTTGTAAAATGTAATAAAATTAAAGTAATGGTGTAAAGAGTTGACTGGTCACCCAGAAAGTGATGTAAAATAGTATTATTAAGTGAACAAGGCTACAGTTATAAAGAAATTAGAAGGAAAATTGGTGGAAACTTGACCAAAGGTGGCATTTCTAAGTTTTTGAAGAGGTATAAGGAGACTCAGTCACTACAAAACCACACTGGTAAAGGCAGGAAAAGGTGCACAACAGCAAGTGATGATAGAAGAATTAAGAGACTGTGCCTATGTGACAGAAGAAAATTATCTGGGTGTATACAAGATGAAATGTCAATGAAGTTGAGTGCAAGGACTGTTCGGTGCAGGAATTTGGCCTAAAATCTAGAATTCCATGAAAAAAACCACTTTTATCTCTCAAATAAAGGTTGAAGAGATTAAACTGGGCTAAAACCCATGTTACATGGACAGAGGAACAATGGGACAGTGTTATTTGGAGTGATGAGACCAAGATCTCCCTGTTTGGAAGTGATGGCATAAAATACGTAAGGAGACACTTTTTCCAAAATGTTTCCACAATTTTGGCCACTAATGTATTTGAAATGGTTGTGCAGAACAACATTGTCCCGTTTTCATAGACTGAAGTGAAATAACCATGTTGTTCCCTCTCTCTTCTTTGGTGAGTGCTGCAGGTTAGTGGTCTTCTCTCACACTAGACATGGTGGAAGCAAGAATGTTTGCAAGGATAGAAGGGCATGATGAGTGATATTGGCATAAACAGAATTTATCTATACTTCCTATAGTGAGCCGTGGTGGCACAGTGGTTAGAATGCAGTATCACAATTAATTCTGCCAACTGCCAGAAGTGCAATTCTCCCTGGCTCAAAGTTGATTTATCCTTCCATGGTTGGAAAAATGAGCACCCAGATTGTTGGGGACAATATGCTGACTTTGTAAACCACTTAGAGAGGGCTGCAAAGTACTGTGAAGTGGTATATAACTTAAGTCTAAGTGCTATAGTTATCGCTATTGCTTTTCTTATCTCATTCCTTTAATTTCTTTGGCTGTGAAGAACTTAGAACTAACACTGAGAAAGCCATTAATGGGGGACTTGAAGAAGCAATTCCACAATTCAGAGATGGAAGGAAGCATGAGACAGCCTCAAAATAATTGGACCTTGATTATGGTTAGTATAAGTTGGGACAGAAAGAAACTGATCAGGTTTTTAAAAAAATTGTTATTATACTCTTCAAAAAATAAAGTAACAGTTCTCATCTAGTTCTTCATCTGACCTAGCCCAGAGATCTGACATTGGTTAACTGTAATTTCCTTTCTGCATTTAGCATTACATTACTTATCTTGAATGGTAATATAATGGT
This sequence comes from Notechis scutatus, assembly GCF_049901735.1. Classification (NCBI taxonomy): domain Eukaryota; kingdom Metazoa; phylum Chordata; class Lepidosauria; order Squamata; family Elapidae; genus Notechis; species Notechis scutatus. Next base: position 177,843,273 of record NC_142009.1, read on the forward strand.
TAGAGTAAGGTTATATGCCACTTGCAAAGCAGCAATATCATAACTTCAAAGAAAGCAAGTTTGTTTAGGAGTTTTAGTCCAAAACAATTACAGTGTATTTATAAATGTGTGTATTGAAGAATTTTCTGGTTACCAAATGAGATTATTTTATTAAGCCAAGTATTGTTCATCTCAATTATATCCTTTAAAAACTAACTTTTGACCTCTCTTCATCCTGCTCACACTTTCCTGGTAGGCTTTTCTGACGCTTGTTGTTTTTTTGGTTCAGATCTAAAATAACGGGGTTCATGTTCCAAAGCTCCTCAGCCTCTTCCAAAGCTCCACAGGACCTTATCTATCTGTTCCCAGGCTAAGACTGGCAGTTCGAGGAGATTCCTGTATAGTGCACAGAATATAATAGTGAGCTTGAACCTTAAACATGTAGGCCTGGTTCAGGGGTGGGATGCAAAATTTTAACAGGTGGTCATGTGACTGGGTGGGCGTGGTTTTTTTGTTTTTTTGTTTTGCCTCCTGAGCCTCAGGGAAGCCTCCTGGATGAAGCAGTACACCAGCGAGGGGGCGGGGGAATCAGCGGTGCCGCACAGTTTAGATTAGCTAGAAAGCAAAACATCTGACGATTTCCTGCTTTCTAGCTAATCTAAATTGTGCAGCACAGCTGATCTTCAGAAAACAGCTGATCCGTGGGGGAAAGGAAATACATTGATCTTCGGAGCAAACAAGTTTGCTCCCAGCTGATCTTCGGAACTACCAGTTCACCCAAACTGGGCCAAACTGGTAGAATTTCCTCCCTGGCCTGGTTGACTGTGAATGACAAGAGAAGTGTGATGGGATGAAGAGTTTTATATTTGTTAGCTAAGAAGAGGTAAAGAGGTCTTGGAATTGTTTATGCTTGCCATGATGAGGATCAGAGGTAGCTTTCTGGGGTGATGGGTATTCTTTTTATATCTATATTTTGTTTCTTTTTATTTATTTTTCTTCTAGTTTGTATGCTGTTTTATGGTTCGGTTTAAAACTTTAAATGATTTTTTCCCCAGAAAGAATACCAATTTTGAAGAACTACTCCGAGCTGGTAGAATGCACGTATGAATGGACATTTTAGCTCAAAAATTGTATTGTGGAAGTTGTAACCCAGTTTTGGTTTCTATATATCTTGTCTTTCTGGATTTTAAAAAAAGAACAAGTGGCGTTAGAGGTTTCATAAATACCTTCTGTAAAACTATCAGGATGACAATATTATGTTACACATTTTAGATATTTATGATTATATATTAAATTTCAAGATACCCTACATAAAATATAATGGTGAAGGTTGGGGTGGTAATAGAGGAATCTCTCCCAAGGGAACAGAGATATGTGAAGAGAATTCTGCTTTAACAAATTCAAAAATGAGATTTCAGATTAAAATGAATTTGTTGTCTAAATAAAATGATTAATAACTTTCCAACCAGCTCTATTGATTGTATTATGCATTGTTAACAAAAATAATTCTAATGTAATATATACTGAGAGTTAGCTGAAACACACTAACACTAAAAGGAAAACTGATAATATTTCAAAGATCAAGATTTCAAGTCATCATTGACACCTGGTGACCATGTAAATTTTTTGGCAGCTATTTTACAGTAATTTGCAATTGCTTGATCTTCCAAATGAGCCTACAATTCTGGTATTCAGGGAAGGTCTCCTATTTAAATACTAGCCAGGCCAATCCTGTATTTTTGTTTTGTTTTCTAAACTCAGACAAGTTGGCCATATGCAAGCATCTGCTTCACCATAATCTTCTACAATTATTCTTTTGGATGTGAATTATATGTGGTTTCTGAAACTTAGTCAAAGTATACTCCTGCTCATCATACACTATTCTAACCTCTCTCAATATTCAGACTTATTTCCAACAATTAGTATCAATATATTTCTTAGTTGATGGACTTAGTTTCTGATTAAATAGAAGATTCTTAAAGGATGCTTAGATTTCTGTGAACAGTGCAAGAAAATTCTAGGCACACAAGTGTGTGGTTCAATCATGACAGCATTCAGTTGAATTCTCAAATGAACAGCAGGAAATTAGAGCTAATTCACAGCTTATTCTCCTAGGTAAGAAATCCATGAATTCTTACACTGGCCATTTGTTCTGACAGCCATCACTGAAACTTGTGGCTGAAGAGCTTGATTCCAGTCCTATGTTTGTAAAACGAGGCGGCTGCCGCTGCATTTACAGATCTTTTTTTTTTTCATAACAGAGATGTAGAAGAAAATTATTGTCTTCTTCCTCCTCTTCCCAATCATTGGTTTTTTTTTCCCCAGTGGCTACTTTCCACCAACCTTTCTTCTCCAAATTCAGAAATATGCAGCCAAAGCTGAAGAAAAGAAAACAGCCAGGGTAGTATGTTGCTGGGATAGAGATTCAAAAGAGGAAAAAAACATGAGTAATGTGCACTTCAGCTTGTGGATCAATAATACATATCAGTGCTATGGTAGAAAAAATAGGACAAACATATCTGAATTGCATACATCAAGATAACTCTCAGATAGAATCAAAGAGTTAAGATTTGGTGTATTTTTTTTGCTGCCATCTAATGGTCATTTGGATTTTTGCAACTCAGGTGCAAAAGCTCTACCAAAAGAACCATAAACCTTTATTTAGGATTTACAATATGCAATAATGTCAGTTAGAAAAAGTATGTAAGTGGCAGAGAGTGATCCAGAGATGCACTAAAAAAAAATTCAGCAGCAGATCTTGCAGGCAAGTATTTCAAATAAGTGCAGTTTGTAGGAAGACAGAAACCTTAAGCTAAATGAAAAGGGAAGAGGGTAGGGGATCCTCACATGACATTATTTTGAAGCAGTTGTAGTAGAAACATGTAAATTGGAGCACAATATAGCTAACCTGACAACAACAGTAGTTAAAATCTATTTTGCACGGGGTTAAAGAAGAAGATCTGGAAGATATATGCTTTGAAAAACTTTTCAAGAACTTTCCCCTATAGTTTTGAAGTCCAGGAATACATGGGAAAATAGCATTTTTCTTGCTTCCAATAGAGCAACTATTTAGAGTGTTGTTCTATAATGAAGGATGCAAAACGAGATGATTCCGAACAGATACCAGAAGAGTGGATTACTCTTTGTCAAGACATTATCATGGTGGACTCTGTATGTGATGCTTCCAGCCATATATGCTCAAAATCCCCACTTGTAGAGTCAATTTGTTTTTCTAAAGCTTATTTTAAATAGAAGTCCAGAATCTACTGTACTGTAGAACTTTCAAATGAAGTAGGATGTATCACACGCTAATTTCACTTCATGGAAGAGGAGCAAATGCAGGCTAGTCTAGTTTAAGATCCTGAAATTAGCTTCCTGGCTTCCTAAAACTAGTCAGCAAATGAACACAAACCATTCTGAAATTAGTAGTCCATGGGATAGAAAGCAATTATCTTCACTTCCATTAAAAAAATAGGTATGTCTTCAATTCCAATCTATGTCTCCATAATTGTTAAAATGATGCAAGTAGCTACTATATGCTATTCTTCCAAAAGCAAGTGTCAAGCCCCGGCCAGCTTGCCAAACTTGGGAGGAAAGGGGGAAGGCAGAAACAGCCATGGTGGGTCTGAAACAGCATGGGACCAGCTGATGATGAACTGTCCAGCTGGGTGGCATTGCTCCAGCTGCGGAGTCCACATGATGAGGCCCGACATCTGCACGTTCCCTGCACAGCTGACTGGCATAACTGACTATCTCTGGAACAGCTGACAGGTGGTCTCTGGAGCCCAGCTGGATGGCGCTGATGATGAAGCTGCTGGAAACCGGGTGGTGGACTGTCAGGATATGCCAGATGCTGGTTACATGGGTGGGGCTGGGCCGTGGGCATGGCTATGCCTATATACAGCACTGATGCCGGATCTCTGGCTCCATTAAACCGGTACACTAGGCTGGACAGATCAATGCATTGAAGAAATATGAGATAATTGCTTCTATGAGAACATTGCTTCAGTTAATATTATAATGCAACACCTTCACAAGCGGTATTTCTGAGGAAGGGAGGGAGGGAGGGAGAGAGGGAGGGAGGGAGGGAGGGAGGGAGGGAGGAAGGAAGGAAGGAAGGAAGGAAGGAAGGAAGGAATTGTTAGACTGCAATGTTTTCTTAGATTGTGAATGTTTCAGTCAGAATATAATGCAAGGTGGACAAGGTAGCAAGAAAGCCAGGACATTTTTCAACTATAACAAATGCCTATCTCCTTACACTACCTCCTTACACAAACTAAATATAACTATTCAAACAAAGGGATGCATTTCAGAACAGCTAGGACAGCCTTAGAAATTCAAAGTGGGGGAGCCAACAATCAGTCCCCTTGTTTGAATAATGATCCAGAATACTTTGTAAAAGAAATAAATAATAACCTCAAACCCTTTGATAAAAAAGAAAACTATGCCATTCTCATTTTCTTTGAATCAGCCAATCACCCCTTGAAACATTTATGCTAGGATATCAACTAATCAGAGATTCCTATCCTCACAAAAATTGCACAACAACTTTTGAAGATAAATGTTACACGCATTTAGGGATACTTGAGGGCTTCAATCTCTATGACTTTCCTTTTGAATGGCTCTGATTCTTACCTCTCAGAATAATTTGAAGACCACTTATGGAATGTTTTAATACAGTTTCCTGAATAGGTTTAAAAATGGATAGTAAGAACTTTGTGCAAAGTAAAAAAAAATCAAATTAATACAGAAATAGGATAGAATAAACTTATATGGAGATAAATCTGCATACATAGTTCAGAAATAGACTGGCTGCAGGAAATCCTATAAAATCAAGATTTTTTTTCCAATTGTGCCTTGATATGAGTGCTTGCTTTGTTTCTAATGATCATTTTGACTATTTTCATATATGGAGTGGCTAATGTTTTTTTATGAGTTGGGATTATTGTTTGTGACCTTGGACATTATGGTTGTGGTTTGTTAAATTCTGTTGAATCCTTGTACATTGGCCGGAATATATTATGACCACTAAGGTGACCACAACAGTGCTGAGATCAAGAGATCAACGAACAAGTTGATTTTTAGTGTGTTATCTGACTATGGGAATAGTCACTCAGTCTTCACTAATATCTAAAGGAACCCTATTCTGCCTACATCATTTGCATGTTTAGTAAAGTAACCATCTTTCTCAAATGAAAGTTGTAGCATTTTTTGACAGATAAATTACATGCACATATATAAAGCAATCATCTTATCTTTACAGAACAGAAATAAACAAATTTATATAAAATAGTCTTTTGATTCATTAGTGCATTATGGTTTGGAATCTTCTACTTTTCTGGAAGACTTTGAGCAACCCTGATTCCAGATTTCTCTTTACTTTTCTTTAGGGGAGGAAGATTGATTTCATTTTATGATTCTTGATTCTTGTACTTTGTTATCTAAAATACAAAGTTATTATAAACCTTACTGTATTTTAAATAATATAAGATTGAAGTCTGTCCAACATTATTATTATTATTATTATTATTATTATTATTATTATTATTATTATTATTATTATTATTATTATTATTATTATTATTATTATTATTATTATTATTATTATTATTATTATTTCTTCTTCTTCTTCTTCTTCTTCTTCTTCTTCTTCTTCTTCTTCTTCTTCTTCTTCTTCTTCTTCCTCCCTTCTTCTTCTTCTTCTTCCTCCTCCTCCTCCTCCTCCTCCTCCTCCTCCTCCTCCTCCTCCTCCTCCTCCTCCTTTATTTTCCTGCAAGAACAGGATCCACTGTTTGGATCAATAAAAATATAGCGGCCGCATGTCTGTATTAATTGTGGCCTGCTACTGTTGGTCTACTACATAGACATTTGTCACTGATCTTAAAGTGATAGACAGTGCAGGCAATGGTGTGGGATGCTACTCATAAAATGATGCCTTTCCATTATAGGCATTTTCCCTCATTTTCTCAGTTATTGGTGCTGCTGGAGAGTATCTTTGCTGATGTGGTCTAGAAGGAAAACATCTAATAACCAAAAGAGCATGCACGTGTCTATACCTCTAAAGGACATTCAGCAGTTTTGGTGGTTGTACAGCACTCAAGGCCACACTCAATGCAACAGGGTGGACCACCATTTTATACACTTTCGATTTTAGGTGCATTGGCATTACCCTATCACAGGTTTCTCCACTAACCCCTTTCCATTGCATTGACTCTTGCAAACACTACCTCATTATTGCTTCCATTGTTTTGCACATGGGATCTTAAATAACAGAGGAGACTATCCTCACTAGATTTTCACCACTGAACTGGATGGTGGAGGTGCTCATGGTAGTCTATGGATACTCTGTCCTCTTGATAGTGAGGCACAAACCAAATTGACTAATATGGGTAGAACGCCTGATATTCTTAAATCAGTTTTGAGTTAAAGTCTCATGTTAAAATATGGGAGAAAACTAAATATAGTTTTATATCATGGTTTCATTATATTCTCACAAGACATGGAAATGGTGACAATCTAGAAGATAATTTTAAATCAGTGAAGCCCTGTAAGTTAATTAAGAATGATGTATCTAGGAAATTACTGAAGAATAATCAAGAATTACTATTGTTTGGCTGCATAAGAAAATGATAGACAATAAGCCATTCAGAGAAAAAAGCAAACTTACTGCTGATATTTTAACAATAGCAATGTATTTGGTGAGTATGTGCTAATATGTTTGTTAGTAGAGTTTGAGTATTAAATCTTTTTAATACTTTAGATGATCAGATAAATGCAAACATGAAGTTTATTATCAAGTCCCTGATGAATTCATATAATGGGAAAAAATGCTGAGGAGATATATTTATCAAAGGATAAAATATAATAGGAATGTTACTTGGAGTACAGGACAAGCAAAGCAAAGAAACTGGGTTCTTCTGTCTAAACAGCCATTGTAATTGATTAATTGACTAAATATTACTAATGATATGATTAATCTGTAATTTCTTAAGTCTTTTATTTCAAGTAGTACAAAGCAGAACACACAATTAGAAACAGACCATAGAGTGTTGAAAAATAGAGTATAAAAAATTTTAATTTAATACACGTATTAATGAATTAAGAAACTGCATATACATGTTTCCTTTCCTTTGTCCAAAGCAAAGCACTTCAAGTTCTTGGAGTGTCCAGACAGCAGTACAATAGACAGACAATTACATCTCTCTATAACTTTAAACTGCTCCTCTATCACATTTCTCCGGCATATATTGGTAAACTCAAAATTACAATTACCTTAAGTACCTCTTTTTAAATTAAATTTTAATAGCTTTTATTAGCTCACTCAAAAGATCATTTTTCTCTGATGTATGACACGAAAAGTGCTTTCTCTTTTCCCCCAATGTGCATCGTAAATGGCTGGTGATGGAGAAGTCAGCTTTCTTTCAGTGTCAGCACTGTTAAGTGGGCCTTTGCCTGTGTAGAAACGCTTGACGAATCCAATCTTGAAGAATTCCCACGTGAAACAACTGAATGCACCTTTTGCATTAATGAGCAGGTTTTCACATGACTCTTTTTTTCATCCTGAAGGTTATGTTGCAGAAAATATAAATTCAAGAGAACATTCATCTTTTAAAATATGCAAATTGCTATAGAAAACAAAAAAAAACAAAACAAAACACCCTCTTCTATCTCCACTGAACTTTACTTTTCTATAAAGAGGAATCAATGATGGATTGATAAAACACAAAGAAGATACTTTTTTGAGAAATTCTAATGTTTACAGTTCTAATTTCTAGGTGACCTGAAGGCTTCCTTATTGTTTTCCTCTAGAGTTTAAAACCACCATCATTGCTTAGCAGATCATCTGGCAGAAGAAAACGCAAACTACATGACATTGGTTATTGTGAGGTCAAAAGGGGTGGGGACATAGGGATCCAATTATATGTGGAAAATTATTTTGAACATTTGGCTACTCATATCTAATGTTAGGATATCTGAGGCAGGAATTTCAAATTGTTGGAATTAGATCAACTGGGATTTTCAAATTTCTAAAAAAGAAACCCACTTTCCAAGACAAATTAATGGGCATACAAGGGCTTATTATTCACTTATAACTTTCTCTACAATCAGGACCACTCTAAGACAAGTGAAGAGCTATTCAGTATCTTCTTCTCATCCAAATGCTAAACTCACTGTATTGGCAGTTGAAGGTCAATATCCCATGTTGAGTTGAACTGGCAATAGAAGATAATATTGAACTGGCAATGTTCAATTGTACATGAATTATTGGTAACAAAATGCTTTTCATTTTGTAAGTTATCCAGAATTGCTTCAATGGCAAGATAGGCAGCATATAAGTTTATATGATAAATACATAATAAATAAACTCATCCCTATATCTGGGGCAGCAAAGTGTGCTTAATAAATTAAATGATATGCCCTTATCTCCTTGGTTTAAACAATCCATGACCTAGTTTCCCATGTAAATTAATGTGGGAACTGTCTGAAGAAGATCCTTTCTTTCAATTTGTTTCAGGACTAAGGAGCCATTCTAAAGCACTAATGTTGCTATCAATGTCTAGTCCATTTCTAGCATTACTAGAAGCAGCACCCACCCACTAAGTCTTGATTTAAAAGTGATCTCTGGATTTATTTTGCTATCACTCTGGGTTTTCTTTCTGAAACTTTATTTAATTTTATTTATTTATTTGGTTTGCCAATTGTTTACAAGATAATAAGTATAAGTGTATACATAGTTGTGAATACATGAAATGGGTACATATAAGAAAAATAAAAGAAGAATAAGAGAAACAATAGGACAGGGACGGTAGGCACGTTGGTGCGCTTTATGCACGCCCCTACAGACCTCTTAGGAAAGGGGTGAGGTCAATAGTAGACAGTCTAAGGTTAAAGTTTTTGGGGTTTGGGGAAGAAACTACAGAGTCGGGTAGAGTATTCCAGACATTGACCACTCTATTGCTGAAGTCGTATTTCCTGCAATCAAGTTTGGTGCGGTTTACTTTGAGTTTGTATCTATTGTGTGCTCTTGTGTTGTTATGGTTGAAGCTGAAGTATTCATTGACAGGTAGGACATTGCAATGTATGATTTTATATACCATGCTTAAGTCAGACCGAAGACGGCGTAATTCAAGGTTTTCTAGTTCTAGAATTTCAAGTCTGGTGGCATAAGGTATTCTACAACGAGTAGAAGAGTGGAGAACTCTTCTTGTGAAATATTTCTGGACTTTCTCAATTGTGCTAATATCAGATACGTAATGAGGGTTCCAGACTGATGAACTGTATTCAAGTATTGGTCTTGCAAATGTTTTGTATGCTCTGGTTAGTAGTGTGATATTACCAGAGAAAAAGCTACGTAGGATTAGGTTAACAACTCTTAATGCCTTTTTGGCTATGTAGTTGCAGTGGCACTTAGATCATTAGAGGTGAGTATTCCAAGGTCCTTTACAGAGCTTGGGTCATCAACAAGATCTTGATTATTCAGCTTGTATTTTATTTTCTGATTTTTTTTGCCAATATGTAAGACAGAGCATTTATTTGTTGAGATTTGAAGTTGCCATTTGTTTGACCATTCAGATACATAGTCAAGATCTTTTTGTAGGGTAGCAGTATTGTCTGTGGTATTGAACAGCTTTACATCATCAGCGAAGAGAACTCAATTGCTCTTAATATGATCACAGAGGTCGTTTATGTAGAGTATGAAGAGAGTTGGTCCTAGAACACTGCCCTGGGGGACACCACTATTGACAGGTACTGGATTTGATAGGACGCTCCCGATTTTGACCATTTGTTGTCTGTTTGACAGGAATGCTTCCATCCAGTTATTCAGTTGTCCAGAGATACCATAGGATTTTATTTTTAGGAGTAGTTTGTCGTGTACCACTGAATCAAAGGCTTTACAGAAGTCTATGTAGATTGCGTCTATTGCTTTGCCCTGGTCGAGTTGTGTCGTCCATATGTTTTTGCAGTGTAAGAGTTGCAGATTACAGGATAGTTTTTTTCTGAAACCAAATTGTTTATTGGAGAGTAGGTTGTTTGTCTCTAAGTGGAGGATGATGGATTGGTTAATAACTGATTCCATGACTTTACAGGTGACGCAGCATAAGGAGATTGGCCTGTAATTTTCAACTAGGCTTGAGTCTCCCTTTTTGAAGATGGGGATGACTGTGGCTTGTGATCATAGGTTAGGCAAGGAGCTGGTCCTGAAAGATTTTTCAAAGATTATGCTTAGAGGTTTGGCTATGGCAGTGGATAGCTTTCTTAAGAAGTAGGCACATATTCCATCCGGTCCAATAGATAGAGATGGTTTTAGATTGCGTAGTGATTTTTCAACATTGTCTTCTGTGAAATCGATATGTATTAGATCATTGTTGTTATCTGTGGTAGGGCTAGGAAATACTGGGCATGATCCATTGCTGTTTACAAATACTGAGCCGAAGAATGTGTTAAAGATGTTGGCTTTAATGGTGTCGTCGTTGCAGTCTTTACCATCAGGTCCTATCAAGGGAGGGATGGACCTTGAGTCTTTTAGTTTGTTGTTTACAAAATTGTAAAAAGCACGGGCGGAATTGGTGCTTAGAAGGTTTTCTTCTTGTTTAATGTGGTAATTGGTGCATTCGGTCTTTATCTGGTGGCATAAATTTTTGTATCGGTTTTTGAAATTGGCAACGTGACCAGATTTGTTTTTCCGCCAGAGTGATCTCTTTTTGGATTGAAGTTTCCTTATTGATATGGGTAATCTGCTTTTTTGTTTTGTTTTGGGAGTTGTTGTTGGAACATATAGTTTGATGACTCTTTTGACTTCAAGTAAAAATATGTTGTAATGGTCTTCAGCGGTATTGCATCCAGTGAATAGAGATTGCCAATCAAGGGATGAGAGATCGTTGTCTATAAGATCATAGTTGCCTTTTTTGAAGTTACAATTGGGGATTACATCATTGTGGTGATTTTTGTGTGGACGTATGTTGAGACAAAAGTCAATCATATTGTGGTCACTACTGGAAAAGGGTTCTTTAGTTTGTATTCCGTAAATTAAATTCAAACTGTTGCAGAAGATGAGATCGAGGCAGTTGTTTAGTCTAGTGTTGTTGGTTACTAGTTGTTCCAGTCCCAGATTTGTAATAGCATTGTAGAAGGTTGTGTGTATGATTTCAGTTGTACAATCATTTAGGGTCCAGTCAATATGAGGTAGATTGAAATCACCAAGAAGGATAAAAGGGTATGGGCAGGATGCAGCCCATGTTAGTAATGTATTTAGCTTGTTTACATGTTCGATGTCATAATCAGGTGCTCTGTAACATAGTAAGAATTGAATTGTGATATTTAAGGATAGTTCACAGATGATGGTTTCAGGAAGGGCAAGCTCCTGGGTAACTTGGATATTTTTTAGATGTAAGGATTTTTTATAGAATATAGCAACACCACCTCCTCGACGATTTTCACGATCTGATCGGTAAACATGATAGTCTCTTACTGTGGTAATGGAGTCGGGAGAGATGCATTGAGCCATGTTTCACAGACAAATATAATGTCGAAGTTAGCCATATTTAGGAGGAAGAGAAATTCAGGTATTTTATTCACGAGGCTTCTTGCATTGAGTAGTTTGCATTTAAGGCCGGCAGTAGTTGGAATTGAGGTAGTTGGGGGCGTGCGTGCCTAGTCTTGGGTGATGGTGGATGGGTTGAGGTAGGGTTGTGGTTGAGGGTAAAAGCTGAGTATTGGGTTGCGTGGCTTACTTTTGATACAGTCAGCATGGTAGTCAATGTACAGGTCCTTCTCTCCATTGTCTAGATGGTTTTTGAGTTTGATGCGGAGTACACGGGAGCGGGCACGTTGCTGTATGGTTAGGTCAGGGCGGCAACGGAGGTTCTTATGGTTGGTGTTGGTTTTGGCAAGTGAGTTTATAGTATAAATGAATTTACGTTTGCTTGATTCATTTTTGCAAATGACCCTGCACAAGCGTGGGGCCACAGAGCCGTCTCTATTTTTGAGCTCTCGGTCGATGCGGGAAATGTCAAGTATTTCATCAGCGGAGATGGTTGATGCTTGATAATCTCTGATGATGTTTCGGACAGTTGTGATGTCATCATTGACATTGATGTCTTCTAGACCAAATAAGATGGCGTTTGGACGTTTCCGTTCACGCTCAACGGCTTCTCTGATGAGGATTGGGATATCAATATTTGTCTGGGTTGTGTTTATTTGTGGATTGGGTTTTGGATTGGATTGTGGTTGTTGGGTAGAGATGTGGTTTGTAGCTATTGGATGTTCAGGTTTTTGCGTTGTGTCTTTTTTTTCAAGGTTGGATATTCTTTCTTTTAAGGCGTCCAGGGATGATACTATGGTGTTGAGGGATGTTTTAATGGTTTCGATGGTAGGGGATGTTTCAATGGTTTCGATGGTATCAACTCTTTCAGACAGATCCAGTTTGGGTCTGCATGATTTGCAGAAATATGGAAACTCATTGGATGATTTTAGGTATTGAATCATTTGCTCAGGTAATCCCAAGCAGTCATGATGAGCATATTTTTTACACAGAGAACATTTGATGGAGTTTTCATTATCCTTTAGATTTTTGTAGCATTTAAGGCATGTGCAGGAGTCTTGTGGTTCATTGGTGGGGATTATCTTCTCTTTAGGTTGTGGTTTGGCGTAGGATTTTCTTTATGGCATGGTAGGATTGTTAAAATAGTACGTTGATTGAATTAATTAAAGGAACAATTTTGGGTAATCTATATAGCCAATATTACATCAAACAATCAATTGCAGTAATCTCTCAAGTCAGATAATATTCCTGAGCAACAATCAGCCTGATCAATTAATTACTCTAATCACTAATCAATTAATTACACTAATCATTAATCACACTGTTCATTTAAATTCACTAAATCAATGATTTTGCTATTCAATTAAATTACATGAATTTTGATCTTTTAAACTAGTCAGTAATCACACTATTTGCACTAAACACTCTAATCACACTAATCAATTAAAAACAATAAATCAATTAAACCATTAATAAAATATTTTATAGAAATTGATTATCTAATCGTTGATATAGGTGATGAGGTAGAAAAGTTGTAAGTTTTGAGGTAATGAGGTAGTATTAAGAGTCTGCAAGGAACGGGTTAATTGTTTTACTAGCAGCTGAATGAGAGGAATTTATCGCTCTTTGAATAGCAGATCGCTATTACTCTGTAAACAGGAAGTTGTAACACAACGTTCCAAGGGTTTTTATCCGAGTGAAGGAAAGATTGAACAGCTCACAGGAAACTATTTGTTTTTGTTTTCCCTTGATGAATGAGATTTCTGGGCCCCTCCTAGTTAACTGAATACACTTTCAAAGTTTGTTGCTTTTAAGAGAAAGAGGCACGTCTTGCACTGGTAAATTCAAACAGTTTATATTTTTACTGTGTAGACTCAGATTTGTATTGAGCATTCACTCTTGGCTTTAATATACCTCTGCTTCTATCACTCCTGGAGTCCGGATTAGCAATTTGGCGAGGAGAAAAGAGGGAAGAGGGAAATGGGGGCAGCAGGGTAGCAGCGGCAGCGGTGTCTCCTCTGACTTTTTCCCTCCCTCGCTGCCCGTCGTCTCCCCAACCAACTTTGGGACAGAAAATCCTAACTCCTAAGACGCCAAGTTCCTGGGATCTTGGATTCCCAGCGGATCCCTTGCAAGATCGAGCCCTGCTTTTCCGCGGATCCGCTGCTCGGATTCTTCTTTGCCTGCGAGGCTCGTCCCGGTTAAAAAGGCGTCCCCCCTCCACTCCCGGCCCTCGCCCGCTTGCCTTTGCGCCTCCGGGCTGTCTGTTTGCGCTCTTTCGCGGGTCGTGAGAATGCTCGCTCCGTGCCCTGAACGAATCTTTGTATCTTTGTCTTCTCTTACTTTTCCCTTCTCTCGTGACGATCGAAGATGCTCTATCCGCCGCCCCGTTTATCTCTAATTACTTCTTAGTCCAGGCTTCTTCAGCTTTCAAGTGGGCCGATATTGTTTTGAAAGGCCAGCAATCCGCCAAACGTTTACTCTAAACTAGTTCTATTCGAGTCCAAGTCCCGAGAGCGCCAAGCAAGAGGCCCTGTCGGGCTATCTAGGCGAAGTTCGCCTGATGCCGCCGTTTCCCTCACCGTCTTCCTGCCTAACTAAAACAGGTAATGTTCAAAATAGTCTTTATTGAACTCAAAACACCTGTTCTTAACTGGGTGCACATTGAAAGTGAACCTCTTTTAGAAGAGTTTGGCCTGATGATAGAAGATCCAGCCAAAAGAAAAACTGACCTATATTGGTGATGAAGTCTAGTGAGACTGACAAGCATGCCTGTTAGACTGCAGGTTTGAAAGCAATAGGATTCTCCCACTTACTTGGCCTACAATGCTACTGTCATATGTTCCAGAGCAATACATCTCAAGTTTCAGTATAGAAACTGAGACATTCCATAAGAACTCATTGCCTAGAAAAGGAAAGCATCCTTCAAGAACATTTAGGAAAAGAGAAAGCAAGAGCAGGCTACTTCAGGTCCTTTTGAAAATAAACATACCTATTAAGCCTTACAATTGTTGCATTCTATACATGCTGCAAAGAATGAGGCAGCTAATCTCCTAGATTGTGTACCAGCTTGTGGTTGAAGGTGGACAAAGGCTTATATTGTACTACATTTGTTAATCTGCTTACTGATGCAAAATCTTTGTGAATGGCCATGGATTCAATTAACACAGCCTGAACATTTTTTTTTCATTTGACTTCCCTCTGATTTACAGTCATTCTCCTCACAACTGTGAAAATATGTATACATATATTAAAAGATAACCCTCTACGAAACTTATATATTTCATACTATAATGATAGATATACATAGGAAACATGTGTGTTATATTGGTATTAAATGAATGCAGAACTTCATTGTAATGAGGGAATTCTTAAACTAGGGGTTATGATTTCAGCAGGAGTCACAACCACTTAGAATGGATAGTCATTTCTTCAGGCACAATAGTCAGGCTCAGATTTTTGAATACTGTATCACTAAGTTAAAGAATCTATCTGCCATTTGCTGCTTTTCTCAACAGAGCAACCAGGCATTTATAAATGACCAACAACATTGCATTTTTTAAAGATTATAACATCTTCTATAACTTGATTTTCTTTAACTTCTTAGGGGAATATTTTGGGGGCCCTCTAACATAGCAAATGTTTAATGTTTTATACATTATTTTATATTTTTAGACTTTCAAATGGAAATGTTTTGATTGGATGGTAAGATGACCAACATTTTGGCAGAATCCGCAAATGGACATAACATCCTGTTTGGGTGATTTGTATGAATCAATGTTTTCTATGGTTTCTGCTATAAAAAGCAATATCAGTAAAAAAACAAAAACCAAGAAGTTTTGAGGGAATAGAGAATTGCCTTGAAGAACAGAGTAAGATCTGCCACTAAGGAAACAATCAGATAAGCAGGACATGAGCTGGGGCTAAGAAACTAATCTGAGGGGGGAAAAATCTGAGACAAACCCCTCCTTAGTTCATACAATGAAAAAGTGTGGGAGGAGAAAGCACATACATACTTACAAGATTCTCTTGGATGCTATAATAAAACTAGTCCCAACCTATAGTATGACCTTTATTTTTTAGTCTGGTCTATCTTGTGAGGTTGACAAGGGACATATTTATCTGATGTCTATCTGTAACTTTAATGAAACAATCAGTTTTATTAAGAGGGGAATCATAGATTTAGGGAGTTGCAGTTTCATAAAGTTCAAGAGATCTTGAAGTAATGATTTTAATAAACCAAAGATAAGCCACCTGAAGTCCCACTATTTTTAATTAGAGCTATGAACACTCGTGAATGGAACTGGAAAATAATTGCTTTGACCGGATTTTTTTTAAGCCTTCATATTTGAGTCAAATGAAATGCTGTCTTTCAATATGCAGAAGACATGGATTTTTTTCTGGTCAACTGAAGACAGTGAACTGACTGGTACTCTCTTTTGGGAGACATCTAGGGAAGCACATTACTTCATCAGGAAATATTTATATGCAATCAACACGATCAAATTGTTTAAACCACTTAAAAGAAGATTTGATTGAGGAAGAACAGCATTAAAGCTCACATATTTTGGTTCCTAATTTTTGTACTTCAACAGACAGACATTTTGGTACAGGAGAAGAATACTAAATCTTCCCTAGATAGAAGGCCTAGAGCCAGCATAGTTTTTATGCTTTCAGAAAAACAAATCACCAGTAAAATTATCCAAAAATAATTAGGAACAGCCTATTATGAAATCCGCTGATTCTGAAAGCAAATCCTTATTCCAGGACATCTTTCAGAGCATTTCCCTGCCTAATTCCTATCATGACACATTAAGGTAGACAGCTAGCCAAAACATCTTACCACTTGTGGACCAATCTTTTGACAATGCTAAATGCTGATTATGTACAGTTAAGGAGAAGATTGTAGGTCACCAAAAATGGAATGTAAACAATGCCATGGTAAGGGTTGTAAAATTGTCCATTGCAATTCATGTAGAACATTTGGCTTTGCCATAAGCAAAAACCACTGGGATCATGTGCCTAAATGTAATACTGCAGGATAACTCTGCTCACATTGCCAGGAGTTCGATTCCTTCGATCCTGACTGGCTCAAGTTTGACACAACCTTTCATCCTTCTGAGGTCAGTAAAATGAGCACCCAGATTTCTAGGGGCAATATGCCGAGTCTGTAAACCACTTAGAGAGGGCTATAAAGTATTAGGAAGTAGTATATAAGTCTAAGCACTATTGCTAGTGCTAAATATAGATTGTAAAATGATAGCATTAGAACAGAATGCATGAGACATTACTGATATAGAAAAAAAAAAGAGGAAAGGCTTATTTGAAAGCAACTGGAGAAAATTTCAACATATTGCAATTTACAAATGGAAGGAGAAAAATTATTGAGGAAAACAATAATTGCCATGCCTCTATAACTGGAGCTTTAGGTGCAATCCTAACAAGATTCAGCAAATGTTTAGGAATGTTAAATTTACACAACTTGACACCACTCATTTTGCAAAAAGCTACCCTACCCAACACATCTACATGCAATCAGCTATGACATTAATTTAGATGAGTAGAATACCAAATATGTAGCAAGAAAAATTCTTCCAGGAATTAAGGAATATGTGCTTTTTTTCCTGATTGGGAAGAGATGCAATGTTCTGAGAAAAGTTATTGGATAAAATATGGGAACTGTAACTATTAAGCTTTTCAAATGGCTTTTCAAATAACACTTTTTTGTGCCACTTTGCATTACTCCCTAAAGAAGCTTACTTGTTGACTTTTCTAAGTCTATATTTTTGGAGATTTTTATTTAATCAAGTGTTCTTTTCACCTACCACAATAACATGAAAATATCTGCCCTCCCCATCACCCTTGCCTTAACACTTTTTGTCCAGTTCTATAACTTTGGCTATATTGACATTTCCTCCTGAACATTTCAGACCAAACTAAGCAATAGATGAGATCTCCCAAGCCCTGTCAATCTGTTCACCCTTTATTGCTAGTAAGGGATGTTTTATCCACCCAGTCTCTTATAACCAATTTAATTTTTCAGCAAATACACAGAAAATGAAAGTTCTTCACCACCTCCTCCAGCTAAAGTGGCTCAAGAGCATGATACTTGGGGGATGGAAAGCTTTAGAATCTTTCTGAATCATTCATATGGTAGCTATGGAGTGCCATTTATTTGCTTTTTACCTTGGTCTAAGCAATAGATAACCCATGTTATTTTGACTGCAAAATTTTAGGTATCATTAAATCAATCAATCTATCAGAATACAGCTAGAAGGGACCTTGGAGGTTTTCTAGTCCAACCCCTTGCCCAAGCAGGAGACCCTACACTATTTCAGACAGGTGGCTGTCCAATCACTTCTTAAAAACCTCCAGTGATGAAGCACCCACAACTTCTGAAGGCAAGCTGTTCCACTGGTTAATTAAATAATGGGAAATAGATTTTAAAACTATCAAATTCTTTCTTTCACTATCTTGATTTGTTCAGTCTAGACTAGTAGCCCTAATGCTGTAATGTTTCTCCCTGATATCTTAGCAGTAGATTTGTTTTGCTATTTTTCATACAATTATTATTATCTCTTTTATTCATTAAACATGAAACTCAGTCAACTGAACATTTAAAAATGTATCACAATACCATTGACAGGTGCTAATGGTTGATAGGGGTTGCTGCAGTGTCCTAGACATCAACCAAGTATCTTCTTAAATATATGTTCTGAGTAGCTCCATTTTTTGCAATTCCACTGGTGTTATTGCAGGAAGCTGCAATTTCTTGATGTATTTTATAAAATTCTTGAACATGGTATCAAGTGCCCTGATGGCAATGGATATCACTGTTACATGTTTCATCTATAATTGCGTAGTTTTGATGTCCAGGTCGCAATATTCCAATTCTTTTTCTTCGAGTCTAGGGTCTCCTGGTACAGCGATATCAATAAATTGTATGTTTCAGCCCTAGACAACTGTGATATCTGGAGTGTTGTGTTCCAAATGATGATCCGTCTGTATTCAAAAGTCCCACAAGATCTTCACCATCTCATTTTCAACAATTTTTTCCACTTTATGTTTCCATGACTTTTCGGATACAGGTAAGACATATACTATATTTTACATAATGACCAGTGGATTAATTTAGCAACTTGATCATGTCTAGTTTTGTAATCACTTTGCACCGTTTTGCTGCACCCACTTATTAAGTATGAAACAGTTTCAACTTTGTCACTGCAAAGTTGGCAGTTTGGATTGTCAGTGGATTTTTGTATCTTCGCTTTCATGGCATTATTTTGTAGTGCTTGTTCTTGAGCAGCAAGTATTAAATTTTCCATTTCTTTTTTGATAGTTCCTCTCTTAAGCTGTTGTTGTTGTTGTTGTTGTTGTTGTTGTTGTTGTTGTTATTATTATTATTATTATTATTATTATTATTATTATTATTATTATTATCTTACAATTAAAACATTAAAAAATGAACTAAAGGCTTGATTTTGGCTGCTCAAAAATAAGATATTCAAACTAATGTAGTCAAGGCCAGAATTGTCAAACTGTAGATTGCGCAAAGGGACAGAAGAAATAGTAGCTCATATACTCACCTCATACAAGAAGATTTCACAAATTGATTATAAACAATGATATAACTCAGTCACCAAAATGATTCCCTGGAACATCTGTAAAAAAAATTAATTTGCTAATAATGAAAAAATGGTGGGAAAATAGAATTCAAAAAGTAGCCAAAATGAACAGGTTAAAAAATTGTGATATTTCCAAATCTCAACTGAAAAATTCTAACTCAGAATCCACCAGAATTAACTGTGGTTGAAAATAATGAAGTATGGATGATTGATGTGGCAATAGCAGGAACAATAGAAGAAGAAAAAATAGAGATTATAAAGGATCAAAATCAGCAAATTAAAATGTGAAAGACAATGGCATATTCCAGCCATGATAGTCTCAGTGGTTGTTGGCACACTGGGTGCTATACAAAAAATATTGGGCAACACTTGGAAAACATGCACACTGAAAATTTTTTCCATTTGTTAATTGTAAAAAGTCTCGCTTCTTGGATCTGCAAATATACTATACCCATAAATTATGACATTCTAGGTTTTTTGAAAGAACATGATGCGCATGAAGGTCAACAGAAGCTAAAGAACTGGAAGCTATGATTTCACATGTTTGTGTATATAATAATAATAGTGACTAGAATGGAATGAGGTTAAAACTGCAAAAGAAGAACAAAGAATAAATTGCATGGAAGACAATCTTCCATGCCATTGTCTTCTCCAGGGCAGACATATTGCTACCATGTCTAGTTTACAAAAATCTCAACTACTAGGTGTCAGTAAAAAGATGCAGAGACATCTTGATTCTTTGCTGTCTGTTATTCTTCCAGATTTTTGCTGTCCAGAAAGAGTAGGCCAACATCATAAGGTGAACAGAAGTGAGGCTTGAAAGATCTGAGGCCAGGCAAAATAGAATAAGTAGAATAAGGCAAAGTAGAATAAGGCAATGACAAACCATCCCTTTATCAATGTCAGGAAAATATTCTGACATATTCAGGAAATCATCAGTAAATTGCCTTAACTTGAAGTAAATGTTACATTTTAAATGTGCATTTTGGTTCCATATCATTTTCTCTCACCTGCTGAGAATGGGTTTCATAATAATATCAAAATAGAATTCTATTTGTTTCTCAAAATGGCTTCATAGAGCAGGAAGAAAATATATCCAAACATTTTAAATAATCAAATGTGTACATTATGATTAAACGATAGAGTATGAAATAGTAGTTAAGTCAAAGTCCTTTACATTCCTTTTACAGAAAATGAAACTATGCCATGAAAATAACAAGAGAGAATAATAAAAACCTTATGATTTCACAAAGGGACTGCAAGTTAAAAGGTATATTCTTTAATATGAGGGTTTTATTATATTAATAATAATAAAAATAGTCCATCTGTTCAGATTACAGACTTTCAGTAATTTATTTTCTTCATAAAATTAATGAATATAGCAGATAATTCAATTCAGCACTAATAAGCCAAAATATATCTATGGATATATTCTTTATTGGAAAAAAAAAAGACAAGAGATGTGCTTAGGCACCATCTAACAGTTTACTGTACTAAAACATATTTTTTAAAAAATATTTATGTAAAAGAGTATATGCAAAACTGTGCTACATGTCTGCAAAAAGAAGTTCAGAATTTGTTTGTGTATGTACATTTATGCATATGCGCACACACGTTCACTTTAAATGTGAATGTATCTACAGAATACATACATATATTCAGAATGGAACAGGAATCTTAAGTAACACTTTCTTACTTGAACCAATTGTATGGTTCCACTTCTCTAAGAAAAGCAGCAGTTTGAAATATTTAATATACTTTTATTTGCTATTAACTAGGAATACAGTGGGAGGAGGGGTGGGGTGGGGAGATGTTTGCCATGTACCAACATAATAAATTCTGTTCAGGGACAAGAAACATTTCACTCTATTACCCTGTGTACCATTATTTGCCTGTATGTAAAAATACAGTGGTTTCTTAAATAAGAAACCACTTAGCTAACCAGCTACTTAATTCATCAAAGAGTCATTGTTAGACCACTGTGTCCTTGAATTTGTTACGTTATTTTTGAAGTCCAGACAAGGTTGAAGGATGCAGATTATTCAGGTTTGATTTTGGAATGGAATTGCCCCTATGATGCGGCCAGTTACCCATATTTGTAGAATGGATATTAAAACAGCAAGTCTTGAGGTTTCCTTGGATCTCTCAGAAGCATTTTATATAGTCAAAACTGTAACATTTTAAACAATTTGACCTGGAAGAAAGATGGAATAATGATGTAATAAATAAATGAAGGTTATATGAACATTAAGATTGACATTAAAAGCAGTAATCCTAACTTGCATGTTTTCCTGAAGCATGTAAGAAAAAGCTTATGAAAAAGCAGCAGGCAAGGTGCATTCTTGGTAGAATAGAATATAGATAATATTTGCAATATGCTATGATATCATAACTCTGGATATGTCCCTCTTTTTCTTCATGTTATTTTTTTTTAGTTCTTTTTTTATATTCTTGTAATTCCTTAAATAGAGTCAGGGCAACTGGATGGAGCCAAGCATTTTCTGGCTGGATGCCCTTCCTGACACCAAACAAAGTTCACAGCATTTTTTTTTTTCTTTGTACCCTAAGAGAGAAACACTTCCTACTACCTAGGATTGAACTCTCAGCCTTCTGAGTGGGAGGTGAGTGTCTTCACCACTAGGCCACCATGCCACTGTTGTTTTTTTGTCTATGCTTATTCCTTACAAAATATCATAATCTTAAATGCATATCTGTGGATAAGTATATAGGCATCACTATCCTAGAGAATTAGAACATTTGTTTTCTGGTATTGCAAATATAAGTACAACAGAAAACCAGCATCGGACTTTCAAAGTAGCTCTAACTCCACACAAAAAAACCCCTCACAACTATTTCTAGAATTATGGCTTTAATGTACATGCAATTATACTTGAATGCATTCCTGACTTAATTGTATGCATTGGTTATTAAACAAAAGTAATATGTATAGCTGCAGAGGTATTGAAAACTAGCTTCCTGTGATTCCTTGTTCTCTTCAACCATAAATGAACAGTGGACCTGTAATTGCAAATACATTTATTATTATACCAGTCATGTTGCATTGGCTATCTTATTATTAAAATACTATTACAAGCAACTTCCAATACATACTTACATGGCTGGAAAGAAACATCATATATAATAACTATTCTTGATATCAGAAACAAGCTTGTTTCTTTGTATACAAAGAAACAAAAGTTCAGTCAGTATAAAATCTCTCATTTAAAGGCATGTGTTAACCATAGCTGGAAGGAAGAATTTCTGGGGAAAGTAGCAAAAAGGAGAAAAGGGAGCCCAGCAATGGTGGAAGGTGAAAGGTTTGAATTCCTCCATGCCTGAATCTATGCATTCAGATTATGCTTTTCTTTCACTTTTCAACTCTCCAAGAATAATCCAGTGACCTTGACCTTGATCTCCTTTCAAAAAAATATCAGTCAACCTTCAAAGAATATGAGATTGGACATATTCTTTGTGCTGGATACAGATTAACTGTGGGAAGGATTCTAAAGAATGCCACACAAAAATAATAGTGGCCAATATTTGTTAATTCCTTGACTGTGCCATATATTCCCTAAATATCTCCTGGAGGTTGCCTTAGATAGCATAGGGATTGTAGTGGAGATTGCAAGCAGATAGGATATCCCATGCAAGACATGTCTGTCTGTCTGTCTGTCTGTCTATCTATCTATCTATCTATCTATCTATCTATCTATCTATCTATCTATCTATCTATCTATCTATCTATCTATCTATCTATCTATCTATCTATCTATCATCTCAATTCACCCTGTGAAAAAAATGAAAGCTTGTAGTCCAATGCAAGGCAAGCCTGAATGTTGCTAAATTTGTTAACATAATTGCCACCATATTGGTCAGCAACTGTCAAATATGAAGATATATTATACTCTGAGGGATTACAGCAGGATAATGCTTGTGTAGCACTTTGGGCATTTTCAGTTACTGTCTAAATGCTAAGTATTTTTCTCCCTCCCTCCTTGAAACAGTTCTGGCTCCAAGCTTGGAAAGAAATAAATCAACCAATCAATACTCTACGGTTTTCCACCTTCAACACATCCTGTTTCTTTTCTCAGTTATTTTCAGTCAGTGACATTCTGCCCCCTGGAATATTTTACCATTTTCACTAAGGAGTGAACTCATTTCAATGCCAAGCATTTCAGAGGAAGAATTATTAGAATACATTGTAAGGATATAATGCTGTCATTAAAATCTATGAGGGTTTTGCTGTTGATTTGAAGAGCTTAAAGCTTCTTAGCAATGTGGAGAGGAAACTACTGTTTGATGTTTGATTTTAAGGCAACATCATCTTTAAAAAGACTCCACATTTTCATTTTATTTTGTTCTGCCTCTTTTTGTAGATTCACACCCAAAACTGTCCTATCCTCTGACACCCATAACTTTTGAGTTTTCCATCCAAATAGCAACATATCTACTACCTGAGAGTTTCAGTCATACCAAATTTTCCATAGTCTAGAACCAAAAAACAAAAACCCTTTTTTGAGGCAGTTAAAGTTAAGTTCCCATTATTCCCTGTTTGATGTGCCACTTTCTGGGGAGGTGAAAGTAGGAGTTCATGGAAGAGAGAAGCTGAGCAAAATTAACGCACACATTAAAGAACAATAGATTTAACATATTGTTCCAGTGAAGCTTTGGAGCTAACTAAATGCTTAAACACATTAAAGGAAAGTTAGAAGTTCAGTTCCAATGCAGAGACAATTATGTTAGTGCTATTGTTTACTTCTGATGGTGTTAGGTGCAATGTTGTTTGAATCTCTGCTAAATTAAATCTGCAATATCCAAGGACAAAGGGAACATTATTAGCATTGGCCATATATTTACCAGCTGAATTGATTTTGGGGGTTTCATGGTAATGAGGCTTCAAGAACTGATTTTTCTAGAACACACACATTAAAATAATAACATCCAGGGAATCAAGAATGAACAAATATTCTACCCTATGACAAGATAACACATAAACAATTCTTTGTTAACTCCTTATTTTATTAAACACAATTGAATCAGGTTTTACTTAAGTACTTTCCCATCCACATACCTTTTACTGATCACATTGTCACTGCCAAGAAACCACACTTGTTTCACCAAGAAACTGATCAAGGAGTTGGTGAAGGGAGAAGCTATGTGTATTGTTTTCCCCAACTGCTTCGTGTCCAGTCCTTTTGAAAGCACTCCTTCTTTTTCCACCTTTGTTATGGAATAACATGGGTTGCCACTATTATTGATGGCTTAAATGTTGGCTTGATGAGGCCAACTTTAATTTAGTTTCAAATTGGGGCCTTTCACTGGTTTTCAATCATCTTAGACTGCATTCCATAGATTGCTTTCTTCTTTGTTCATTTTATTGCTCTATTTGTTTATATTTTCCTACTATTTTCTTGCTCAGGTCCTTGTAAGGTTACCAATTGCGTGCACACATGCACGCACACACACAGAGATATAATTTTTTTAAAGCAAAGGGCTCTCTGCCCTAATGACTAGCTGGGTGGACGTGGCTGGGTGGTCATGTAACTGGGTGGGTGTGGCCAACTCAATGTCATTTCTTTGCCCTATTTACCTAAAAAAAGATATATATCAAAAGGTTGTTTATTATTTTGCGCATTTAATACTTAAATAAAAGACTGGGTGAAACCAGGCTTAATAGCAGTGACTGTGAGAGGGATCTTGGAGTTTCAGTGGAGTTTCTGGTGAGTTATGTGATTCTTATTATTTGGAAATTAATCCCCGCACAGGCTAGTGGCTATGTTATCTGATTTTCTCAATGGTTCTCCCTCGCAAGCGCTGAGTGGATTATTTATCTAGCTTGCAACATTTTTACAAGGTGTGAAATGCTCCCACACAGAAGTTCAATTAAGCCTATATTTCCCTTGCTCTTTGTCTTTCTGAGGTTATTGGAGGCTCTCTGAGCTTTGCCATATATATGTCTGTCAAACTCTTTCACTCAAGTAACAGATGTCTCTTGATTTCATGCTTACAATCACCATCCCTTTAACTTTTTTTAATTGAAAAAAACATTTATCACTATTTCAATTTCTTCTTACATTTGCACTGGATAGCAATGGCTGTTGACATAAGTTTAAGGTTTTAAAAAACAAAAAATGTGCAGCAGATCAGCTTTGGCACTCTGTTCCGTCACCTTTAACAAGAGAGTTCTTAAATCTGCCTCATTTCTGTCCATCAAACTGGGATCACTAGATTATCTGAGCTATTGATGTTTCTCCCAGCAATTTCAGTTCCAATGTTTATTTCTTCTAATCCATACTTATTCATGATATATCCAGTGGTGGGATTCAAAATTTTTTACCACCAAAACAGATCCATCTAATATACATATCCCAGGAAAACTTGCTGATGCTCTCTCATTTCTATAAAATAAGGGTCTGAGTGATCACACTTTTGTATCTATCACCAATTTGAAAACCCTTTTAAAGGGTTCTGAAGATTCATGGCATCTTGCCTTTCATCCATGGAATCTTTCCCTTGGGAAAGATTCCATGGATAAAATCCTAAAGGGGAAAACAACAAGAATCTTGGGAAACTCTAAAAAGTATGATCATAGAAGCCCAGACAGCACAATACCACCGAGAAAGAAAAACAAGAAATCCAAGAAGAAACAAGCATGGCTACACAAAGATCTCTTTGGCAAATTGAAAGAAAAAAAAGGACAAGTACAAAAAATGGAAAGAAGGACATACAACTAAGGCAGAATATCAGCAGATAGCCAGAATCTGCAAAGACGAAGTCAGGAAAGCAAAGGCTCAGAACGAACAAAGACTTGCAACAAAAGTCAAAGATAATAAAAAAAGTTTCTTCCAACATATAAATAACAAGAAAAAAAATCAAGGAAACAGTCGGTCTACTAAAGAGAGAAGATGGCAAGGAAGTAACAGGCAACAGAGAGAAAGCAGAACTGCTTAACTCATTCTTTGCATCTGTCTTCACGCAAAAAGAAACTATAGCTCAACCCACCAAAAACATAAGTGTAAAAGACAGACCAGAAATAAAAGTTAAAATAAGGGGAAAAAAAAATAGTAAGAGAACACCTGTCTGATTTTGATGAAAACAAATCACCGGGGCCTGATGGATTACATCCCAGAGTTTTAAAGGAGCTGGCAGAGGTCATCTCAGAACCACTGCACCATATCTTTCAAAAATCCTGGAGCACCGGGGAACTACCAGAGGACTGGAAAAGAGCTGATGGGGTTCCCATCTTCAAAAAAGGGGGGGGAAAAACCAGACCCAGGAAACTATAGACCAATCAGCCTAACATCAATACCCGGGATGATACTGGAAAAGATAATAAAAAAACAGATCTGCCAACATCTAGAAACAAGTAAAGTAATAACTAGCAGTCAGCATGGGTTTGTTAAAAACAGATCATGCCAAACCAATCTTATTTCATTCTTTAACATAGTGACTAAATTAGTAGACCAGCAACATATTGTGGACATGATATATTTAGATTTCAGCAAGGCATTCGATAAAGTAGACCACAACCGACTTCTTAGTAAGCTAGAAAAAAGTGGAATAGATAGCACCACCACTAGATGGATTTGCAACTGGCTGGCAAACTGTACTCAACGGGTAGTCCTTAATGGGTCTAAGTCTACATGGGGGGAAGTAAGCAGTGGGGTGCCACAAGTTTACATCTTAGGCCCAGTACTCTTCAATATCTTCATTAACAACTTAGATGAGGGAATAGAAGGGGAACTTACCAAATTCGCAGATGATACTAAGCTGGCAAGAATAGCTAACACCCAAGAAGATAGGCTCAAGATCCAGATGGATCTTGACAGACTAGAACACTGGGCCATATCTAATAAAATGATATTCAATATAGAGAAAAGTAAAGTCCTACACTTAGGCAAGAAAAACCAAAAGTACACATATAGATGGGTGAAACCAGGCTCAATAGCAGTAACTGTGAGAGGGATCTTGGAGTCTTAGTGGACAACCAGCTAAATATGAGCCAGCAGTGTGCAGCAGAAGCCAAAAAAGCTAATGCAATCCTAAATTGTATTAACAGAGGGATACAATCAAGATCAAGGGAAGTACTAATACCACTCTCTAAAGCCTTAGTAAGACCACACCTAGAGTACTGCATCCAGTTTTGTTCACCACATTATAAAAAAGATGTTGAGACTTTAGAAAAAGTACAGAGAAGAGCAACCAGGATGATTAGGGGACTGGAGGCTAAAACATACAACGAACGGTTGCAGGAACTGGCCTTGGATAGTCTAGTAAAGAGAAGGACCAGGGGAGACATGATAGCAGTCTTCCAATATTTGAGGGGCTGCCACAGGGAGGAAGGGATCAATCTATTTTCCAAAGCTCCTGTAGTCCAGACAAGGAATAATGGATGGAAACTGAACATGGAGAGGTTTAACCTGGAAAGAAGGAGACACTTTCTGACAGTGAGAACAATCAACCAATGGAACAGCTTGCCCTCGGAAGTTGTGGGAGCACCATCACTTGAGACTTTCAAGAAGAGATTGGACTGCCATTTTGTCAGAAATGGTGTAGGGTCTCCCGCTTGGGCGGGGGGGTGTGGACTAGATGACCTACAAGGTCCCTTCCAGCTCTGATTATCTGTATCTGTATGTTCTTTTTCCAATAGACCTTTGCTTCTTTATCTTTTATGATGCCTATCTTTACACAATACCTGATTTCTTCAATTTTCTTAAACAAATATATTTTCATTCTCATTTGGCTGTAATCTTTCATTTTGTTGCATTGCTTATTTAGCAATATCATTTTGTCTTTTCTTGTTCTTCCATGCAACTCAGGATTTAATTGGACAAGTTTTCTTTTGTTCCAGTTCCCTTTTGTTTTCTGTCTTTCAGCTATTTTCAACATATGAACAGACAGCCATTTTTGTATTTTTAGATGTTTATCTTTAACTCATCGTTGATTATTATAGATAACTCTCAAAATTTGTCCAATGGTTTCTCAGATGTTCTCTTCCTACAGAGATCCTTAATCCTCTGATTCCTTATTGGTAACTTTATTTCACATACCAATGCATTGACATTTGAATGAATTTAAAACTGCAAAACAACAGGATACAATAAATGCACATTCTTAAACCTGCAATTGTCTCTTCTGGAGGTAGAAAGCCTGACATTTCACACATTTCCTTGTTGTTGTGAAGTGATAAAATAAAAACAATAAAGTAACATTAAGATACTTACCCTTGCAATAAACTTTTATGTGAGCCATGAATAGGCTGTAAAAATCCTAATATCCATTAGATGGCAGCCAAGAGGTATAAACATTCTGAAGAGTTTAATGCCTTCTGTTCATCTGGACTTTTGCAGCCAATATCTGATGGCTCTAAACATGGGGAATTGGGAAGTGGATGGGAAATTCTATCGTGTTTATATGTTAGCACAACTCCTCTGATCAAACTTTAGTCCAAAGAAGTATGATAAGAGATGCAAGACATCCAGAAGTCTAGACTTTTACACAGGGTCAGGAACTGAATGAGACTCTGCTACTCCTTCAGACCCCAGTAACTGATAACCCTGATCTTAAGCCAACTTTATTACTCCAAATTCGCAAGAGTTAGTGAATTGATTAACAGAAGTATATGATTAAGTGGGTGGCTACTTGGGACATATGATTTTCTTGGGAAACAGTGATTGACTCTTAAATAGTCCTGAGTAGCTTTGTTAATTAATTAATTAGGATCAACTTTATATGTATGAGTTCTTCTGTAAGCTGCCCTGAGTTATCATGATTTCTTAATAAACAAATATTAAAATCTCAAGTCAGAAGTTAAGAGTGTACCGAAAATAATATTTCCTGGGGTTTCTTCTTATTCTTGAGTGTATAAGGGTCCGATTCAACTAATTATGTTACATTACTGAAAGTTGCCTGTTCCTTGTATTGATTTTGGACTTGTTAACCTATCCTTGCTAACCTGTCCTTGATTTTATCCTTGCTAACCTACTTCGCCTATAAGTAGCTGATGCGCTCTTGTCTAAGTTCATTAGATTATATTATATTGCTTGCACCTTATTAGATATGACTACAGTTTAGCTAGTGTTTCAATAATATTTGCAGATTTGGGGTAATCAAAATAGTTATATCAGGAGGCCTTAGGATCCCAAGGAAATTGTTAGTTGCTGAGGGTGGCTCCATTTTGTTAATATCTATGTAGCTTTCTTGTTGTCTTTTAATCATAACCTTTAAATAATAATAATAATAATGGTATAAGACAGCTGCATTTTGGATGTATATTTTTATCATCATAAACTTTGAAAAAGAAATACTCCTGTGTCTTCAAAGAACATCATTTCAAAAGGGGAAGAAAAAAGTGATGTTTTACTCACTCATGAAATTATCCAATGACTAGAGGCAGTTCATGTGATTTATTTGCAGAAACATTTTATGTGACCTATGCTTTACAAATATATGCTCATTTGTTCAAATAATTATTGCTCCTCATCCTCTTCTCTTTCCTTCCACCTTTCCAACATTATATTTTTTTCAGAGAGCTAGGTATTTGTGCAATTTATCCAAAATATGATAGTTTCAGCCTGGCCATTTGTGCCTTGAGAGACAACTGTGGGCTGATTTATTTGATGATCCATTTGGTTGTTTTCTTGGCTGTCTGTGGAATTATCCAGAGTCTTCCCAAATGGCAAAGTACAAAAGCATCAGCATTCTTTTTGTCCTGCTTTTTTAAAGTCCAATGTACACTTTAAAACAGTGTCACTGTCAACTCATAAAACATTTTGTATACACGTTTTATAGTTGTCAACAGAAAGAAGGGGGGGAGGAGTTTCAAAGAGCAGGCAGCAGTGTGGAATCGAAAGTACATTTCATTCATATTATATTCAGAGACTGATTAGATGAGTGAAGCTTCTGCCGCAAATCTAATTGGAGAGAATGATTGATGACTTTTGGCTATGGACGTGTTTCATTGGATGATACACCCAGAGGGGTGGGGGGGAAAGCATGATCAAGGGTGACAGTGAATTACATGTCTCAGAGCTGGCTATGCCCAGGCTAATGCCAGAATGTTAACTTCTAATAAATCCTTTTTAGTTTTGGGAGTGTGGCTCAAGGCTCATGATTTAATTGGAGTAACTGCCTGAATCCTGACAGTCGCAGGTAAAACTACTGCCTGTATGATTTTGATCTTTGTAGGTATAGCTATATCATGGCATCTGATGTTCAATACAATGTCACAGACTAATGCTTGGTAGGTTAGTAATGAAGTCCTTGGAAATTATATTCAGATGCCAGTAAATGCCATGATATAGCTATACCTACATAGCTATAACTGAAGTAATTTATTCCAAAAGCTATCAATTACTTCAGTGACATCTTCACTGTCAGTTCAAAGGTATCTGTTGTTATTAGTTTGGTCTTCTTTGGTTAATCTTAATCTTTTTTTTCTTTACAAGTGTTTGCTGATAATTTCTATTTTCAAAATAATGTTGTCAACATAGTACAGGTTATTTATGCTTCTTCCTCCCATTTTAAAACCATACCCATTTTTAAGTAGTTAATGTAATTTGTATAGCCACACGTCTCACAGCAGTGACCATGGATGGCACACAAAATATTAAAATATTTTAACATAGTAAAACTTTCTTCCAACCCAGCATCCTTCAATATTTACTGGATTCCTCATAGAATCTGTATAAATAAAAGAGGATACAGACTCCTCTTATTTCCAAGCCAGTTGTTTCACTGTGTTCATCTGGACTGTGTCTTCTTGTTCTGCACATACATGGGATAGGAATATATACATCTATTTATTTCATATGCATATATTTAGGGCAATCATACTAAAGATTTGCGAAAATATAGACATCCATAAGATGGAAGCAAAGATATATTTTTCTGGCCAGGCACGATAACCCTAACACCTTACTTTGTTTGTGTTTGACCATTAAACCATCACAGTGTTTTAAGACTTTTCTTGTCTATTTATTTAATAGCAATGTTGCAGTATCAATGTATTTTGACTGTTACTATTTTAGAGTTAAAATACTTCCGTGTCCTCATTGTACTCATAAGCATTAAATGGACTCTCTGTGTTAGTATTTCAGAGTTAAAATAACTTGTGTTTTTCACTGTCACGCTTAACAAGAAAAGTCAATAGAAATTGTTTTAACATGGCCGTTCCTCTTATAAGAAGACACATGATGCTATTGCTCTGCATTTTTTCAGTTTCTGGTGATACATACTGAATAAAACATAGAACTTTCTGGAGATATTAAAAATCCTTGCTAAAGGAAGATTATTTTATTTCATGATCTAACATATTGCATTGAGTTAGATATTAGCTGTGAGTAGGAAGTTAGTCCCATTACTAACCTTGACACAGAAATTCTGTCTGTTTGCTGGGCTATCTCTGTCATAATGAATAATACATACATGGGGAAAAAATCTACAAGGTGCTCTTTCTCTACACAGCTTTGATTAACTTCTGAATTGTGAGAAAAGGGAAAGAAAGAGAAAGAGGGATGACATTCTCTGAATTCCCTCCTTTTTAATGCAACTTTCCCTTGTGTGCAGCTTGGAACTGTAACCTATATCACAAAACAGTGCTGTTTTTCATCATTAATCTCCAGTGATTGTAACATAATAGAGCAAAAAAAAAAAAAAAAAGAAAAAAGAAATATCAACAATAGATTTCAATAGTTAGTAAACCGTATGGTTTAATTTCATAGCATACCCTATTAATTTATGTGACAATTTCTAAACACAATGCAAGAAATTACAGTAAGATGTACAAGCTCAGATAAAATGTGTTGGAATGGTTTAACAAGCTGGTTTAACGGATATTGACAAAAAAACATGCATCTGTAGTCTGTCACTGTCAAGTATAGATTTATCCCTCTAATCTATATTTGCTTAAAAACATTGTCCAGATAAAATCGTGTCGTCTCCTTTCACTAAGGATACATTTTGTTTAGGAGAATATGGAACAATGAGAGGTCTATTTTAATCACATCAGAAGAAAGGGAAGTCCAAATACGAAAATCCCTGGGCCCCTACTGTCTTCGGCACTCAAAGAAAAGCAAGGCAAAGCAAATGCATTGCTATATACTTAACTAAAGTTTCTATATTAGAGCTAAAATGAATGAATAGGTTTATTTTGCCTACTTTTTTGATAAGTCTTTTTTAACCTATCAGGTTAGCTATCTCTGATGGGGTTTTCTTCTGCAAAAGACAAGAAAAAGGAACATTTCTCTCTGTGTTTCCTTCTTTAAATGTATCATTGAAATATATAATTAATAATTTCCTACGCTAAATAAATAAATTTTTAATAAATAGATATCCAGACACTTACTGTAAATAAAACTATCATTGTTTTTTTTTAAGTGTATTTAAGACAGGTGCTACTACAGAAATGAGCTCTGTTGATTAATAGAGTGATGAATCAAGATCACGAGAAATGATACTATAGCTTTATAATGTTTTTATTTTTTATTTTATTTATTTTGTCAAAAGCTTACAATACAACAGAAATAAGAATAAACATAAGTTTAAATATAAGAAATAGGAACTAATAATTGGGGACAATAGGACAGGGATGGTAGGCATGATTGTGCACTTATGCACGCCCCTTACAGACCTCTTAGGAATGGGGTGAGGTCAATAGAGGTTAGTTTGAGGGTAAAGGAGTGGGGATTTGATCAAGCGACAACAGAATCAGGTAGTGAGTTCCAGACATTGACCACTCTGTTGCTGAAATAGTACTTCCTGTAATCAAGTCTGGAGTGGTTTACATTAAGTTTATATCTGTTGTGTGCTCTTCTGTTGTTGTGGTTAAAGCTGAAATATTCATTTATTGGGAAGATGTTGTAACATATGATTTTATGTACTATGCTTAAGACCAATCTTAGCCAGCATAGTTCAAGGTTGTCTAACCCTAGAATCTCAAGTCTGGTGATGTAGGATATTCTGTTGCGAGCAGAGGAGTGTAGTACTCTTCTCGGGAAATACTTCTGGACTTGCTCAATTGTATTTATGTCTAATATACAGTGCAGGTTCCAGACAGCAGAGCTGAATTCGAGTATTGGTCTAGCAAAGGTTTTGAATGCCCTAGTTTGCAAATCAGAGGAAAAGCTTTGTAAAATTAAATTTACAACTCTTAGAGCCTGTTGCAGTGAGCTTTGGCATTTAGGTCATTCGATATGAGAACTCCAAGGTCCTTGACAGAGTGAGGGTCATCAACAGGATCATATCCGCCTAGCTTGTATTTGGTATATAGATTTTTTTTTACCAATGTGTAGGACAGACCATTTGTTGGTCGAGATTTGGAGTTGCCAACTGTTAGACCATTCAGACACATAATCAAGGTCTTTTTGAAGGATGGTAGCATTGACGGTGGTGTTGAATAGTTTTACATCATCAGGGAAGAGGATGCAGTTGCTAATAAAGTGATCACAAAGGTCATTTATATAGAGTGTAAAGAGTGTGGGTCCTAGAACGCTCCCTTGGAGGACACCACTGATAACTGGTGCAGGGTTTGATAGAGTGTTTCCTATTTTTACTATTTGTTGCCTGTTTGACAAGAAGGTAGTAATCCACTTGTGAAGGGATCCAGAAATGCCATAAGAATTTAACTTTAATTGTAGTTTGTCATATACCACAGAGTCAAAGGCTTTGCAGAAGTCAATGAAAATTACATCTATTGCTTTACCCTGGTCAAGTAGTGTAGTCCATATGTTTTTGCAGTGTAGAAGTTGCAAATTGCAGGACAATTTTTTTCTGAAACCAAATTGTTTATTGAAGAGTAAGTTGTTTGACTCTAGGTGGAAGATAATGATATATCAATTAATAATTGATTCCATAACTTTGCATGTGACACAACACAATGAGATTGATCTGTAGTTGTCAACCCAGGCAGGGGTCACCTTTTTTGAAAATAGGGATGACCGTTGCTAAAGACCATGGGTTTGGTAAGGAGCTGGTTCTGAATGATATCTCATATATTATGCTTAGAGGTTCTGCTATGGTAGTGGAGAGCTTTTTTAAGAACAATGCACATAAGCCATCAGGGCCAATAGATAAGGATGGTTTTAGGTGGTGTAGTGCATTTTCTATGTTATATTCAGTAAAGTCAATTTGTAGATCATTGCAGTTAGTTGTCGTACGATTAGGAAATGTGGAACATGAGCCATTTCTGTTTACAAAGACTGAACTGAAGAACTGTTGAGGAGGTTTACCGATTTCCTTTGCCTCGATCAGCCAGGGGGGCTAACCGGACCACGACCGTTGACGCCGCCCCGCCCTGGCCCGCCGCTCCCCATCCCCCCCGCCCCCGAGGCTGCGCCTCCTGTCTCCGCCCTGGCTCTGCCCTGCGGCCGGGAGCGCGGTGGGGGGGTTGAGCTCTTATACAAGGTACCTTAATGGCTTCATCACTATAGTCTTTCCCATTAGGACCTTTTAGGGGTGGGGTGTTTTTTGAGTTTTTAAGTTTGGTGTTTACAAAGTGATAGAAGGCACAGGTGGATTTTGTGCGTAAAAGGTTTTCCTCTTGCTTGCAGTGATAATTGGTGCATTCTGCCTTTATCTGTCGGCATAAGGTGTTGCATTGGTTTTCAAAGTTAGCTACTTATTTAGTTTTGTTTTTATGCCATAAGGATTTTTTTTTTATAGAAGTTAATGCCTTGCTAAGGCCACACTTGGAATACTGCATCCAGTTTTGGTCACTACCATATAAATTCTGGAAATAGTGTAGAGAAGAGCAGCAAAGATGACTGGTGGAGTGGTGAAGGTAAAGGCTAAAACATATGAAGAAGGGTCAGGGAATAAGAATAGAAATTTTCGAAATTATACTTTCATTGCAATTCCTTCATGCTAAACAAGACAAGACTGGATGTCAAGGCATGATTCTATGTAAAAATCAATATATAGCTGCCTTTGCCCACTTTTGCCTACTTAAAATCAGTGATTTTTCTAATGGAAATATGGAATATGGTAACATATTCTGAAGGGCCACTTTGACCTGTCAGTAACTGAATCTAGCATATCCCGCACCATAAATGCCTTTTACTGAAACAGTGTCTTTTCTCTTCTTCTTAATTCTATCCTCCTTCATTTTGATGCCTTTGATGTTGGGCCACCCTTCGCAGCATGGCCAGATAGGCACAGACATGTAGATATTCAAATAAATTAGGGAAATCATATGGAACCAAGTTTAAAATGGTGACAGAGTGCTCTATCCTGCACTAGATCCAGGGTGAGTCAGAATACATGACTGGGGAATCCTTGAAGAAGTCATTTTTTTAATTTTATTTTATATTTTAAAAAAAGAAGTCATGTTTTTAAAGCCACACATAAAGCAGCCCCTCACTTATAGTCTCTAGAGAAACTAGAATGAGTTTCCAGGGCTGAGATCACTATAATACTGTTTCTGCAATTGCTTTGATTTATCTGTTTAAAAGAATGCATCATTCACCTTTCATGCATATCTCCTAACAGCCATATGATTCTGGTTAATAGAACAAATAAAAGAAAGATAAATTACTCTGCTATCACAAGGGGGAAAATCATTTGTATGGCTTGAGAATAATAAAAATGATGACCCTATGCTTACAGGGCGATACCGTAAATGTTAACAAAGAGAATCTTGGCTTCAGTGAATTTTGAATGCCAGGAAAGTCTTGGCCTCTGTCTCCAAGACAGCACAGGAAAACAGAAAGGAAATTACCTTGAGCGGCCTTTGTTTAAGGTCTCTGAATGAATTTTTGATTACAGTCATTTTGAGTGATTGAGTTTGCTTCTATAAATCCCAACTGTACAGGGTCTTCAGTTACTTTTTCCCCAGCCATGAAAATGATTTTCAGAAAGTAAGCAAGTGGGGCTTAGACTGGATTGTATGGAAGTAAAATAACATTGCTGGCATTGCTATATGTCAAATTACTCTTTTATACAGCACCAGTGATATGCTACAAGCCACCTATCTCATCAACCTCCTTTAGAGACTGACTTGTCACAACTAATATGTGGGCCTATAGAGTGCCTTCTTCACATTGCTATGGCACCTCATAAGCTGCTGGTGCTCACACTATCTCTCCTCTTCATTACCCTCTCAAGCTCTCTCCCCAGTAAATGAAAGACAGATGGTACTAGACACAGTGCAGGTCAAAGAGATGAGCTGGTGCTGCTGCAGAAAAAAAACCAAAACTTCTATTTCAGAAACAAGGCACTCCAGAGACATGAAAGGTATCTGTGGCAGAACTTACTACTTCACACTGTGGATGAGTTCAACATTGTGACAGATACAATAATGGCTTCGAACTGAAAGGGATCTCAAGTTATATGAAAGTATTCCATTTAGAACATGAATCCTGAGTATTTGACCATTTTCTCATAACATTTGCCATTCTATCCTAGATTTCTGATTCAGTGACACAAACCTCCATTTGAAAGTGGTTCAGACCCACAGACTTCATACAAGGAGTACCATAGACATTTCTTTCCATTTGCAGAACAGATTTTATAATACCAGTCAATGACCCATGCTTTTCTGGCTTTCTAATAGTAAAGTAACTTTTTCAGGGATACTTTTGCAGAATACAGCCTACCCCACAAAATTGAGTAAATTGAGGACACAAATATATTGAAATATTTATTTGGTGAGGTTATTGTCCTAGCTTATCACCTATGCATTTGCAAGGGAACAGTTTTGGATGCAAGTAGTATATTTCCTATTTCTTTTCAATATTATTTAGCAGAGGGAAATATTGACTCACTACCTTGGCCCCAGTACCACTGTGCCTGGGAAGAGCCAGTTGCATTCATTCATTCATTCATTCATTCATTCATTCATTCATTCACCCATCTTGTATCCAATGATTCTAGGTGGTTTACAAATTGTATTTATATTTTCTTTACATATTCTACCCCAAACAGCAGGAGGGGCATGCTCCAGTTCCTTTGGCTGAAGGCCGAGAAGGAGAGGTTTTTCTGCCATAATGCCTGCCCTTTGGAACATCATCTCTCCTGAGATTAGATTGGCCTCATCTTCTTAAGGACTTGAAAACTTGGTTTTATGCTCAAGACTGAGACCCTGGGCACAGGATAGAACTCATTTTCCAGTTGTGTGGACGATTGGTTGGGTAATTCCCAGTTGTTGCATGACTGTCCAGGGTCATATAAAAATGAAACAGGCAATTATATAAATCAAAGGAGGGAATAAATGAATAAATATTGTTTGAGACTCTTCTCCAGCAATAATAATGCAGTCACTCCTGCATCCATTTACCTTTATTTCTTATGGCCATTCCACATTACGGAGTGAGCAGAATGCTTGTCCTCACCCAAGTGCAGAGATCTCTTACAAGATCAAGAAAAAACTCTAATCCCTGTAATAAGGAATAAGGAAGCTACTCTATCCTTATGGAGCAGTATTCAGGCCCAATATCTCTCCATTACATCTAATGATGGATGGCTTGACTCCATTGGTTTACTAAAGTTGCTCAGTTATAAATGAATGAATGAATGAATGAATGAATTCTTTATAAGCCAAGTGTGATTAGGCACACAAGGAATTTGTCTTGCTCTCAGTATACATAAAAGAAAAGATACATTCTTCAAGAGTCAAGAATCATAGGGTAAATCATCACTTAATGATAGTCATAAGGTACAAATAAGCAATCAAATCATACTAGGAAAAAGTCAATATAAATTGAATATAAAGTCAATGTAAAGAAGGTGGTTTTGTTGTATAAGTTTGAAAAAAATATGCACATCACAAAATATATCATAATATTGGGCAAAGGTTGACTGACTTTGTTCACAATGTTAGGTTGACTTGGAGCCACAGGTAGCAGCAGCAGTAGAAATATGAAAAGCAGCAGCAGAAATCCTTCTTTATCATAAGAGTTGACATAACATGTTGCTATTAATGTTGAACAGCTTGCTTAGTCTTGACAGGCATGCAGAGCATGCAGGCAAAGTCAATCTAAAATGACTTATCAAAGTTTGCTGGCTGGAAGCAGCTCATTCATATCCCCAAATTATATGCCTAATAAAAATGTATTTATTTTTTATTTATTTATTTTTGTCAATTGCTTACAAGATAATAGGTATAAGTAAAAACATAGTTATAAATACATGGATACATATAAGAAAAATAAAAAATAAAAATAAAAGAAACAATAGGACAGGAATGGTAGGCACGTTGGTGCACTTATGCACCTCTTAGGAAAGGGGTGAGGTCAGTAATAGACAGTCTAAGGTTAAAGTTATATAACTTCCTTTTAAGTTATGTAAACTTTCCTAGTTATACTGTGTCATTTTTCCTTCATTCAAAAAATTATACCGATAAATCTATTCATTGGTATGAAACTTTTGTAATTTTTTTATTGCTACACTAGCTGGAAGTTATTTTGGATTATATTTAAGATTTCATTATAGCCATGGATGATAGAACAAGATGAGAAGTACGAAACAATATTATTGTCAGAAATTCTTGCTAGCCAACTCCATTTCTTACTGTATTTGTTAATTTAAAAATTTATATGCTCCCCATTGAACACGGATTATTTCAGTGCAGATTTCAAACCTTTAACTTGACTCTAAGAAAGGAAGTTAAAAAAATTAACAAGAATACGGAATACCATAAACAAATAATTAAACTTATTTTTAAAAGCCATAGGCATAAGAGGAAAGATGAATTATAAAGTCCAACCAGAGAATAAACAGATATGATCCAGAGAATAAAAAAATCATTCTAACCAGGAGGGCCTTTATCAAATAATACCATCTCTTAAATTCCATTCCTTAATAAATTGGAACCATTAATAGAAGTTCTTGATAGCAGCATAGTGGCATTAACACCCTGTTCCATTTGATGTTCTGTCATATTTCCTACCAAGGAAAACTTCCAATCACTTTCCAATGGCACTCATACAGAAGATATTGGAGTAACTAACACATGAAATCCCATGAACTGCTGAAGCAAAGCTAATTCTAAGAAAGGCAATATCTCCTACATTGACCTAAGCTATTGCAAGTGCACTTGCACCCATAAACATACCTAAGTTAGTGGCAGTACAAAGCCCTTCAGGGCAGAAGGTAGAGCAACACTCAGATTTCACAGTAAGGAATTTCAGGTCAGTTCTTGAGGAAACTGAACAATTGTGGTTTGAATGTCTACGTCATAGAGAGCTGTGGTTTATGGGTGTAGTGGTAGTACGGTAGTTAAGATGAGAAGGCTTGCAAATTTTGTTGGATCAGGGCATCATGTATACAGATGATTTAATAACATAGCCTTGTTCAGTAGGGACGTAGTAATGTGGATGAAAAGCAGTGCATTGAGTTCAGTGGGATTCAGAGAATGGAACCATGATTAGAAGTGAACATTCTCCAGATTACAGAAAATCTAGGGAAAAGTTATTCAGGAATCATCAATATGTCCTCCAGTCTAACCAGAAACCTAATCTTAATTGAAGGATATGATTAGAAAAGCAGATTCATGGTCATTAAGAAACTGATGCTGGCTTTTGGACAAGTTGAATGAATAGCGGAAAGGAAATGAGAAATCTGTAGCTTATTTATTCTTGTTGAGTTTTGATAAAATTTTGCGATTGTATTTCTAGATCAAACCTATGTCTGCAATGTCAATAACAACTGATTTTGGAATGCTCACCACTGTGTTTTTTTCTAACAAAAGCGCAGAAGCCTATCTGATGTAATAGGCACAGTCAGTTTCTTAGAAAAGCATTTTGCTATTTCACAAATGAAGTCAAATGAAGAAACTACTACAAATTCAGTTTATTTAGAATACACCTGTACACTCCACTTCCCAATGCTGCAGATGAATGAATTGGGTGGAAAGGAATTATGGCAGTGATGGAACTCAACTCACACTTGAAAAGTGTGGAGTTTTGCATTCAAAACGACTAAAATTCAGATGCCAGCTCAGTTCTGTTTTTAAGTCTACAGTCTATTCTTGCTTCCTTCCCAAGATTTGGGTGCACTTTCATCCTGAAGTATTACCTGGTGTTAAGGAGTTATCTTCAGTTTAATGTGCATACTGAAACTAATCAATCTTTATAAAATGAAACTTCCCTCCAAGATCCCTGTTCACTTTTCTTATTGATTTTTCATGGGTCTTTTATGGGGATCCTGAAGAAAATCTATCTATGTGGTCACTATGAATTGTCAATGACTCAAATGGTACATGATCAATCTTATGGGGGTATGCTAATTAACAAATAACTGGCTAATTTAGCCAGGGATGGCAGACAGTACATATTCCTGCCCAAGGCAGAGAGCTGGGTTTGTTTGTTTGTTTTCTGTCCTCCAAACATCAACATTATAGTGCACACATTCTTTTAGCAAGATTCCCCCACCTTCAGAAACAACTGAAAGGGTACGTTGAAAGTGGTGAACATCTACTTTGGATTAATAGAAGAATTCTCATGTAGCACAAAGTCACTCAGTTTGGAGATGGCCAGATATGGTCTCACATAACAAAATTAAGACTCCTAATCTCTGAGCAGATGTTGGAAATAGTGCTGTTAATATCTGAGGGGACAAATTGAACTGATACAGATTGCTATAATTTTATATGTATTTTGCTTAAAATATGGTGTAAATAAATATATTACTATTATTAATCACCAAATTTAAAAAAACAACACATTTTCTCTCCTCCCCAGTGAAAGAAAGGATTGGAACCTAATTAAAGTCCAAAATCTGAACAATGTAGATTTATCTGTTCTAGCTTCACAGAAATGAAAATTCCCAATTATCCCATGGCACCTCATAATATGTGAGAAAGGTAATATTCACCTTTAAATACTATATAGCCCATTGTAACTTTGCTTTTCATGACTTTATTTTAACTTTGCAGATTAATATCCAATATCTCATTTCTTAAAAAAGCCTGTGGCATTACAGTTTTTAAAAGGGACAATGTATGAATTGCATGGTCAATACGGCAGACCCTGCTCAAGCTTCACTTATATGCTTATATGCCCTGGATAGAAGGGAGTGAACTACCAATAATCTTTTCTGCCATCCTCACCACTCTCCCCACTGCCTTCCTGTCTAAAAACCAGATGCACAGATACAGAATAGGCAGTATCTAGGTCAACAATAGTGCCTATGGGAGGGATCAATGTGTCCTAGTGGAACACCATTTAAGTATGGGTCAGCATACTATGTTGTAGCTTCCTAAAAAGCCAATGCACTACTGGGCTGCATCAACAAAGGGATAACATCAAGATCATGGGATGTGATACTACTGCTCAATGCCCCTCTGGTGAGGCCACATTTGAAATATTACATTCAGTTCTGGTCACCACAATATAAAAAAGATGCTGAAGTTATAGAAAGAGCACAAAGAAGAGCAACAAAGATGATAAGGAATCTGTAGATTAAATCCTGTGAAGATGGGCTAAAGGAATTAGGCATGTTTAGGTTACCTAAGAGAAGACTGAGACAAGACATGATAGCAGTCTTCCAATACTTAAAGGGATGCCACAGGGAAGAGGATGTCAATTTATTCTCTAACAATTATAGCACCTGAGGGTACAACAAGAAGCAGTGGATGGAAGCTTGTCAAAGAGAGATACAACCTGGAAATAAGGAGGAATTTCCTGTCAGTATGAACTATTAAGCAATGGAACAGCTAGCCTACTGGGGTTTTGGTTGCTCCATCACTGGAGAATTTCAAGAAAAGATTTGTCCAAGATGTAATGAGGATTGCTGTCTTGGGAAGAGGGTTGAACCAAAACACTTCCAAGGACCCTTCCAACACTATGATTCTATGATTAAAATAGTTTTCAGCAAGCATATTTTGGACAATCTTTTTCTCCTACTTTAGTTTTTAACATCCAATTCCAATAGACAGCATTTCTGTTTAATGCCTGAAAATGTATCATTTGCTGATTAGATAGATGATAGACAGACAAACAGACAGACAGACAGACAGACAGATGGATGATAGATAAAATAATTTCTCCCTAAACAAAACAGCTGCCAAATCCATTCATTTGCATTTAGGAATCAAGGTTGGTCTCTTAGTTCTTTCATTATGGTGTCTAGTATTGTCTAATAATTAGGATAGCAATAAGAGGAACAATCATTTTATTTTCATTGCTCTAACATCAACAATAGTGACTCAGAATAAAAAAAATAACGTGTCGCTTGAGCAATTGGACTTGAGAGTCATTTTGGTGAACACTCAGAAAGGACTAGGTTCAAAAAGGACAGATCGATCTATTACCAATTTGTGACATACTGTGAAGTTCATAAATCTGCCTCTAATCTATGGTTAAAAATAATACCAATCCACCCCTGAAGTTCTGGGATGTTTTTATCTCAAGATATACATTTTCTTTCAAATGATGTTTACCTGAGCCCATTTTATTCCAACACATACATTCTGAACTTTGAATTTTTAGATGAAAACTGCATTTACTAATTCAGGACAGTGCAAACTGCAAATGATAGCTGTGATCTCATCCAGATTAATCTGGAAAAAAGGAATCAGGTTGTTTTGCTTTAGAATGTGGCAAGATGGACAGAAAATAACGTTAATAAACAAATTTAATAAATAAATAGAATGGGCATAATCAAAATTTCAGTTATCACCCTATAGCAGTAACCATGTTGCATGGTTACAAATAATGCATATGCTAATCTTATGTAGTATATAAAACTTTGAAGCATCTTACTTTTAAACCTCTTTTAATTAAGATACTTCGGAATTATTCTTCCCTATCATGACATACTGAATTTCTTTTGTATTGGTAAGTAACCTTTAGCACTCTGTTTTATGATTGTGTAACAATACTAATACAACTACAGTTTTCCAGTTTTATTGATCCTTTTATTCTCTGAATTGCCCTCTTTACGAGAGGAAAAAGATCTCCAGCAAAACAAACACAACTGTTGCTTTGCCTCTCTTCTTTCACTTGTAATTTTTTTTATTATTTTTATTATTTTTTTCAAACATGTAATAAACTGCTAGTTCTTAAGGGTCATTGGGGAACAAGAAATAGCTTGGCTTATTTCTAATCCAATGCATTATGAACCAGCAGATCACCTAACTCTACTCCTGTTCTATGCTTTAAAAGCGAATGTACTTCCTAACAATCATACTTTATTTGGTTTTCTAAATAAAAGATTATTGTGGGCAGTGACAGCCAAATAATAGAAAAGATGGCTGGTTGTAAACATTTAAAAAAAACCCAGAGAAGCAAGAACAACTCTTTTCTAGTCTATTTGGCCAGCCCAGGGGGAAAACAATATTTTGGCATGCTGTCATGGGAAATGATCTCATGTTAACAGCACTGAAATTATAGGAAATGAGATCAAGATGGATTCCTTCTTTCTCAGCAATTCTACTCTCCAGCTGGTCCAGCCTTCAGATTCTATTAGCTTCAGCTTTTCATTTGTGTTTAATGCCACAACTTCTCCTTTGGTTGCTTTCCTTACTTGATGTTAGTTTGAAAACTTTGAATATTTGGCTACTTTCACTCAGTTTAGGGAAAATAGCCAAGGAATCACCACTTTTCTATTAGATTGCCATGCATTTTCAATTCTTTTTTTTTTTTACAGTTTAATTACTCAAAATTACAATGAGAGGTAAACAGATGAAACATGAGGAAGAGACTTGCCAGGAACTGGGATCATTGTAAAAGCAAATAAGCAATTAAGGTTCACTCATTGTTTTTGAGAATGAGATCACTTAAGGTAGCCTAACTTGGAACCCAAAGTGAGAGTTGGTTGTCTTAACCATGCACAGATCCTAGACCAAGGGACAGAATTAAACTTGCAGTTCAAACAGAGAGCAAATGTCAGAATTCCACTGAGATGGATCTAGAGATTAAATTAATCTAGATTTGCCCCCACACTATGAATTTTGTTTACTTTCTGTTAGCGGAGCATTACTTAACATGCCATAAACTCACTACTTAAAAATGTATGCTTATTTAAAAGAAGCTTGAATGGTATAGATAATGGAAGATTTAACTAGCAGAAGGCACTAATCATACTGAAATGCACTAGTGGACCTTCCTTGCCTTCAATTTCATCTTAAAAATTAAATCTCAGGAGGACACTGGTATACAAGAGAAAAGAGAGGCTAACCCAGAGGTCTCCAAACTTGGCAACTTTAAGACTTGTGGACTTCAACTCCCAGAATAGTTGGCTGGAGAATACTGGGAGTTGAAGTCCAAAAGTCTTAAAGTTGCCAAGTTTGGG
Organism: Notechis scutatus; assembly: GCF_049901735.1. Lineage (NCBI taxonomy): Eukaryota > Metazoa > Chordata > Lepidosauria > Squamata > Elapidae > Notechis > Notechis scutatus. Next base: position 177,887,646 of record NC_142009.1, read on the forward strand.
GACCCCTAGGCTAACCCCTCCCCTACTTCACCTAAGCCTCAAGTCAGATGGGAAATGAACTTGGAATGTGCATTTGAAACATCTTGGAAACTTTTCCCCCCAATGAAAATTAGAGATGTGGCAATTTCCTACTAGAAATTACCATATGAAGCAAATTATTAAATCTGAGCTTGCAAATACTAATGGAGGTGGAGAATTTGTTTATTGAGCAATTCATTCTGTCTTACAAATCTATAATAAAATTTATTTTTCTCTCTTTTACATTCACTTTTGGTGGTATGCAAGTGTGCTTTTCAGGTAATCAAATTTTAAATTATCTTCAAGCTTGCAAGGTGTATTTACTGTTATGTAAAGGAAAGGTTCTCTCTTCTGCCTTCTTAATAATTTACAAACTCTACTTCCAATAGTGCATATGTCATATATTGTTAAGAAAGAGTAACATGTTCTTCCAAGTAATTTAACTAAAAAAAATAGTCATGAATATTTGAAAGTGTTTCAGATAAATAAGAACAGGAGAAAAGTATCATGAATGTTAAATTAATCACTTTGGTGTACAAAGTTGGGATAGCTGTTTCAGGCCAGAGGACAAATATGCCAGAAATACAAATCAGTATGCAGGACCAATCCCAATAAAGAGACCCATCATCCAAGCTGAATCTTAGGGCTGAGGAATTATACACACCAGAAATTCTGTTGCCAGCTATTGGGTTTAACTTCTTACAACTATATTGATAAATGCATACTATCTCGCCTTCTATTATCTTATGGCTCTTCCAAGGATACTCCTGGAATTTCTTTAATCCGATGTATTTGTCATTCCCATAATCTCTCTCTCTCTCTCTCTCTCTCTGTTAATTAATTTAATTTCAATTCTTTAATTAAATCATTGGTCCAGGATACTCAGGGGTGGGATTCAAATTTTTTAACAACCAGTTCTGTGGGCATGGCTTAGTTGGTGGGGTGTGGCTTGGTGGTCATGTGACTGGCTGGGTGTGGCCAACTCAACATCACTCACATTGAGGCATGCATCTCCTCGCCTGGCCTCTCATGACTGTGGGGATGCTGCAACAGTTGTAAGTATGAAAAGTGGTCATAAGTCACTTTTTTCAGTGCCATTGTAACTTAGAATGGTCACTCCACACAAGCAAAGTATCAGCAAAGGAGGGGGGGAAAAAACTCCAGAGACCTTCCTGAGACAGGAAGTCTAGTCCTGCCAAGAATGTAATAAGGGTTAATGGAGAGGCAGTTTCTGTAAGCAACACCAGAATGTTTCCTTCCTGCCTTCCTTACAGGATTAGGCCAGTAATTTCTTCTAACAACCAGTTCTCCAAACTGCTTAGAATGTTAACCAGTTCTAGTGAATAGGTGCAAACCTGTGGAATTCCACCCCTGAAGATACTGCCTCAAATAGCAGTTCCTTAAAAAAGAAAGGATTGTTTTCTTTGGGAGTTGATGGCAGCCAGATATTTAGACTGGATGTGACATTTTTGTCTACCTATCAAAACTTTCCCAAAGATATGGGAGAGAAAGTTGTTTTTTGTTCATGTTAAGGGTATCATCACAGGATATACGGTGTCCCAAGTAATCCTGCCTTTTCCAAGTGACTGATGGTGTTTTTATCAATGCTGATGATGTTATTATTATCAAATCTTAAGAAAAAAAATGATTTGCACAAGGATTTAGCAATACTATATGTCTCTCTTTGTGGTATAAATATATACATTATTTTTTCCAATTTCTACCCATACAGCCCTATTCCATATGATTAACATAGAACTGGTAGTACTTTGTCTTAGCTGCTGCAGTTCTGTATGAGTAATTTCATTTATTTTATTTCATTTCATTTATGCCATATACTTTTCCATTTATAGCTGGTCTATTGCAGTGAAGTCAGTTTCTCATCTCATCTTACCTTATCTTCTATAATCTAATTTGTATTTTTTATATAATTTCCATTTTCTATCCATCTCATTTACTTATTTATTCTATTATTTTTCTTATTTTCCCTATATATCTCATTTATGTTTATTAGTAATCTATCAATTATTATAGACATGATTCTATTCCCTCCCCCCACCCCTTGGGTTATAGTCAAGTATATATTTAAGATTGTCATTTTTGAGTATCACTGCCATTTCATTCTTTTCTATAATAATAGTAATAACACTGTAACCATTTGAGTTAGTAGACCTTGTACATCTAGATTTTTCTTCTTCTTCTGTTCAATCGTGTCTGACTTTCAGTGAATGCCTGGACAAATCCTTCCAGTTTTCTTGGCACGTTTTTACAGAAGTGATTTGTCCTTGCCTGCTTCCTAGAGCTGAGAAAAAAATGACTGGTCCAAGGATACCCAGATGGCTTTGTGCCTAAGTTGGGACTATCTCAGGGTTTACTAATTTTTATCCTGATCCCTTAACCACTAAATCAAACTGACTCTACTTGTTCCCCAAATATATAATTTAGTACGTTACATTTGCATTTTGGCTACTTCGATTTTTTCTTGATTTGTATATGATATAGTAAATTGATAAACTCCTTTTCCAGTACTAGCTCTATCAGTGATCAGACTTCATGGCTTTGGTCCAGACACATTATCTCCCCCACTTCTATTTCTGAAAGTTTAGTGTTCCTCTCCAGTAGGCACAAGATATGATCACAGAAGTCATTTATGTAGAGTATGAAAAGAGTTGGTGCTAGAACACTGACTTGGGGGACACCACTGTTGACAGGTACAGAATTTGATAGGACGCTCCCAATTTTGACCATTTGTTGACTGTTTGACAGGAATGCTTCTATCCAGTTATGCAGGGGTCCAGAGATACCATAAGATTTTAGTTTTAGGAGTAGTTTGTTGTGTACCACTGAATCAAAGGCTTTACAGAAGTCTATGTAGATTGCGTCTATTCCTTTGCCCTGATCGAGTTGTGTAGTCCATATGTTTTTGCAGTGTAATAGTTGCAGATTACAGGATAGTTTTTTCCTGAAACCAAATTGTTTATTAGAGAGTAGGTTGATTGTTTCTAAGTGGAGGATGATGGATTGGTTAATAATTGATTCCATGACTTTACAGGTGACGCAGCATAAGGAGATTGGTCTGTAATTTTCAACTAGGCTGGAGTCTCCCTTTTTGAAGATGGGGATGACCGTGGCTTGTGACCATAGTTTTGGCAAGGAGCTGGTCCTGAAAGATTTTTCAAAGATTATGCTTAGAGGTTCAGCTATAGCAGTGCATAGCTTTTTAAAAGAAGTAGGCACATATTCCATCCAGTCCAATAGATAGAGATGGTTTTAGATTGCGTAGTGCTTTTTCAACATTGTCTTCTGTAAAATTGATATGTATTAGATCATTGTAGTTGTCTGTGGTTCGACTAGGAAATACTGGGCATGATCCATTGCTGGTTACAAATACTGAGCCAAAGAATGTGTTAAAGAGCTTTAATAGTGTCGTTGTTGTAGTCTTTACCATTTGTCCTTTCAGGGGTGGGATGGACCTTGAGTCTTTTAGTTTGTTGTTTACAAAATTGTAGAAAGTGCAGGTGGAATTGGTGCATAGGTTTTCTTCTTGTTTAATGTGATAATTGGTGCATTCAGTTTTTATCTGGGGGCATAAATTTTTGTATCAGCTTTTGAAGTTGGCAACATGACCAGATTTGTTTTTTCGCCAAAGTGATTTCTTTTTGGATTGAAGCTTCCTTATTTTTATGGGTAATTTGTTTTTTTCTGGTTTGGGGAGTTGTTAATGGTACATAATAGTTTGTTGACTCTTTTGACTTCAAGTAAAAATATGTTGTAATGGTCTTCTACAGTATTGCATCCAGAGAATAAAAATTGCCAATCAAGGGATGAGAGATCGTGTGGACGTATGTTGAGACAAAAGTCAATCATGTTGTGATCACTGTTGGAAAAGGGTTCTTTAATTTGTATTCCATAAATTGAATTCAAATTATCCCCAAACTCATCCCCAAAGGGTCACTGATGATCGGGTCCTTCTGTCCCACTTCTCAGATGACCAGCCTGCCTCGCCCAAACTCACCAAAATACCTCGTGGGATTTGGAAGGTTTTAAGATAATGCTCCTCTCTAGGCAAAGGGGATGAAACAGGACACTGCAACTGGGTCAGGAATGCAGCCACCTGAAATCCATCCTTGAGAATTGCCATCTCTTTTACAGCAGCAGGAATACAATCCATAGTCCCAAATGCCACAGCAATTCTGAACAACACTTTGTCTCCTCTCACTCCTTTCTTTCCCACCTTTTTCTAGTCTCTCCTCCAGATGCTGCCTCTTGCTTCCCCCACAAGCTGTAGTTCTGCTCCCCTGCACTTTGATTCTAATTTCCTCCTCCTAAGACTTACTCTCTTTCTAAGTTCCTTCAGACCTCTTCCTGTTCAGAATTCAAGGGGCAAAGTTCTACCACCAGCCAATCAGGCAGTGTTAGCTAACTGACCTATCGAATATTGGCTGTTTGCAATCGGTCCAGAACTTCTCATTTGAATGGAAGGGCCTGAACAGCTCAGAGAGAAGAGAAACACCAGCAGCAGCTGGAAATCTTTCCATAATTTGTAAAATGAAAATGCTGCTGTAAAGCAGGATTATATTAGTTTTATTCCTCACCTTTACCATGATGACTTTACCATTGCTTCCATATCCATCAGCATTTGCTTTTGTGCTCTCTGGAGGTACTCAGTCATCCCATTACATAAATGTGTTTATGTTCATTTGTTGTCTCTCTTGAAGCAACAGTATAGAACATATGGTTCTTCATAGACCCTTCTTTGCATGTGCAGATGACAAGAAGATGCAGATGACAGTAGCAATAGTTTCTAAGGAAAAATATCACTTTGTTCCCTCTGTATATGAACAAAGTCAGCAAGATTGATAGCACAGTCTCAGACCTGGTATTTCAGAAGTAAATTCAATTATCTTCAGAGAAACCTACATATGAGACTTGTGCTTAGGATCTTAACCTTACATAATTTTGAACAGGTTCTTTGTTTCTTAACACACATACACAAACACAAAGCCTCTTTACTGTTTGATAGTGGTATAGAAGGAGAAAGATGAGGGATTGTCTGAACATTTGTAGAAAATAAGTCTAGTACATTTAGGCTTTATGGTCTGATTACTTATCATGACCATTAATGGCATTTAATTATTACTGACAAATAACTCACAGAAGTAAAATAAACAAATGCAGATGAAGGTCTCTAATGAGATACTTCATCTAATCTAATACAAAAAGCAAATATCACAGAGATCAAGTGCTTTTATTTTCATTTCTGCCTTTATTATACAAATTGTTTAAAATGCTAGTTTTCTGCACTTTCTGAACCATTCCTTTGTATGTTTAGGTTTTTTTTTTAAAGTCTGGGGATTTTATTAACCATAGCCACAACCATAGTGACCATGAAATAGACTAAATTTGCTAATATATGGTTTATTTTCAATATCTCCATCCAACCACAAAGCCCAAAACACAATGAAGAACATTTAATATAGCATACGTAGCATAGTTTTAAAACCTTAAAATATACATCTATATGTATTTTATGTCTGACATTGTGTTCCCACCATAACTCCACCAGTCATGCACCATCACACACCTTCCCCAGGCCTCAGTGCATTTGGAGCATGCCTCCCTGCCACTTTGCTCTCCTCTCTAAGCCTCACAGCACTCACACTATGCCTGTACCATTCATGCACTCTCGTGCAACTTGTCCCACTTAGCAGCAGCCACCTCAAACCCTGCTTTACTTGTGCCGTGCCTCCCCCACCACTTGCACACTTCCTTCTCCATCTTCCCATCCAGTAGCAGCCACTTACCTCTCTCCTGGTCTGTTTGCAAAGAACTGGAATTTACAACTTCCTGCCATCTTTTCCATTGACTTTGATTGTTGGAAACCAATAGGAAGCTGCAAAATTGTGCTTGCTTAATGACCCAAAATTCTTGATTAATGATTATAATAGGGACTGCAGGGATTGCTGTTGCTAAGTGATGTAGTGATTACAACCACATCATTTATCAGCAGAAATTCTGGTCCCAATTGCCATTGCAATTTGAGAAATACCTGTAGAAGTACCGGAACTCTATTGTATTGATAGACTATAATAACAGAACCTTGAAAGTTTCTCTTCCTCTTATATTAAAGAGAATTAAGATAGACAACCTTAAGTTTCTTCCTCATCCCTTCCTGCTTTTCCAAGCTAAGTTCATGTGTTTCTAATGATTACTACATAGCTTCTTCAAGGCTATCTCCAAACTCTTTTCCAACTGTTTAGGAAAAGGAAAAAAAAGTGCACTTTTTATCCCTAGAGTTCTATCAAAAGTGTCATTATTCCCTCATAACATTTATTCAGCACGTGCCTTTCCTATGCTAAATTAATAAGCTCCCCCAACCCTAGTTGAATCAGTTGAAAACCATGCCAGCATGAAATTGATACTCCCATTGTCCCATATTCCTCTTTTCTGCTTCATGGTCAAATAGTGCAATCCTGGTAGACAGGCTTAGAATACAAGAGGCAGCTTTGTTGTCCTTCCTTCTCCTTCTCTTATAGCAGGAGAAACCAATCACAACACTGTTGGTATAAAACAAGACACTGTATAGGAACTGTAGGCTTCTTCCTTGTCCCTCTCTCTTATAACACTTTCAGTCGCAAACTGAATTCAGCTGTTTAAAAAAGTCTTGAAGGAAATTAATCATAACCAGATGCTTTACTTCAGATTTCTCTTCTTTTCCTATTTTTATATAGGGTATGAATGTTGACTGACAGATTTCACCATATTCTTTTTTTTGGGAGGTAGAGAGGTTGGTTCTGTCAGCCTGTTATGGCATTTCATTGCTGTGCAATTTTGCTGTTACGCTATTTTAAGCTGCAGAAACCTTTCAAAGCCCTCTATTTCTAGTTCCTTGGAGAAACAACAATAAAATGGCAGTAGATAAGGCTGATTGAGTACTGGAGGGCAGAGAGCATGCCCACATCAGCTTGAAATGACCAATCAGTCTTTCTGCTCCCATCAGTTATTGAACATCTGACTTCATCTTGGATGTAATGGGTAGTGAAGGTAACAGATATTATAAACCTTGATCAGTTATGGGATTCAAAAAAATTTATTACCAGTTTTGTGGGCGTGGCTTGGTGGCCATGGCAGGGGAAGGATACTGTAAAATCTCAAGTCAGAGGTGGTATTTGCCGGTTCTCCGAACTACTCAAAATTTCTGCTACTGGTTCTCCAGAACTGGTCAGAACCTGCTGAATGCCACCTCTGACCTTGATGCTGTTAGATGCCATTGCCTTAATGGGGAAACACTATTTTAACATAAGAAAAGCTAAATACTACTTCACATTGCACTGACTGGAGTCAAAAGGCAATATTTTGAAAAGATGGCAGAAAAAGGGTATTGCCAAGACACATTTGCACTATAGTTAGGTGCAAAGTCACTCTGACTTTCCTTAGTGCTTCATTTCAATTATTTCCATTATAAAGAGCTGTGGAGGGGTGGGGTGGGGACAAAGGGTTTGTTTGCTGGTATGCATATAAGGCAAGTAATAGTTTCAGAGAAGCTTTAATGAATATCTGCATATTTTTAATCATGTAGGATAAGGTAAAGTAAACCTTTATTATGTCCAATGTTTATGGAAATTCTTAGTCATGCAGGTCATGGTTGTTCCAAAGGTGAGAGCTGAAGAAGCTTCTTGGATGAGAAGTGAAACGTCTTCAAAGAAAAACAACAAAGTCCAGTTGCCTCTGAAAAAGCACCTTTGGGATTTATTACAGTCTTTAACCAATATGTGGATGGATGGACAGACAAATGAAATACATTTAAAATGGCAATCAAAAGATGTTAGCTGACTAAAGGGGAAGAAAGGAAGGATATGGGTTGGGAGTGGGGAAATGTTAAAACTTCAGAGATAGTGTCCCAAGTATGTTGCCAAATTTTGAATGGCAAAGTGAGGCAACAGATATTGTCCAGTACAATTTCATTCTTGGACATCTTCTTTTTACCATATACTCAAATGAAACTGAAGAAAAAATGTTATAAATTAATGTCACAATTAGCATGGATCTCCAAACTATATTAACTTAGAAGAGGATCAGTGCACTGTGGAGATCGGTAAGAACTTTTTAAGAATCTTAATATAAACAAAGAAATCCCAAGTCAGAACAGTTCATGTATTTGCATAAACAAAAGGCTGTGTTGCTTCAAATAATCTTATTCTGAACATATAGTTATAAATTATGTTGGAACTTCAGTTTATGATTCATATATTTTATGATAATGACTCTGTATTATGAATAAATTTTAATATGGCCTTATTTTATTTGATATAGAAGCTGCTTTACTATTTTAATACTTGTTTACCTACAGAATTCTGATCAGTTACAGTAATAAAGATTACTAATATAAAAGCCCAGTAATAAAGTTGGATATTTGGTAGATTAAAGCCACCATAAACATAAAACAAACTCAATTTGGCTGTGAAGCTTAGCTGAAGTAACAATGCTTCTCCACAACAAGTGACATTCTGGATGGCTTTCAAATATATGTACCTTAAATTTCTTAATCAGCCTGCTCTTAGATGACATCATATTCAATGTTGCATAACCTCAAAAATTCATTTACATGCCATTGGCAACCATATAACCAGAGGATCTGGGAAGCAATAAGCACTGCAGGTCCCAACAATAAGCACTGCTGGGATCAACACTCGGATACATTTTTCTTTCTTTCTTTCTTTCTTTCTTTCTTTCTTTCTTTCTTTCTTTCTTTCTTTCTTTCTTTCTTTCTTTCTTTCTTTCTTTCTTTCTTTCTTTCTTTCTTTCTTTTTTGTTTCTGAGAATTACTTCAGTACATGAAATCGTATATCTACAGTATATCATTTTTTCAACCAGAAACAGGCTGACAGAATACATAGGTCTAATCAGCATTTCTCAGTTAGTTCTCTAACCCTATTCCCTGAATGTGCATGTGGACACATACTAGTCTGCTTTAGAAAAAGGTAGAATAGATTTTTCTTTCCTCTATTTGTTCTTTCTTTATAAGTCACTTCTTCCTCTAGCCAGTAGATGACATAAGCAGTAGTTGCAATGGTTAGCTCAGTTGGTTAGCCCAATAATAATAATAATAATTCCTTCTCCTCTTCCTCCCATATAAAATAGTAAAAATTATAAAAGCAGCTTAAGCATTGTTGTTTCATTTACATTGTAAAATGAGTGAATGTACAGATTTAAAACTTCCTATTATATTTATTTACTTAATTATTAAATTTATATGATTGCCTACCACACTGACATGACTCTAAGTGGTTTACAAATTGAAAACACACACACAGTACAAACACAAACAAAAAATAATCACACAAATCATTAAATTTAAAAAGCAAAAATATTTTAAACCATAAAAAACACAATCTTGGGAGAGTTCCATTCATTTTCCTAGAAATACAACCATTCCACTAACATTACTGGGTCCCCAGGCCAGATGGCAAAGCTATTTCTTTAATTCTTCTAGAAAATCAATAAGGTTAAAGGAGAGGAGCTAGAGCAGAAAAGGTTTTTCTCCTGAGTCCTGCCAGATGACTTTCCTTTATTGACAGGACTCCCTTCCAACATAACTTTTCCTTTCCTCCAGATTTGATGGCATTGGTAGATATGATGTGGGCAAGGCATTCCCTCAAATAACCTGGTCCTATTCCTCATAGGGCTTTATGGGTCATCACCAACACCTTGAATAGAACTGATAGCTAATGCAGCTCATGGAGCAGAGGCATAAAATCTAGATCACAGGTGTCAAACTCACGTCACATTGCCATCACGTGATGTTTCGTGACGTTTTTTTCCATTTGTAGAGCTGAGGTGGGCATGGCCTGCATTTGACACATCTGGCCTGTGGGCCACAAGTTTGACATCCCTGATTTGATGCATACATAACTCCCCAAACAACCACATTTTACTCTTCAAAGGCAGCCCCATGTAGAACACATTGCAGTAATCATATAGGAGATAACCAGGATTTGAGTGACTGAGCATAAGACCTTCTTCATGAAAGGGTGTAACTGGCACACAACTCAAAATTGTGTAAAAACCACTCCTAGTCATGACTGCCACCCACTTTTTAAATGAGTTGGACCCCCAGATTGTTCATCAGGTCTGTCTGGTATAAAGCCACCCAATCCAGAATGAAAGGTGGTAAATTGTGACAAATAGTTCCCAAACCCAAAGCCACTCAATTTTGCCATTTAGTTAAAACCTCTTGTTCCCAATCCAAACTCCATGCAGCAAGAAAAGATATCAATCATGTCATTTATTTAACCAGGGTTGAATGTATAAAACTGGGTCAGCATATTTATAATACCTCATTCCATGGCTATGGACAATTTCCCCCAGCAGCTTCAGGCTAAACAGAAGCGGAGAAAGTACTAATAAGCCCAATAAATTAAGATTACTTACTCTGATGACATACTATACATATATGCATAGGGACAGAAGGGCTCAGTTGAGGGAAATCAGCCCTAATCTTTCTCTGATATTTGGAACTGCTTTGTGATTTTGAACTGTTGGAAATCTCTTGCAGTTTCCTTTCATTTCCCACCCACCCACCCATTTTTCCTTTTCCCTTTTTCTTATCTTCATATTTCATGGGATTTAATATTGAGGGTTTTTTATCCTCCTTTTTCTTCTCCCACTCAGCAAACCTGGTTCCATAAAAAGGATGGTATTGTTTTTTCTAGATTGGTGAGAAGCAGCCATTTTTCTTTCTGCCGGATATACTCTAGTTTTCTCCTCAGCCCTTATTTTCCCTTGCTTGTTCTTTCCTGACACCTCTTCAATTTTTTCAACATCCAGCTTCATCCTTCACACATCCAACTTCAGTGGTGTGGGGTTTTTTAGTAGGAGCTGGGCCGTCATCAGCTATCCCAACTATGTGCTAAAAATGGACGCCCTCACAGATAAGAACAACTTATATATGCTGCAATAAAAATATCCTTGTTAAAATTCCGAGGTAGACATCAACACCTTTATATAATTCGTGAGAGAATTTCATCAAACTTTTAATTGTTTTCCATAGAGACTTGGCAACTGCAAAAGATCTAAGTTGAACCAATTCCTCCTTGCATATTTTTCAGACTGAGGTAAAAAAAAAAACCAGCATGAGAACCAACCAAGAGAATGTGGTAATAAATTGTGACTCTGCTACCTGTGAGCATTCAGCATTAAATTTTAAGCTAAATTTTAAAGTCTAATACTAAAGGCTATAATGCCTCACAGTGCATTCCTGTACATGCCTGTTCAAAGTAAATGCCATTGAGTTAAATGACACTAACTTCTCTATAAATAGATATAAGAATGCAGCCTGTACTGATTTTCCCAGACTATATCCTCATGTTAACAGCAGATGCAAAAGTGCCATTCATAATAAGCATATTTTAAGTAAATAAAAAAATAGCTTCTAGGCAGCTGGGAGGATAAAATGTTTGAAGGTCTTTTTTTTTTTCAAAGACATAACCAGACATAGCAATTTCTCCTTATGGATTGAAATTCTCATAACAGAGAAATGGTTCCATGGGGATGCCATCAATGGATCCCTCTCCCTACATATTTATGTGGTTTATATCCTAGGCCCATCATCAATTCCTTTCAGGTGATACACATGAAAAATACTCCCTTGGAACAAAATTGTGTATAATTAGTCAACTTTGGAGTAGCCATCCATACTTGTGTAGGAGATTTATTTTGTACACAGAGGGTCTTCTACTGAAGAAGGCAAAGAATGTCTAAGCTGCCTAGGGTAAGGGTTTGGGATCAGAGGAAAGGCAATGTCATGTAGGAAAAAGGTTTATTCCATGGTTACAGTTACAAGTTAGAGAATGACTGAAGAGGAAGTGCTATAAAACTGGCAATATAAAAGGGGCATTGGTCCTACCTGAACATTTCTTCTCAGGGAGCCAAAGGGAGAATCCAGGATGGGTAGTCTCTAGTCTCCTAGCTCTGCAGACCGAGTTGAAAAACTGAGGACACACCCCCTGGTAACCGTCCCCAGTTCTGAATGACGTTGAAGCAAATTCAGCTGCTCCTTGTCTTCAAACAGATTGTTCATTGATACTGCGAAAAAAGGGACATTACCTCCCTATTCTGACCAGACAGAATACAGGGTGGGACTGGATTCTCCCTTCGGCTCCCCGAGAAGAAGCGTTCAGGTAGGACCAACTCCCCTTCTCCACTGAGCCAAAGGGAGAATCCAGGATGGGACATACCAAAGCTGGTATGGCGTCCTATGGGTGGGAGCTGGATTGGTTGGAGGTCCCCACCTCTACATGCACACCCTGCAGGACTCATCTTCCAAAGGACACCTCCGCTGAGGCAAAGGAGTCAATTTTGTAATGTCTTATGAATGGGGTCACCGATGACCAGGTTGCAGCTCTACAAATGTCCAGAATCAATGCCTGTGTTGCCCAGGCTGCGGTGGTCGCTGCACTTCTGGTTGAGTGCGCTGTGATCCTCCTGGGTACAGAAAGGCTCTGTAACTCACAGGCCTTTGCAATGCAGGCTCTGAACCAGCGACCTACTGTGGAAGGTGTCACCCTGCGACCTAAAGTTGACAGCTGAAAGGAAACAAACAGGGCTTCCGTCCTCCTAAGAGAAGAAGTTCTTTTAATGTAAATATGGAGGGCCCTCCTAACGTCCAAGGTGTGCCATTTTTTCTCTAGTGCATGGGTAGGGTCAGGACAGAAATTAGGCAAAAATCAACTCCAGGAAGGTAGGGTCCAACCGCAGAACCACCCTGTCTGCATTGAATACGCACAGATCCTTCATGATGGATAAGGCCGCCAACTCCGAAATATGCCTGGCCGAGGTAATGGCCACCAAGAATGATACCTTGCACATGAGAAGGCGAAGGCAGACTTTACACAAGGGTTCAAATGGGGGAGAGGTTAGTGCCTGCAGGACCTTAGGCAAATCCCAGGTGGGATAGCAGTGGACCACTGGTGACCTCAGATTCGTGGCTCCCCTAAGGAAGGCTTTCACCCTAGAGTGTTGGGCCAGAGTAGTAGAGCCCTTGACCGAAATCACTGAGACCAAGGCAGCCACCTGTCTCTTCAAGGTATTGGGGGTGAGACCTTTATCCAACCCGTCCTGCAGGAACTCTAACACCTTTGCAACAGAAACCCCAGTGGGTTCCAGTTGGTGACAAGTGCACCAACTGCAGAAAATCTTACACATTGCATTATATACCCTGGTTGTGGAAGGTCCTCTGGCCACCTGGATGGTCTGAATGACCTTTGCAGAAAACTTCTCCCATTTCAGGATCCCCTGCTCAAGTGCCAGACAGTCAACCGAAACCAGGCTGGATCTGGGTGCTCGATCGGGCCCTGGCTGAGGGAGAACTTGTGCAGGGGAATTCTCCAGGGTCTGCCGACTGACAGGCCCACCAGGTCGGCGAACCAAGGATGCCTGGGCCAATAAGGGGATACCAACAGAACTTCCGCCCTTTCTATCAGTACTTTCCTGATTGCCCCCGGAATCAGGGGAAGGGTGGGGAAGGCATACAATATTCTCTGGGGCCACCTGCACTGAAGAGTGTTGACCCCTTCTGCTCCTCAGGCAGGGAATCGAGCAAAGAACCTCGGGAGGTGCGTGTTCTCTGGTGATGCAAAGAGATCCAGAATCGGGCGGCCAAAGCGTTCCGTCATCTCCTGGAATAGACTGGGATGCAGTCGCCATTCTGACTGGTCAACTGTGGCCCTGCTCAACCAGTCTGCCTGCACGTTGGATACTCCCGAGATATGTTCTGCTCATAGGGACAACAGGTTTCTCTCTGCCCACCTGCACAATTGAGTTGCTTCCTGCATTAGAGATCTAGAGCGTGTGCCCCCCTGCCAATTTATGTGGGCCTTGGTAGCCACATTGTCCGTGAGGAGAAGCACATGTCTCCCCATCACCTCTTGCCTTAGATCCTTGAGCACTAAGCGGGCAGCCCTGAGCTCTAGCCAATTTATGTTGTGGGCGAGTTCCTCTCATGACCACCTCCCCTGAGTGACCTGGGCTCCCAAGTGGGCCCCCCAACCATAGAGACTGGCATTGGTGGTGGTAATACTCTGGGGTTCCCTGTACAAGCATCCTTGATCCATGGCTCGGGACTGCCACCAATGGAGGGAACAAAGAACTAGCAAGGGGACGCGAACCCTCCTTGGAGAGTCACCCCTGCTCACCCTCTGGTAAGGGAGCAGGAACCACTGAAGGGTTCGGGCATAGAAGCGGGCCCCTGGGACAATCCCGATGCATGATATCATTTTGCCGAGAAGTTGAGACAGCAAGATGATAGGTGCTTCTCTGGAAGACAGGATCAGTGACGTGACTTCCCTGATACTGTCTCGATGCTCCTGTGAGAGAAAAACCTGTCTGGCCAAGGTGTCTATAATGGCCCCCAAATGCAAGAGCCGAGTCGATGGTACTTGGTGGGATTTGTCCAGGTTTATCCAGAACTCATGCTCTCGAAGAATCGTTATTGTCGACATCAGATCCTCCTCCACTTGGGGTCTGGAAGAGGATGCTATCAGGATGTCATCCAAATAGCATTGGATCCTTATGGGTAAGGCTCTGAGGTGTGCCGCTACCACTGCCAAGAGCTTGGTAAAAGTCCGAGGGGCTGATGACAGGCCGAACGGGAGAGAACTGTTCATCCACCGGAACCGGCTGGATGTCCCAAATGTCCAGCAGATGGTGGATCACTGATTCCATGAGATCCCTCTTTGAGGGGTCCCTGAAGATGGGGCAGCACACAAAGGCTCTTGGGGGGGAGGAGAGAAACTCTAGAGAGAGACCCAACCGTAAGGTTGACAGGATCCAAACGTCCATTGTGGTCTGTTCCCACCTCTGCCAAAACAGTCCCAGATGGCCCCCTAAGGGGGATGAGTCTCAGGCATCACTTGTTGCGCCTGAAGGGTCTGTTGGAACTCCTAAAGGACCTTCTGCCCTCTTGCCTCTGACACCCTCTGGCAGCAAAGGCCTGTCTATCGGCCTGAGAGGAGGATCTCTGAAAAAAGGGCCTACTTTGATGGGGAAAGCCTGCCCCAGCTTCCCCCTGTTTAAAGGAGGGCTTCCTGTAGTAGGGATGAGACCTGTAATCAAAGCGCCTCCCCTGGGAGGGCAGGATCTTTCGCTTGTCCCTGGTTTCTGTCAAAAAGGGATCCAGGGCTTCCCCCAAAAGCCTCTCTCCCTTAAAGGGAGCTTACGCCAGCTTCCATTTGGTTCTGACGTCCATCTGCCAATTTCTTAGCCATAGAAGCCTACATGCTGTTATGGAAGAGCCCATGGCTCTGGAAGAAAATTTGGCTGACATGAGGGTGGCATCAGCAGTCAATTGAGCCACAGCTATAATCTTATTCAGGTCCTGATGCTGAGATCCTCAGGTGGGATTCTGTCCTGTAGCTGCCTCAGCCACCGCAAAGAGGCCCGAGTAAAAAAAGATGTGGTCATTGATGCTCTGATGGCCCAGGAGTTGGCTTGATGAGCTCTCTGGAGCGCCATCTCCTCCTTCCAGTCCTTTGTCTTTAAAACATCCTCCGCATCAGGTGGGATGACAGATGAGGAAGCTAGGGCTACCATTGGGCCATCTACCTTTGGCACTTCCATAATGTCCAAAAGGTCTTTGTCCACATTAAATAAGGTAGACTTAGATTCACTGGGGCAAATGTACGTCTCAGGGGACTCCCACTGCTTTTTGATCAGGTCCAGAAACATCTGGGGCACAGGTACAGCATCTACCACAGATGCTTTCTCAGTGAACAAGAAATCCTCCTGATCTTCTCCCTCAGTGGGAAGGTCCTGAGTGACCATGTCCTTTTTAAGATGAGCTGTGTTCTTGGCCTTAACCAGCAGAATCTTGAAAAGAGCTGACTGGAAAAGGCCCTTAAAGGAGGGGGGACCTGCTACCTCCGACTCCTCATCCAAAAAATCCCTTTCTGGAAGGAGGTCCCTCTCGGAGCCATAAATTTGGCTGCTTTCTGAAGGGGAGGCCGAGCGCTCTCTGAAGTGGACCAGCTGTTCTGCAGAAGCCTGCCCCTACCCCTGCAGGGGTTCCAAATAAGACAGCTGGCGCCTCTGCTAGGTTCCAAACAAGACAGCTGGTGCAGCTGGTTGACCTCTGCCTGCAATTCCTGTCTTATTGTTTGGGAGATCCAGGCTCTCATGAAGGATGGCATTTCTTGCAACTGGGTCTCCTCAGGTCGTAAGCCAGCTGCTGTAGGTGTAAAAGTGGCTACAGGCACAGGTCTGGCTCCACTGGAGACTTGGTCTGCAGGTGCCATCATCAAGAACCCCTGAGGCAGCTCAGAAAAATTGTGAGAGGTCTCAGCCCTGATTTGGAGGTTACCCTGAAAATCATGGGTACTTGAGCACCCAGGAGACCAGGCAGTCATATACTGCCTATCTGCCAGTTGGTCTGGCTGCCTGTCATCTTGAGGAGGCAAAGTTTGAGGGGTGGCTCAGTATTCAGCCTTCCTGGAATCTCTCACTGCCCTGTCAAACTATTTGTCTATGGCTTTTTGTCTACGCCTGTCCTGTCTATCCTCAGCCCTAGAGGATCTCTTAGGGGCTAGAGCCCTGGCTCTAATCCTAGCTGCTGCCTCCAGACCTGGGTTTAGGAGATCCCTTTACAGCCTTCTCTCTACCCTGCTGAGGAACTGACAATTTTTGATCTGCTCCCTTGGTGGCCATCTTTGAGCCCACCAAAAATAACTATCACTTGACAGAGGTAGAGAAAGGGAGAAAGGAGTAAATTAAATTAAAATAAAATAAAATAAAAATATTCAGCCTAAGCTGTCAGCTACAGCCACAGTAGCTGTCCACCACTTCAGGAGGCTAATGCAACCCAAAGTGGTGAGCTCAGCCCAGCTCCGCAATTCAAAGGCCGAGTCAAGGAAAAAAAGTTGAAAAAACAGCTGCCTCTTTGAATTGCAGCAAGCCCTGACAGGTCAGAGGCTTGCGAGCCTGGCGTTGGCTGCACTGCAATTATCAGGCAGACTCAAGTGTCTCACAGCTGCCATGGTGCTCTGGGGACTGGATGGGGGGTCAGGATTTAATCCCGATGGCCAGAAACCCCCGCCCAAGGGACAATCCTGGAGACGAACTGCAAGATTGTCCCCAAACGAAATAAATGGCCGCTGCTGCCGAAAAGGGACAGAAGCGCTTAGCGGCAGCTGCGACTCATCCCAGGCAAGGGAAAGTGGATCGGGAGGAGGCGAGTTAAATAAGACGCTGACTCCCACCTCATCCTGGGCCACATGGGCTCTCAGGGTCACCTCCACTCAAGTTTTGGCAGAAAACAAAACAAAAACCAGTCCACCAGCAAGGAAAGTCAAAAAATTAAAATAACAAGCAAAATAACGTGAACCAGAAAAAAGGCGCAAAAAAAATTGAAAGTGCTAAACCGGCAAGCCAGCTAGCTGTCAAACCTGATCTAAGCCTCTCTGTGAAAAAAAGCTTAATCCAGGGGGTGAATATTCTTCTACAATCCTAACTATTCAGAGCCCTTAAAGGGTGGTCTGAACACGCTGAGACTGAGTGAAGAACTGGGGACGGTTACCAGGGGGTGTGTCCTCAGTTTTTCAACTCCGTCTGCAGAGCTAGGAGACTAGAGACTACCCATCCTGGATTCTCCTTTTGGCTCAGTGGAGAACAAAGTATATTTGGCTCTAGATACTATTTTAGCATCTACAGGAGGAGCTGCTGCAATTCTTCTGAAACCCATTTATTCCCTATTGGCCTCCAAAGTTAAATGAGGTTCTGGTATTTCTTTAAAAGAGGAGGTGCATATTTTGGAGAATGACTTTTACTTCCTTAAGATTTCCTATTTAGAACCTGCTGGTAATTCATTAAGACCTGCAGCTATATACATTTCCCAACAGCTCAATTCTCAGTGGAAACAAAAGATTCACAAGAGAATCAGCAAGATATTTGCTTCCAAGAAGCTTCAAATGGAAGTGAATAATAGCATGGGGAGAGAAATCCAAAGATTTCTCAGATAGTTACTAAGCTCTCTTTAAAATGTACAAATATTTGTCAATATTTCAGAAATTGGACTGCAAATCTGTGCTTACAAAATACACTCATCTTTACCCAATAGAACTTGTGACTGAATTTGTAAGTTAAATTTTTTTAAGCTCTTTGAAAATGAGTGGCCTTAAGCTACTCATTAGGCTCTCCATTGTCATTTGAAATGTGAAAGAATAAGATTCCTACTTGTCTCCCCACTAACACCTTCTTTATTAAGGAAACAGATATTTTTTTCCTAATTGAAGGTCATAATTACATTTTTATTAGATTGGAGCTAACAATAATATAGATTTGATATCAGATTGCTGCATTCCAGGGGTGGGATTCAAATTTTTTAACAACTGGTTCTGTGGGTGTGGCTTAGTTGGTGGGTGCGGCTTGGTGGTCATGTGACCAGGTGGATGTGGCTTGGTGGTCATGTTATAGGCCAACTCAATATCACTCACATCAAGGCACGCATCTCTTCGCCTGGCCTCTCATGACTATGGGGATGCTGCAACAGTCAAAAGTGTGAAAAATGGTCATAAGTCACTTTTTTCAGTGCCATTGTAACTTTGAATGGTCACTCCACACAAGCAAAGTACCAGCAAAGGAGGGGGAAAAAACTTCAGAGAAGTTCCTGAGACAGGAAGTCTAGTCCTGCTAAGAATGTAATAAGGATTAACGGAGAGGCAGTTTCTGTAAGCAACACCAGAATGTTTCCTTCCTGCCTTCCTTACAGGATTAGGCCAGTAATTTCTTCTAACAACCAGTTCTCTGAACTGCTTAGAATGTTAACAACTGGTTCTAGCGAATAGGTACAAACTGGTAGAATCCCACCCCTGCTGTATTCCCTACTATTAAAATCAGAGCATGACAAATTTAACTTTCACTAACTCAGTCATTTTAGTGATTAAGATAAGAGCAGAAGGTACTAAAAACCAATTCATGCCTTACAATCTACACAGATTTACATATATTTGACAGCTTCTTTGTAGAAAATACAAACATGCTATAAACTTTTCCCATAAGTCTACCACCAATGAAGATTGTGCTTTTTAAAGAATCATGCTAATTTAAAAGGGAAATGTCAAATTCATCATGAATGAATCTTTTCTTGCCCCCAATTTTTGATGGCCTTTTATTCTGAATAAAATTAAGCTTCTGATCAAATGCCATTCATTCATAAATGAGACAATGTTATCTTCATTCTTGAATCATAAAATTGCTTGATGTATAGGTTATTGATTGATTGTTAAATTGGGGTTAGAGTTGCTCTTTGTCTGTTCTAGTTAGTAATTGTGTGTGTGTGTGTGTGTGTGTGTGTGTATTATTCTCTATTATATTCTGATAAACTTATCAGTAAGTGGCTCCATTTCACAAAAATACTGAGGAACTAGAACTCTTTACAGAATGATCTGTTAGATTTAGGTTTTCATTTGTCAATGCAGAACTAGGGCAAATGATATTGGATACAAAAACTCAGCAAATCCAATTGAATGTGCCAATAAGAGCTTATTTAGTTGTTCAATTCTTTAAATTAAAACAGGCCAGATACTTTAACCTATTCATATATAGGCAGCATGATTTAACATATTTCCAACCGTCCTTTCGGAATGGAATTTTGAGAAACCTCCTTACAATGATGGATCAATTTTATTTGAAATAGATAGTACAGAAGCTGCTGCTCATTTTCATCTACCAGGTTTTTTTTAGGGGGGCGCACATCCATATAAAATTGCTAAGAATAAATCACCAAAGGCAACTACACTTGTTTTCCTGACAGTATTTCTTGTCAAATCAGAGCAATAGAATCTCATTTATTTATTGTTTCTAAATACTGCTATATTACCTACAATGTCTGAAAGAGCTTACTTGCCTAATTGTTTGCAAGTTGATAGAAGCTGAACCACCAAGTCTGCATTAACCAATTTAATTACAACTTATGACAGTGTATTGACCATTACTCTAATTATTAAAAAAAACACCGTATATATGCAATAAATAATGGAAATAATAAAACACACGAGCAATCCCCTCCACATGCTCACAAATCCCATGTTTTACAAGTTCTGAAATGTTGCACATATGATCTGGGAAGCTTCTTTACCTGAATTTTTGGAAATGTGTAGAGCTGTAAATAAATTAATCAAAATTAGCCCTATTAATAGCTGAATAGCCCTATTCAGATCTTCAAGCTAAACACATAGAATTCTCAAATATACCAGATATATGGAGGTATTGAGATTTTGACATCCAAAGTCTATTGTAGCCTATCAGTGCCTGAACATAGCCCTAAAGCTTCTCTAAGTTGAAGTTGATTGTGTTTTCAATCCTTAGAAAAGATTATAAAAAAATCAGTGAGTCTTTATTTTACCTTCCCTCAACCTTATTGTCTCCATCTTTAAAACTTCACAAAATTATGCCAGCCAATGATTGGCTGTCTCACTGCCCTTCTCTGCCCTATCTAGAAGGTCACCTGACCTTCTTCCAAAGTCATTGGCAGTAAAGCCTAAGCGTTTTAGCAAATTTTGAAAGTTGGCTGGACAGTGCTTGAATAAGGAGAACATTTTCACACTAGTACAGTGAAGGATGTTCCAGACCTCTCTTATTCGTAGGCTCAGGGTGAGCTGAAGGACACAATCAAATCAAAAAGATGCTGCTACTGTTATTTGTATTCTGGTTAAACTGCAAGTAGGAAAAGATCTTACAAGTGTAATTTTGCTCCTGATACATTAGAAATGATGCCTCATGGAAAACAAGGCTCAAGATTGAAATCTGGCTTTATTTAAATTTGTATTTTTCTTCATCTGTAAAAGCCCTACAGAAGAAAAATGTAGAAAAGTATGCAGCTCAAAACTGATAATATAATAGTAACCTTAACTGCTACTATAACTACAGTGATGAGAACTATAGAATGTATCTTTTAAAAATGAAGTTAATGATAATTCTCAATGTAATAATATCAGTGATCAGAAAAAAATATGTATTGTTTCACAGATAGGGTCACCTCTAAATATTTGTGGTAAGTCACTTAATATTTTCTGACTTTCCTCAGCCTTTTGAGAGTTTCAGTTGGCATATTAATTTAACACATCTCATTCTTCATACTATTTCTTAAATTATGGTAATGCATCACCTTTCCAATATGCCTGAAGGAAATCAAGTTATGCTGAACTTTTTTTAAAAAAAAATATTTCCCTCCTGTTCTTTATTCATTATCCATTTCTGCTCTTTCAAGATTTTATGCACCTTTTTTTTCAAATGCCTGTGATTAAGTCTGAAACAAACCAAGGACATAAATATGAACAATTTTCTTCCTTTTTGTTTTAATAAACCAGCAGAGTTTTTCCTTTGCCTTCTAAGCTTCATTGTTATCTCATCTAAAACCAGTGTTTCTTAAAATCTCCTTAGCAATTATTTAATTTTTTAAAAAATAATGGGTTTGTATTTGGCATCAAAAGGATCCTTTTGAAACATTTCAAACATTTCATCGCCTCATTGATTATGTATTTATTAGATTTCCCCTCCATTTTCTTACTTTATAAGCAAGATAAAGTGGCAAACATACATAATACTTCTTTTTCCTCCTATTTCCCCCACAACAATAATTGTGAGGTGGTTTAGATTAAGAGGGAATGATTGACCCAACTGGTTTTTATGCCTAGGGTGGGATTAGAACTCATAGATTCCTGATTTCTAGACCAGCATCTTAACATTATTCCAAATTGACTCTCATTATTTCAACATTAATGTATTAGTTACAATACACAATCATTTTCAATGCCCATGCCCCATGTTGATATAATAATACAATTGTGCTAATCAAAATAAACCAATCATACACCCAATAATTGAATAAACTGAAGGTCCTTAGAGCTTTTGTGACCACATATTTACGTATTTAAAATACTGTGTTTCTCAATATCAATTCAGACTATAGACTTACACTTCTTTTATATATTTATAAAAATATATAGTCCAATATATAGTCTCCTTTAGTCCACGAGATTCCATATGTCTTGGATGATTATAATATAATCCTATATACGTATTATAGGATTATTATGCTAATGGGTCTGCTAACCAATTCAAAAATTTATACTTTACCAGTTCGGTGGGCGTGACTTGGTGGGCATGATATGGCTTGGTGGGCATGGCTTGGTGGGCGTGGCAGGGAATGATATTGTAAAATCTCCATTCCTACCCCACTCCAGAGGAAGGTTACTGCAAAATCCCATTCCCGCTTCACCCCATCAACCTGCTTTCCAGCTCCGTTCTCCTGTGCAGGGCAACAAAAGAAGACCCAGTCAATCAGCTGGGACTTGGTAGGCAGAGAATAGATGGGGGTGGGACCAGTCAGAGGTGGTATTTGCCCATTCTCCAAACTACTCAAATTTTCCACTACCGGTTCTCCAGAACTGGGCAGAAAACCATACCACCTCTGCTGCTAACCCTAACAGAATTCTATCCATTCAGATTTCCAGTGGAGTTGCATGAATCATATGATTCTCCTCATTATTCTTCAGTGTATTATTTTTAACCCAAATCATTTTTATTCTGTTCATGACCATATGTATGAATTCCGGGAAGTTCTTTTATTTAAAAAGCAAAATAACAGAGCATACAAATATCTGGTAGAGATGAGCATACTCATCTCTTTCAGATATTTTGTCAAATGCAGCATATGGCAAGGCAGAGATGATAAAGGATATCAACAAATAATACCATTTGTTTCACAAAGTGGAAAAATATTAAATACAACTTCAGTGGTTACATCAAACATGATATTTGGGGCTCCACTGGATCAGGATACACATACCACACAAAGTAAACCTTTCTTCTAGCTACATAATCCAAACCATTGCTGGAAATGCATTGGCTGATGTGTGACTTAACAAGGCATACGTCTCTCATAAATTTTATTTTATTTTATTTTTTGGCCATTGCTGGGCAGGGGAAAAAATACTAAGCCCTTGTGATTTTGGACTGTGCTGTGAGGCCACTTCCTTTCTCATGGCCTGTGCCAAGATTCCTATTCTACATGTACATATCATTCCAATCTGCCCATCAAAAACATTGATCTGGCCCCATATCTCAAAAAACAAGGTTGCAGTCAATACTAATTGCTAAAGTGCTAATTATAGTCGATTAGCACATTGCAATAGCGCTCAGACTTCTATATCATTCCATAGTGCTTTGTGGGCAGTTTACAGAGTCAGTCATATTGCTCCCAACAATCTGAGTCCTCATTTTACTGACATCAGAAGGATGGAAGACTGAGTCGACCTTGAACCCATCAGTATCAAACTCCAGACTATGGGCAGAGTTAGCCTGCAATACAGCATTCTAAACACTGCACCGCTAGGGCTCTTACTACTATTATCTCTTATGCAAAGTTCCATTAAAATGAGAATAGAAATGGATGGGCTGGGAGGCTCAATACCCAATTTGAAAAGGAGGAAGAAACCATGTACAGGATCTGTTTAAGCAGATAACTGAAGCCTGTGAGAACCTTCCAGTTTCTGTTCTTTTTATCCTTAGTTCTTCATTTATTCAGAGGATAACTGGTCCTCTTCTGGTAAGATGACAAGGGATAGGTCCCCCCCCCACCACCACCATGTCTGCCTTTCTACCAAAGCTCTTTGTTGCTGCACTACACAAAAAATGAATATCCTTCCTTTGCACTGGGATAGGGTCATAGTTGTAGCACTGCTGTCAATTAGAGAAAGAGAACAGATGTTGCTTTTAAAGTTATATATCTCAGAAAGAGAGGTAATATCAGTTAATCACAACTGGAAAGAATACACAAGAATTCAAAGCCAGTTTGATGGGATGGATCTATGAGTTTTGGATCTATGCGCCCAGATTTCATGTTTAAGTCAAATTCTTTCCATCACATTGATAAAAGGCACTTCTAACTTTTGATAGTTGTCTTTATCTACTGAACTGTACTGAATGTAGATACAATTTTTCTGCCTTACTACATTTACCCTTTAATACATCTGGCATCTGACATGTGTAAGTGTGTGCAATTTGTCTTATGCTGCATAAGTCAGGGCTTTGTTTTATTTATGTAATATACTCAATTGGCTTTTCACCTTTCTTTTCAATTGAATGCTCAAGACACTTTAGCATACTTGTTTAGCATAATAATATGAATCATGATTAGCAGCAAGGTGGACTACCAGCCTAGTATATAAGGAAAGAAGGCACAATCTCAATAAAATTATTCCACTATTATGGAACACTTAGTATTAAGTGAAAATGTTTAACAAATCCCAGAGATTAACCTTTCCACTATGCTATTGTACAGAGGCATTCAGTATTTTCCTAAAAAGTTTGTAGTTTATTTTAATTTTATTTTGTAATTCTAAAAATATTTAGCTGAAAAACATGAATGTGAACATTCCTGTCAGGGCTCCAACAAATCCACCCTCATAAAGTAAATTGGTTTATTAGAAATTGCCATGTTGGCACGTGTCTGGGTGCAGGCGATACTAAATCACATCATACATTTCCCCCTTGACCCTGGTCTTTCCCCCCCACCCTGGATGTGACTTCTCCAATGAGATACATCCATCTCCAAGAGTCATCCATCATGCTCTCCAATAAACTTCTTATGCTGTGACAACTTTGGGCTGCCAAGGTGATTATCTAGGCATTTCAAGAATGCCTTGTTTTCGCCCACTCCCTTTTTCTGGCAGCTAAAAAGACCAAAGGAGTATCTTTTTAGTTGACACATCCCCCCCCTCCACTTTTTTTGGGGTCCCACCATTCAACACTAAGAATGGAGAAGATAATTCCTCTAAAAATGTAGCTGGTTCTCCAGACATTAATGCCTAGGCTAGCATAGGTGGACAACAGTATATTATACTGCAATATAGAATCACTTTTTGTGAGATGGGCATCTATACAAATTTGATTAATAAATAATAAATACATTTGTGCCCATCCTTGGCTCTAGTAATGAAGATATATGACACATGGAGTCATGCATTCTCCAGGAAACTTCTAGAATTGTGTCTATTTATGCTTTCTACCTTTTTAGAAGTTGGAAATATGTAGAACATAGGATATAAAATAACAGAGTTAGAAGGGTCCTTGGAGGTCTTCTAGTTAACCTCTTCTTGAGCAGAAATCCTTTACCGTTTCAGACAAATAGCTGTCTACTCTCTTTTTAAAAGCCTCCAGTGATGAAGCACCCACAACTTCTGAAGGCAAGCCATTCCAGTGGTTAATTGTTCTCACTGTTAGGAAATTTATCTTTAGTTTTAGGTTGCTTTTCTTCTTCTTTAGAAAAGGCTTTCAATTTTTCTGTACCCTGAAATATTGATGTGTCCAGTTTCAAATCTACATGAGAGCTGTGAGGTAGATCATTAGATTAGAACCCTGACTTCTTTTTGTTGTAGGGGCAAACGGAAAACTTGGCAATGTGGTAGGAAGAACTCAGGTCTATTTCTTTCTTTCACGTAATGGCCTGAAATACAGTGGAAGCTCCTTATAAAAGGATGAGTGCTAAACTGATTCATTGATTCAGATTCTCTTTGTGCTCATGCGCATCCATGCTACTTCATACTGTACTATGTTTTGCATAAATGATTACCTTCAGCGCAAATGATGAAAGTTGTGGGAGAAAAGAGGAATGGAGAGAAGTCCTCTTTTGCCAACAGGAGCATTTTGGAAGCTAGGGTCTCTTTGAGGGAATTCCAGCTCTAAACAAACTTATTTCCTCATGCCCAGTTTGTAATATTTAGCTCAAGCTATCTAAAACCCAAACAATTTAGTTGCAATGAATATATTATTAGCAGTGATTCAGTTTTAGCAGGGGTATCCTGCTAAAGGGTTAAGTCACAGTCATGTAAAGAATCTCTGCCTTTTTTTAACCAAAAAGGTAGAGATTTGATGTCACTGTTGTAGCTATCCTCTTGCTTTTTAAAAAACCTCCTTGCAGACTGAGTCTATAATAATTAACCAAGGCCAATTCGCCATAGCCAACTTGCCACGGGCAACTTGCTGTGGACAACTTGCCACAGGACAAAAGTTACACTAATATCAAAGAAATGGTGGAATAGAATAATTAAAGAAAGGATGAAAAAGGGGGGACAGAATGAAACGTGAATGACAAAAATTAAAATATTTTTTTATTATTAAATTGTCCCTGAGTATGTTGTCCCATGGTGAGTTGGCTGTGGTAAGTTCTCGTATTCCATTGCAGACCACCCTGGACTTTAGGGATCACAATAGATCCAGAGAATGTCTAATATTTCTACAGTTCAAATTAAATTATTCACATTTTTGGTTCTCAAAGTGTCCACTTGGAAAAAAATATAATTTTAAAATAAATGTGTTTTGTTATAAGTGCTTCCAGAGTTACAGTGAATGTTGTGAATATATCCTTGTCTGGAATGTACTTCATTTTTTATTACGTATTTATTTTTCAGATTTATATAGCCACCCCTCTAACAAAACAAGTGACTCTGGTTGGCATACAACAAATTATAAATCTCGGTGTAATTTAAAGAGCTTCCTTTTATTGAAAATGTGGTATACATTATCATAAGAGATGAGTACAGCCCACAGGTAAAAAGTGACACATGGAAATAATATTATGGAGATGTCTTTGATATTTTGATACCAAGTTGCAACTAAAATAGATTTGAAAATTGATTTGCCACCTGTGATCTTGATTGTATACAAAAAGTAATCTCCATTTCAAATATTCATAAATTACCATACCACAACATAAGTCACAATTTGACAAAATTGTAGTGAGCAGTATTGTTCTCTTTTTTTTTTTGTAATCTCCTTTGTGAGGTAGTTTAATGAGAATAAACAGCTCTAATTTCTGCCTGTACATTCCACTGGCATTGTTCTCTTTATAACAAAGGAAGAATAAAAGAAATAAAAGAAGCTGAGAAGGCATTGCATAAATTTGAATGTTCTTAAGAAGAAAATTATTTCACCGATGAGGCAGTAAAATGTTCAAATAAAGGCTGTGATAATTATACAGGAGTCAAAAATGAAGACAAAAGTAATGTTTTCTTCTCTTGGCAACTTGAGTAAATTTAAGATATGCAGTTTTAGTACAAAACATAAGCGCTATTTGCATAGGTTTGTATTTGCCTACACTTCAAGGATGTAAAATTCCTCTCTTAGTCCTATGGAGGACTAAGGCTATAGCAACTGTAAGGCTTTCATTTTGGTTGTCAGTGGTGCAGTTCTTGAGCAAGAGCTGTCTGCTGCTCATTCATACAGCAGTGCATGTCATTCTGAAATTCTTTACCAATATATATTTAGATTTTTTTCACTGCACTATTATGGAACTCAAGAGCAGGGAAACTTTCAGTAGCTGTTGGTCTGAGGTAGTTGATTTATTCATGGATGCCAAACAGGGCACAGAGCAATTTATTTTATTTATTTTATTTATTTATTTGATTTGCCAATTGTTTACAAGATAATAAGTATAAGTGTATACATAGTTGTGAATACATGAAATGGGTACATATAAGAAAAATAAAAGAAGAATAAGAGAAACAATAGGACAGGGACGGTAGGCACGTTGGTGCGCTTATGCACGCCCCCTACAGACCTCTTAGGAAAGGGGTGAGGTCAATAGTAGACAGTCTAAGGTTAAAGTTTTTGGGGTTTGGGGAAGAAACTACAGAGTCGGGTAGAGTATTCCAGACATTGACCACTCTATTGCTGAAGTCGTATTTCCTGCAATCAAGTTTGGTGCGGTTAACTTTGAGTTTGTATCTATTGTGTGCTCTTGTGTTGTTATGGTTGAAGCTGAAGTATTCATTGACAGGTAGGACATTGCAATGTATGATTTTATATACCATGCTTAAATCAGACCGAAGACGGCGTAATTCAAGGTTTCTAGTTCTAGAATTTCAAGTCTGGTGGCATAAGGTATTCTACAACGAGTAGAGGAGTGGAGAACTCTTCTTGTGAAATATTTCTGGACTTTCTCAATTGTGCTAATATCAGATACGTAATGTGGGTTCCAGACTGATGAACTGTATTCGAGTATTGGTCTAGTAAATGTTTTGTATGCTCTGGTTAGTAATGTGATATTACCAGAGAAAAAGCTACGTAGGATTAGGTTAACAACTCTTAATGCCTTTTTGGCTATGTAGTTGCAGTGGGCTCTAGCACTTAGATCATTAGAGGTGAGTATTCCAAGGTCCTTTACAGAGCTTGGGTCATCAACAAGATCTTGACTGTTCAGCTTGTATTCTATCTGCTTAATTAATTAATTGTAATCTATCTGCTGAAGAAGGTTCTGATGTCACAATCTCCACATCATCAAACACCTAATGGGTTAAAGTATGGGAGAAGCAGGCTTTATATCTTTTTATTTGGCTCAAATAATTTTCAAGAAGTTTTGCTTATTTAATACCAACTCTTCTTTTCAAACCAATAAAAGGAAGAAATCTACATAGATTAAATACCATTCTGGCAGTGACATCACAGATGGGATGAATGATCAGATCCAAAATGGTCCTCTCATTATCAGCAGTAAAGAAGCAAGAAAACTTGATGGGGTAATTCAAGACAGATACCCTTGAAAATAACATTTGTGTGCTTCATGCTTGGACTGACCTGTTTTAATTATGCTTTAACCATATCTAATATAATGCACAAGCATGAGCCACTGGAAACAGCTAGGTTGATTTCAAGACATTTTGAGTTTGAAATGCTTTGTATCCCTTGTTATGATAATGAGTGAGTTCAGTAAACCACGTATATCTTAAGGGTTTTGTACCTCTTCTGTTTCAGCTGATTCTACCTTAGTACTTCCGGAAATTCTGGTTAAAGCAGAAATATTGGCTTTGTATTTTTTTTCCCTTAAATTGGATTCCAAGATTTTAATTCAGGACCATGTGTAATATCAGTCACTGGATTCAAAATTGTGGGCACAACTCAACAATTGAAGACTCATCCCTTTTTTACTTGCGTGCAATGCAGGGGTGAGGTTTGATCATCTGAATGCGTCCATCATTTTGAAACCAGTGACTGTTGCTACTGATGCCACTGCAACACTCTTCAATCTTGATGATGCTGGGGAATCCCAGATTCTTCCAGTTCTGGGTCAAGAAAGCTAGGCTCTTGATCAGAAATTCAAAGATTAGATATGAATGAATTTTTTTGAATCTCTCTTCCTCCATTTAAGCCAAAAGAAAAAGTTTTCTGCTTCTGGAAGCTTTCTGTTTCCAGAAATGCCTCCTCATTCTCCAATTCATCTAAATGATTGATGACACCAGTTCATTTAGTTTACAAAATACAATCTCACAATGACTTGGGACATCACACAAGGCAACAGTAAATGTGAATAAAACCTTAAAAAATAACCTACAGTATCTCTTTCTTTAAAAAAAAATATTTTATGAAAGTTTACAAATCAAAGATAAAAACTAATGTATATTAAGGAAAAAATATAAAAAGGAAAGGAAATAAGAAGTGAAAAGAAAATTTAGAAATTTAGAAAAGAAACAGGCAGAAATATGTAAAAGATGACTCCCCCCTCACTATAAAGTATATACAATCTCGCTAACTTTAACCTGTTCTCTAGTTTGTCATAAAAAAAAAAAAAACCTCTTCCCATATCTAATCTCTTATCAATAGTGAAATTACAATACACATATATCAGTCCTAATCATCAAAGGTTATTAAATCCACCAGAAATATTAACATATATATTTTAATGTTAATCCAAAATTTAGTTTCATAATCCAAATTTATCATTTTCTCTAAGAAATTTCTTCCTACTTTTAAACAAATCATTAAATCCTTGCCATACAATCTTGGTTAAAAAGAAATACTATTATACCTACCAGAATGAATGTATGTGTATATGTATATGATGTATCAACCCTTATCAAACAGATTTACTTTAAAAATCTCCTTTTCATTTTTAAAAACTTTGCTCCTTAGCAAAGTAGTGTGACACAAGTTAATTTCCTATCATTTTCTCCTTATAAGAGCACCTTGAGCAATTCCTCTTTTTCTCTCATCAAAGTTTCCTTGGTTCTATACATTTCTTTTGTAAGTCCAAGGTAAAACTTTCACTTTTCTCATTTATTATTTGTATGACCCCTTTAATCATTAAAACGTTAACTGGTTTCTTTTGTATAGCTATGCTAATTTTATTTTCCATATCACTCTTATATTCTGCCATGTTTAACTCCATTTTCAGATCAACAACATATTTTCCCATATCACTATCATAACTCAGCATTTTTTACTACATTCAAGTCAATCCCTATGTTTTTATCCAATAAAATTGGTTGATTTTTCTATATCATCTGCTGTAGTGCCACACAATCTTTTAAGTAACTTGTTCCCAAACAGTCTTAATTTCTTCTATAGCTAAATATGTTATTAATGAGTCTTGTATCCTTTAAGAGTAATCATTTGTTTTTTTCCCTTGTCATTATCCTTCAAGTTCCCTCTTATCATCAATTTATTTTCCAGTCAGTAAAATAGTCTAGTGGGAGGATCTATGATTAATTTCAAAGACTGCATATACTATTTTATAAAATTTTGAACTCCACACATGAAATATTCTTTTCAGTCTATCTAGCTCCCTAACTTTCCAAAATCAGTGTTATACTTGCATTTTTGCAGTTTTCCAAAAATTAAAACTTCTCTTGTTAATTCTTAAACTTACTCAGAGCTACTTCATCCAGGATGGAAGGAAAATCACCCCGTCTTTTGACTTTTAAAAAGGTATTGTCTTCAAAAAGATTAATAATAAGAAGTTCCCTAGAATAATTAAGAGTCTGTTTGAAAGGCACTAAGTGTGGCTTAGGCAAACCTCTCAAACCATTCTGGAGAAACTTGGTTTGCAATCTCTTCTCAGGGAGAATCTGTATAGATCCAAAGATAGGTAATCCTTGTTGTCTTAGTTTGGACAAGAGTTCCCAGCAGCCTTTCAATAGGTCCTATTTTAGCCATATTCATTGGCTCCACAAAAAACAGTGCTGTGCTCAATCTGTCCCAAGAGTCCAATAAACTAGATGATATGGTTTCCAGGGTCTTGCAATGGGGACAAACAATGTTGATCTGATTATGAATCACCTTGGTTTGTGGATAGATCTTTTGATCACTGAATCCAATTCAAACTTAATTTTATTAATATGTTTAGTAGTTCTGAATGCTACAAACCTAGAGACGCTCATGGCTTACACAGGGACATCAAGTCCTTGTGTGAAACACCCCTGATTAATTACATGACTAACACATCCATATGAAACAATATAAAGTAAAAAAAAATGGCAATAACAAAATATCGATCATGTACAAAATATGCACACAATAAACATCTGCAATGCAATTACAGTAAAATAAATATCTACTTAATTATAATCCCATAACCAGACATAATATCAAAGATACTTTAAGGTTCTTGGGAGTATCTCAGCCTTTACTGCTTTCTGGAAGGCTTATGCTATGGTGTCAATCTAATATTCACCAATACAGGAGTGACATTATTATAAGTAATGTGGGTTATTTATGTTTTTTGGAAAAGGGAAAATCTATTGTCATTTCATGTTTTTATTTCCTCTCATTGCAATGTATTATTTCAGCAATTCATGTCACTTGCTTTGATAGAACTGACCTTTCAGGACCTGCAGTTAAAATGACTAAAATGCAAACTATTGGGAGTACTGAAAATGTCTTACTTAAATATTTAGTTGATTTGCTTTTCTTTTAAAATACTCATATGCCTTAGGATTGTTGTGTATCTATGCAATAATAACAATAGCAATAACAACAATAATAGCAATAATAACAATAGCAATAATAACAATAACAACAACAATAATAATCTATGCCTATTTGTTACTTATTTTCATTTTAACCAATTGTTTTTGTGTGCTTTATTCTGATATTGATCCAAATTAATTTATATAATCTAATTTAGACTAGTACCTATTTGGTTCTTTCCAGGGATATTGTACTACTATACTATAGCTGGGGATTACGAGAATTGTAGTGCAACATACCCAAAGGTTGAAGAAGAGAAGGGCTGAACTCTACTTTATGTCCTATGGAGAGGAAGATTTATGTCTGTCAATGTTGAATGTAAAATGCTACTATTTGGAATGGACCAAATCAGCCAACCATGCTTCCTTTCAGTGTACACTTTATACATACACCTAGACAACCACTCTTTATTATCTGAAGGACTGGAGGAGAAAGGAGGGTGTTCAGTTCTCACTTTGATGTATTTGCTGGGATATAAAATCAAGAATGTTTAGACACTAAACGCATGGGGTAGCATACAACTTTTATCATAATATGATAATATGGCCAGCTTAATCATAATATGGTAGAATAGAACAGAACAGAATAGAACAGAATAGAATAGGGTTATGAATCACTTCAAACAAATAACTTTACAGTACACACATCCCTGGTACATAGCATTAAATGCAGGTTGGACATACTGCTAAATTTAGGAGTATACTCCATCTGTGATCTAACTTTTCTACACTTCCCCAAAAACACATTTCACATGTGTCAACAATAATCACCATATTTTGCTTGCTAACAGCAAAGAGTTGGTAATCTCAGTCCTACCAGGCAGGTGTTTCCTTCACAACAGACCTTCAAATTAGCATTGACAGGGCACTTTTATTAGAAAGCCAATTAATCTTGAAAAAAAAATAAAGAACAAAAAAAACTATCCATCTACAACTTCAAAGATTTTCCCTGGATGGTTAATAATGGAATATTCTCACTGCAAAAATGAATCAGAACCTTTCTTCTAAAATCACATATGCACGTGCACACACACACAGAGCTGAATAATGAATATTAGATTTAGACAAGAGAAAGCCTGATTTAAATCATTATAATCATTTATACATTGGTCACTGATCAGTGGCCTAGAACAGCAAACTCATTTGTAAATATTACTAGGTTATAATGCTAATGCCTTTCTGCAACGTGGAACATTACAACTCTTGATTACGTTAGTTTAAATAAAAGGCTTACAACCATCGATTATTTGCCAAATAATGTTGTAATGTCATTATTTTTCAGCATTAGTTCTTGGCTGCTAAAACATGGTTGTCTTTATCTTATTTGTGTGTGTGTGTGTGTGTGTGTGTGTGTGTATGTGTGCGCGCGCACATGCTTCTATATACATGCATATGTTTTACTGGCTTCTTTTTATTTTTGTTTCATTTTACTTTGTTTTCTTTTATCTGCTGAATAGCATAACAGTTCTGGATTTTGAAATAAACCTATCATATGTATTCACAAGGATATTGTCTACTTTAATGGCCTTTGAAATGAACAGCCATAGGAAAAGAGAACTATTTATAGCATTTAGGGTAATTTATAGTGTTTAATTAAAGGAACTCCTATTTATTCACTATGTATGTAAAGCTGAACTTTATGTTTGATTGTTCTAGAAATATATGTACATACACCAGTATAACATTAATCTAGGGTCTAGGTTTGACCCTAGAAGGATATATTCAATAACCCTGATACTGACACATATATTTAATAACACTGATATGTAGACAAGTGGCCTTGCTGAAGAAGAAAGAGGGTTAGTTGTTATTTGTTGCTCCTAACTGGAAACAAAATATGAATAGAACAATATAAATTCCTAACAACAAAGAACACACACACACACACACACACACACACACACACACACACACCAATGTCTTGGGAGGTATAAAAACTGAAACAGAAGTTGGGCAGTCTTGTGTCAGGGCTATTGTAGCTTCTTGGCATATCTTGCAGCTAACAGGTGGTTAACCTTTCAACCTATCTCCTAAAAATATCTTCTTTACAAAAATTAATACTTAAATTTAAGATTCTTAGGCTAGTTTTATTATGTGTTTAAATGATATTTAATGCAATCAACCTAAGAAATAGAATTTTGTGCATCCACAAAACACACTGAAATATTAATAAACATTTTGCAATAGGCTCAAATCAAATGTATTAAATTCCATTATGTTGTACAACCTAACAAAAAGAATATATTTTACCATACATACCAAAGGACTAATAGACTGCTAATAGCTGCATCAATGGAAGAAATGCATTGGTAAATCTATTTCCTCACTATGACTCTCCAAGTATCCCCTATTGCAGGGCTGTCAAAATCCCAGCCCGCAGGCTGGATGCATCATATGCTGGCCATGCCCATACCCAATTTAGCAAAGGGGGAAAAGTTCCAATACAACATGTGGTACCACTGTGATAGCGTGAGTTTCACATCCCTGCCCTATTGTATTTTCTCTCCTTCCCCACCTGCTGCTGTGCTCTTAAAGCAAAACACAAAAGGCTTCATCACTTCTAATAAGCTAAATCCTGTGAGTCTTCTATCATAAATATAAACGCAAGCTGCAAGCTGATCCACTTTTATGGCAAATAGTCATATATCTGAAAGAATAGAAGGCTACCCTGTAATGCAGTAACTTGGGAATGCCAGAGTCTCTCCTGACAGAAATTACAGCATTTTCATGCCAAATATCCTTTTTCTTCCACAGGTGCTATTTAGAGAAAAATAGCAATAGCACTTAGACTTGTATACCATTACAAAGTGCTTTACAACTCTCTCTAAGCAGTTTAAAGAGTCAGCATATTGGCCCCAACAATCTGGATCCTCACTTTACTGACCTCAGAAGGGTGGAATGCTGATCTTGAGCTGGTCTGAATTTAACTCCTGTCAGTGGGAAGAGTTAGCTTGCAATACTGCTTTCTTACCACTGTGCCACCATTGCTCTATCTCTTAATCCCTCAGGAATTGGCATTCTTATGAGACATGAAAACAAAAAATATTGAAAATGAATGTACACATATATGGGCACGTACATAAGGAGTTTTAAATGTTTAAGGATAAAATTACAAAAGCCCATATGAATAACTAAACAAATATAAATTAGGGGGTTTAAGGATGGCTAAATTAAGGATGGATGCAAGATTTTAAATAGCCATATTCAATATTTCTATCAGAAAAAATACATTTTTCAGGAATATTTATTAGGAGTTACCTTATTGATATAACTAAAAATTGAGATTATATATGAGTAAGACAATAATTAATTAAGAGAGTCAAGATCGTTTAGTACTGAGTTAGCTTGTTAACCAATTTCCCAAGCGTTTACATGCTGTTGATGCAACAAAAGTTACAATCTGAATATTGGAATGTGCTGAAATGAGCAGATTGACATTTGAAATTAGAGAACAGGATGATAAACAATTTTATAAAGTTTAGGATCTATTCTATCAATGGTTAGACAATAAAGTATAGTAACGAAATATGTAAACTTTTAGAATATACTAAATATATAAAGATGTATTCTTTCCTTATTATATCTACAAAATGATTTTAGGATAGATTTGGGATGATAATATGAATTGTCACAAAACAAATTAAGTAAAATATGATTATTTCCTAAAGCATGAATGAATAAAAGTATAGCCAAATGATTGATTAATAATGATACCAATGTATTTAACATTGGATTGAAAATACGAGATCATATACAATGTAATTGTAATTGAAGACTACGAAATGGAAGCACAAAACAATTTGTAAACCAACCGGCACACTGTATGTACATATATGGAAGATGGCCTGATGTTTTTATGTTTTATTTGTTTATGTTTGTTTTAAAAACCAATAAAAATTTATTTAAAAAAAAGTTACAGTCTGGTTTTCCAGTATACTAAATTTCACAATGACTTTTAAATTAATTTATTTTATTGCACTATTTTATTTTGAGGCTGTGAAAAGCATTCACAGCCTCTTTCTGAAGCATTATTTGCAAATAAGAACAAAGGGGCTGCTTTTAATAGGCAACCAGGTGCTTAGTTACAATTGCCATTAAGTTTATGTTGAATAACTTCTATTCTGGATTAGACAACTCTTTTCCTTTCCAAAATATCAGGTTACAACTCAACACCCCAAATTTAAATTACTAAAAATATTACGCAGAGTGAATTATTGTCATGTTTTAACTGTCTACTGTGTGTCACACATTTGAAACTCCATAAGAAACATAGCAATGGATTTTTATCACTTTTCCGGTTCAATTCACAGTAGTTTCCGGGTGACAAGAAATATGTTCTAAAGTTGGCTTGATGGAAAAAAGATTCAAATGCTAATTTTATTGTAATCCCCAAGAGTTGTGCTAATTAATTAATTAGCAAACTTCAGAGCTTAATGAACTCTGTGTGGGAAGTCTTTAATTCTGCACTGCACATCATAGAGTACTTTAATGTTATGATTGCATAATCCTTTATTAGAGCAACAGTAACCAAAGTTTTGGGAGAGGATATACACAAAGAACCACCTCTGCAAACATAAGAATTTGATTGTGGAGAGAATAAAACCCTGTGAAACTTTTGATTCGTGCAGAAAATGTTGCACTTTCTACCACCTCCGTACTTGTAAAATCTCCAAATTTGTTGCCTAGAGAACAGTCATTGACCACCCACTTGGATATCCGGAATAGATTGTTTTTCCCCAGAAAAATAGCAAAGACAAAAAAAAAAAAAACCAACAGAATTAATCATTCACCATTCTCTTTTATACTAAGTTAATGTTCACATCAATGTCCTTCCACTTGGAAGATCTGAATTAGCTTTGAAATTCAATGGAGGCACTTGTAAACTTTTGAGCAAATACAAATATAGATTTGCTTCATCCCATCCCTGGCAGGCCAAAGACAGAATGGGAAACAGCCAAATATCTGCATCTGTCATGTAGAAAAAACTGAATCTAAATACCTGGTTTCAAATTGGGATGTGGGGCAAAACCAGTGGTGGGATTCAAATAATTTAACAACTGGTCCTCTGCTCTAATGATTTCTTCCAACAACCAGTTCACCAAACTGCTCAGAAGGTTAACAACCGGTTCTCCTGAAGTGGTGTGAACTGGCTGAATCCCACCATTGGGCAAAAAATTTGAAAATCAGAGCAAAACATTGAAGAGAATTCTAAAAATGAGTTCTGGAAAAAACAAAATATTGGAGATTGTGTGATGACTTGTCTCTTGCTGTTAAGTTTTTATCTGCAATTTAGATCAAGGATCTTCCTCCAGCTTTGCTAGCTGAGGAATTCTGGGAGTTGAAGTCCACAAGTCTTAAAGTTGCCAAGGTTGGAAACCCCTGATTTAGACCATTAATGGAAGAAACCAAATCAAGGGCATAAAAGGGAGAGGAAAGGGAAAAAGTAAATGTGTTCTCTCACTTTAAGAGGATTGCGGTGAAAGTTTTGGACCTAAATCCTCCTGACAGAAACAGAATCTAAAATAAGACCTTTCCTGTCAGACTAAAGCATAGGTGGAAACTGAAAGTAGCTGAAATGATCCTCTAAAATTGCAGATAAAAACTTAAATTGGCATGATTACAGGAATGCAATATATGTATAATAATGTATATTATTATAATTCCATAATGCTATATATACAAAAGAATATATTTCTGAAGCTTCCTTATCCTAGGACATTACTATTGTAACATAGTTTTATTTTGTAATACCTGAGAAGTTCTTCTCAATTTTATCCTATTTCCCCCTTCAAATAACAAACACAGAACTTGGCTTTTAAAGCACAGAAGTGTGCTAAAGTACTGTCTGAAAATGCAGAGAATTTTCTCTAAGAATTTTGTCTCCTTGGGACCATCACAGTTACTAGAAAAGCAGACTTGGGTTTTCTTGCCCTTAAGTTTTTGGATTTTCTAGGTGAAATTTGGAAGAAATCAGGGATAGAGTTATGAAGTCCCTCACCATTCATGTTTGACTTGGTTCACAAGGTGGGATGCCTGACATGTACATGGGTAAATGCCAAGTCATTGTCTTTGGAGACTGCAGTAATAGAACAGGATCCAATTGAAAATAAAGGATCATGTGTGTTTTTATTGGCTTTAGAGAATGACAACAGGAGAGGCACTTTTGGAAAATGCTATGGGACAAGTGGATAAAGAAGGACTAATGAATATTATTCAAAAATCCTTCGAGAAGCTTATGGTGAGGATTGGAAAACTGATGTGCCACAAATAGTGGGAGACATTATGGCTGAAAGGCAGCTGGATGCTAGATCCAGACTGCTGAAAACTTTCTCCAGAGCAAGGAGAGCTCTTGAGACCACTCCAGACAGCTGGGTTTTTTGTGCATGTGTGTGTTTGTGTGACTGGACAGCAGAAATTCATGGCTTTTATGATATCTTGCAAACAGCTGTGATTTTCAAGATTCCACCAAGCTCAGAGCTTGTTATATAGTATTTGTGGACCTAACATTCAACCTTATTTTTTTAATCACTTTGGAGTTTGGATGATGAACTAATAATTACAAATGACCTACAAATATTAAACCAAAATAGTGATGTGCATAACATTTCTGCAAGGGATTTACAAAAAGGATTTGTTGGAATTGTCAAAGTTTTGGTGAGAAGAGATAATGAGAATATGAATGATGATGTGGATAACCTTTCTATACTGGAATTGCTAATGAGGCCCAGACAAAAATGCCAATGGTTTTGAGAGAAGAGGAACAGAAAGCATGAGAAAACAGATGTTGGGACTAAATTTCAGGGAATGAAAATTTGTGGGGGGAAAGTAGAAAGAATACAGCATTTGTTTTTTTAACCAAGATTAATTAAAATGGATTGCTAATGTTTAAAGAACTTTTGCTTATTAGGAATGTATCACAATGTTTCAAAAACATTTATATGATCTGAAGAGAAACCAGAGTAACCCTTTAAAAAGTTTTCATTTTTATTTTTCTTTCTTTTTCAAATATTTACTGAATTAGTTTTATTTATATAATATAATCTTTAATAACATTATTGCAAAAAACAAACACAAAAAGCCTTGAATTTAGCTTGAGTGCTTGATTATCTGGGGATGCTCTTTTTTCCCACTGACTGAGAAACCAATGCACATAGATTAATTCAAAATTTGTTCTCTTTAAAATTAAAATTCACATGCTAAGACTGGGTAATTTGCAACATTATTTAGGGGAATTGTTCTGTAGGCTTTTCCCCTTCTATATTTTTTTCCTCTCTCTCTTTATATAGAATACATAAGCAATAAAACTTCAATTTTATGAACCCTTCAGCAGAAGGTGTTAGTTACTTTTGAAAACTATCTGTTAAAGCCAGTTTTGCATCCATTTACATCATTTGCATAATTATGCCCTTACACAAAAGACAGAAATGGATAAAAATAAAATAGTGATTTCACTTATTTTTTCAGATTATTTCAGATGCAGCTGATTTTGTCATCTATTTCTGGCGAATATCTAAAGGTCAATTTTGTCCGTTGTATTTGAGGTCTGGTAAATGATGATCCATTATTTTCAAGTATCAGTGCCTTGTGAAATATGTAGATTATCACATAATTTGTTTGCCCCTCAGCATCACAAATGGATGCAGAAGTAAGTCAGAATGAATCCATGCAAAACACTGACAGTCAAGAAAAAAAAAAAAATCCAAGTATGTCCACTCCTAATGCAGCAAAGGTTAAAAAAAGAACAAAGCTTTTTCTTATCTTTATACTATTTGTATTGTGAGAATGTATTGCTGGTATAGAAAACTGGAAGTCAGGAAAAGACATGAGATAGCTATAAGAAAATTTTAGTTTAATTCAAGTTAATACATTGGGGAGAGTAGGTGGGTTATATCTATCTTTTTCTAGTTGTCAAATGTGGCCATATGGTTATTGATTGCTAGATACAAGGAAGAAAGAGATTTAGTTATGTAAATGTTGGTCTGCATATACATCTTGCTCTTCCAGCTTATGAATTGTACCGTTTATTTGTTTATTTATCAAACTGATATAGTTGTCCATTTCATGAGAAGTGCATTCTAGGTGGAAAATTAAATAAAAGCAATACATGTATGAAAACAAGCACACGTGAATTTTATTTAAAATAAATAATATAACAGAATATATAGGCAGGAAAGGTTTGATTCTTATTTTAATGAATTAATATTCCTTTTTAGCTAAATTCACTGTGAAGTACTTTCAGCAATATGCCTTTGTGAGTGCTAAGAACAACTCAACGTATGTTAATAGTTTATGTGTATGTTTTAACCTTCAGTCTAAAGAGAGGAACCTATTTAATATCTAACAGAAGGAGAAGTAGTCCCTCTCCATGTTAAGAATTGGGATCAACATATCATAAAAGCAATATATAACAGGCGTGTGCAAAACATTTATTTTAATTTATTTCAATTTATATAGCCACAGAACTCATTACTGTACAGAGCAACAACAAATACATAATCAGCATCTGGAATAAAATAGAAATAAACATTACACTTTGACCTTTCATGCTTGATGTTATGCTTGATGCTATATGCTATGACCTTCATGCTTGATGATAGCTCTCAAGATCTTTCATTCTAAGCTTGTAGTGACTCTTTTCAGTAATTTGAGTTTGAATCAAAACACTTGAGGTTTAATCAATAAAAAATATTTTAGGTAGTTTCAGCTGGGATAATTGGTAGAAACTCAATTGTCTTATTCCTGATGTTGATATCTTAACTTGGACAAAGTGATATAGGTTGCACAGAAATGCAGGGGTATCAACAAACACAAAAGCATGTATGGCTTGCAAACCACAAACTTCAAGAAAACTATTTAGGCCTTTAAAAATGTTTCTAAGTGAAATACATTATTAGTTAAATGTTAACTCTTGGGTCCATTGATATTGAGTTTTAAAATGTTAAAATTTCTATCTATCATGTTTTTGTGTTCTGTTGACTTTGAATTTTTCAGAACAATGTGGATTGCAGATTGTGCTGATTTGTAGAGACTGGTATTTGTAAATGGAATAGTAGTGTTGTACTGCTTACTGTTGCAACATGTGCAGGAATTAAAGACCATACTTCCTCTGCCCCCAATAGCATTAGCATAGTTGAATCGCTACTGGAAGATTGTTCAGAAGATTACCATTTATAACAGATAGGCACCCAAAAATACAAAGAAGAGAAGAAACACCCCTCAATTATGCCTCAAATTTCTGACTACAGAATAGCTTCTATTATATTTTTCTTATATTGCTACATAATAGATCTATTAGGCACTTGTATATAATAAAGTTTATACATAGATAATAGTAT
Source organism: Notechis scutatus (assembly GCF_049901735.1). NCBI lineage: Eukaryota > Metazoa > Chordata > Lepidosauria > Squamata > Elapidae > Notechis > Notechis scutatus. The sequence continues at coordinate 177,928,789 of NC_142009.1, forward strand.
AATAGAGATAGCCCCCTTTCTTCAGGTTCATGAGCTACCATTATCTTAAAGGAGTGATGGAGAGATAACAGAGATAAGCACAAATAACAGTTCCTCCTCTGATTAATAGATGGAGTCTTATTGTCCCAAAAATGCTTTTTCAAGAGGCAACTGGACTTTCTGGTTTTTCTTTGAAGACATTTCACTTCTCATCCAGGAATCTTCTTCAGCTCTGACTGGATGGTGGGGAATTTAAGGTTTTATAATCCTTGCAGGTCATTTGCATTCTGTAAGCAAGTCGTTGAGGCCACTTGGAGGTTTATCTGGAGGTGATAGAGACGTTTTTTTCTCAATTACTTTCAAGCTAAGCTGAAGGAAGAAGCAAGGATCACTTGAGTAGTGCAAATGGATGTGGAGCCTTCTTGGAACAGTTGAAAGGACTGTGTTGTAGACTGGAAATAGATGATGTCATATCCCTCCCCCTCTGTTGAGAGAGGGCTGTTCAGTTTTGACATAGATGGCCCCTTTGTTCCCTCTTTCAAATCAGAAAGTCCAGTTGCCTCTTGAAAAAGCACCTTTGGGACAACTATGACCTGGATGACTGAGAATGTCCATAGACATGGAGTCATATTGTTCCTCCAATGCCAGAATATTCTTTCTGGGAGGTGGAAGATGAGCTTTTCACTAGCCATTTGGTCTTTCAGACTTATAGATGTAACCAAACACTGTTGCTTTTCAATACTCTAATTCAGAGTCAAGAATATAAAACCATAGTAATTCAAGTACTAGTTGCATTTCATTACAGTCATTAACACCTCAAAGCAGAAAAAGAAAATAAAAGGTGAGACAGCAAGTCAAAACCTCAGTAAAACCCAATATATTATAAAATTGATGTGAATAACTCTCATCTAGTCAGATTTTCAAGTCACAGAGATCCTTTTATTTATATTTGTTATTATCCAATCAAGGTGATTTTATCAACAGGGCTAAGTTTATAAAATCTGGCATACTTTTACATACCAATTTTATAAATACTGAATGTTGATTGGTTTTTACATGTTTCACATTTTTTTGTTTTTATTTTATGTTTTGAAACAGTCAATGACTGTTGGACTGTAAATCAAGCATTATTAGAACTTAACACCACTTTCAATACTATTTTTAATATTAATAGTCATGTTCATTAACAAGATTAGTGCAAGGAGCTCAGTAAGAATATTATGTGTGTTTCTGAATACACAATGAGCAAAGATCAGGGCTAAAATAATAAATAATTGAAAGAAGAGGCATAGATGGATGAACATAGAGGCATAAATGCAGAATACTCCCATGCATGATTACTTGGAGTTCAGTCTCATTGGATTTAAGAAATAAGTCCTAAGTAAGTATGCAGCTTTATTCCCCATCTTGCTATTATCATTTATTATACAAGAGTCTAAAAATAAGTTTTGTCCTACTACAGCATTTTTCCTCCTTCCAAATATCTTGACCTCTAAGCACATAGTTGATTAATATCTTTGCTTGACTGATTTAACAAGACAGTTGTGACATAAAGTGCTCTGATTTCTAAACTACTGTTTAAAATGTGTCAGTTTGTATCCTGAAAGCACATATTTGTACTTTAATTCTCTCCTTCGAACAGCATATCTCAGCTGCTCTTTGCAAATGTGATAGAGGTGTTTTTTTCTCAATTACTTTCAAGCTAAGCTGAAGGAACAAGCAAGCAGTTACCAGATAAGTTAGCACCCTAATTCAATTAAGACAAGAGATGGGGTAGGTTGTTCATTTGTAATCCACACACATCTACTATTTCATAATAGCTGAGGATACATAATTATAGAGAAAAGGAAGTTGGACACTCCTTTGGAGACTCCTTTGGAGACTTTAAAGCCAAAAGCAAATCAAAATATTTTTTCAATCATCTTGATGGATTTTTTTCTGGTCTTCCCCTATTTTTTCACTTACAAACCTAACCCAGAATACTAAATAATTCTGATCTGAGATACTGTGTGAAAAATGTGCTCAACTTTTTTTTATCCAAGTTACATGACTATCTAACCAAATCATTTTGTAAAGAAACATAATTTGCTATTCTCATTTCTGAAAAAGAAGGAAGGAAGGGAGAGAGGGAAAGGAAAGGAAGGGAAAGGAAAGGAAAGGAAAGGAAAGGAAAGGAAAAGGAGAGAGAGAGAGAGAGAGAGAGAGAGATTCGGCTGCTGCAGAAATTCTGCTGACATTTAAATTTGTATCCAAATATTACAAAATGTACCACAGAACATTAACTTGGGGTCCTGAGATTATTTTCCCTCATAAAAGTTTTCCACAATCAGCAAAAAAACAATATGCTCTTTTTTCAAATCCTGAAGCAGATGCTCTCTTTATATCTCTTAATGTGAATTGCTTTTTAACATTAAAAAAAGTCATTATATTCCCTTGAAAAATCCACTAACATCTTGCTACAGCTTTTGGAGTCCATTGATAATATGGGAGAACAGAGCAAGAGGCCAAAACATTCAACTAAGTCCTATTATATTGTTAAGTGAACTTGCAAGAGCAACCTCCACCATAGTTCCTTAACAGAAAAAGGAGTAGTTGGCCTTGTCTACCACTATAGTGTCCACCCAGGCAGGAGACTGCATGTGTCTATTTCCAACCATCACTATGTAATCATCAATGAAAACTCTTTTCCCCCACAAATTATAATAAAAACTTAATATTTTTACTTTTGGCTGAAATCATCATTTCTTGAGAAATGTAGGCTAAGTACTCTGTAAGATTGTCTATGATGCTCTGCAAACAAAAAGCTTTAAAAGCTCACTACTTGACTTCATTCTTCTGATTTGCAGATTAATTGATACTTCAGAAGAAAAGTATTGTTTCACATATTTAACAGTTAGTTATGTAAAAAATTGTGCCATTATTTGGGAGGTGCATTTGAGCATTCTGCTTCTGCTGGGCTTCTCAGTAGAATAAATACTGGAATCAGACAAAACTTATATCATAGATCTGTCCAGGATCAAAATACCCCACTGTGATCACATACAAAAGGGAAAAAGGAAAAGAAAAGAAAAAGAAAAAGAAAAGAAAAGAAGGGAGATGAGAAAGAGAGAAGGACAAGGAAGGAAGGAAGGAAGGAAGGAAGGAAGGAAGGAAGGAAGGAAGGAAGAAAGAAAGAAAGAAAGAAAGAAAGAAAGAAAGAAAGAAAGAAAGAAAGAAAGAAAGAAAGAAAGAAAGAAAGAACTCCTGAGACTTGTATGAAAACATAAATTATTAAAATACTTATACTGGTGAAGTCTGAATTTTAAAACCTGCATAGGGGAAATATAAATGTTAAAGAATAATAGCAAAAAAATTTGCATTATAAAAAGAGAACTTTGACCATTTTTGTGAACAGCTATATAAGTTTGAAGAAGCCTACAAGTGTCTTAGTTCAAAGCTTTTCTACATTATGGAATTTATTAATGTAAATGCTTATCATTTTATATAGTTTTTTTAAAATTGCTTTCTAGGATTTTTGGTAAACAACACGTCTTTTCTAAGGCCTTATGTCATGTTTGTAACAATGACATATTATTTACAGAAAACACAACTCCTGTTTAAAATCTGAAGGGCCACAATGCTGTGTATGATGCTGAGGGGTGTGGATTTTCTTTAATCTTTTCATTGTGAGAGGTTTCTCTGTATTCATTAGGAAGCACTGTAACTTGAATCCTTTCGTGTCAAATAAAGAATGGCAAAAGTGTCAACTGGTTTGAAAATCATGGTACTGCATGCTATCCACGACCACCTCTTTCATTCATATATGTGCCATGCAGTCCTGTCCACCAACCAGGACAGGATCATGTGTTGAGTAGAATGCTCTGAAATGGAATTTTACTTGCATTGTTGAGTACAACAATCCTTGCAATTATTTTGGGAGAGAAATGTACTCAATGTCTATCTGATTTCTACACAGAGAAAGGTCTTTCATGTGCAACCTAATATATACCCTTCTCACAAAGAGGAATTCTTTCAAAATATGCTGGGAATTTGGGACATTAAAGAATATACCTTTCTCAGAACTTTTTCCCTCCTTTGCTTTTGATCAATGAGTATTCCACAGCATCTAGGGAGCTCATGACTGAAGTACCTTTTAAACTGGGATCTATCCCTTTATTCTTAGCTGCCATGGAAGATATATTCATATTAGATGCTTAAGAATAATTTCACTACTTTGTTAATAATTCGTAAGCATAGACTAAGCTGTAAATCATAGCCATTCTTTCATATTAAATCAGGGGATACAATAGTTTTCTTACCCACAATAAATCTTTTTTTTTTTCTTTTTGATTGGGGACAATCAATCTGGTTTTGGAACAAAAAATAATCTCTAATTATTTCTAGTATCTCTCCTCCCTGTAAAATGGAGAAAAGATATTATACTGCCAGGTATTTATCTAAACCATGTACAGTACATCCCCCACACATCTGCTACATGAAAGTCTACCCCCAAATTTGCCAATCAAGCTGACAACACAGTCAGTAAAAGAGAATTGTTTCTGAAGGAAAGAAAAGAAATCAAGACCTCAAAGTGAATTGCAAAACAAAAGTCTTTCCTGCTTTCCTTGCATTATTATTTCAGAAATTGTTTTACAGCATACACATTAAACAGAATTGTATGAAATTTGATCTGAGTTATGTGCAGTAGTAATTTATATTGCAACTAATTTGTTCTGTAAATATGCAGATATGTGTATAGCCAAGCCACTAAGAATCAAGTCTAAAAGTGTGCCACTGGTATGACAGGAATGCTTAGAAAAATAACATATTACAAACAAAACTAAACATACATAAACAATTATGTTTGTATGCCTATTTTTTTCATGCTTTTTCTTGCAGTCTTCAAGATGCCAGAAGTCATAAAGTAGTTAGATCCTTTTTTATGGGGGAAAGGATAGGAGATCCAACCATGGAAACTACCTCTAAGACTTCACATAAATCCTGAACAGTCTGAGACAATACTATTTCAGAAACTGGCTCTGCCCTTAAGAATTTGTCTGGACCCTTCCTGGAGTCTTCATCAGAGGTGGTATTCAGCAGGTTCTGACCAGTTCTAGAGAACCAGTAGAAGAAATTTTGAGTAGTTCAGAGAACCGGCAAATACCACCTCTGACTGGCCCCACCCCCATCTATTCTCTGCCTCCCGAGTCCCAGCTGACTGGCTGGGTCTTCTTTTGTTGCCCTGCACAGAGAAGGGAGCTGGAAAGCAGGTTAGTGGGTTGGGGGGGGGGGGAATGGAGATTTTGCAGTAACCTTCCCCCAGGAGTGGAGAGGGAATGGAGATTTTACAGTATCCTTCCCCTGACATGCCCACCAAGCCATGCCCACCAAACCATGCCACGCCCACCAAGCCACGGCCACAGAACCAGTAGTGAAAATTTTTGAATCCCACCACTGGTCTTCATCCAATAAACATGGCAACCTTCAGTTATGGAAAACTGCTTTTTGAATATTCTCTGAAAGAATCGTGCCTGCTCCACCAGATTTATGTGTTCTCGGTGTCAGGCTAAAATTCCCTTTGAACTTTAGGAGCTGTTTTCTTATTTAATTTTTTAATTAAGCCTGAAACCTTTATATATTGGTTATTATATATTGGGGTTTTTTTGTTGAATCTTTCCTGAGTATATTTCATCATTTTTAGTTTGTTGATTTAAAAGTTTTCTGCAACTTTGTAGTCCTCACAGTTTTTTAATAGGTATTTAAAATATGTTCAAGATTGATATCAATTATTATCAATTTCTTCTGAAGAAAATGGAATGCCTCATACATAGCAATGACTAATTTAAAAAAAAACAAAGTATGGTTCTCATGATCTTATATTAGGAGTCAAAAGATGACTCCATGTTTACTGGATAGGAATCAGAATAAAACGAAGGAGGCCGTTACACACATAATATATGCTTAACCTGTTATTTTCTCTTTAATATCCACAAAGTTGTTAACATAATTTTGGGGAAAGTAGTAAGATTTAAAGACATGCATGTGATTTTGTATATATGTTAACAATTTGGAACTTATCAATATATGAAAAACTGTAGATTTATCAAGCCTGGGCAGCATTTAGCCAAAAATAAAATGTTTGCAATAGAGGTTTATAGATCCAGGTTGGCAAAGTCTTGGAATTATGGAATATGTTCATTTTCTGTTTTTCAATGATCAGACTGACTATAAAATGGAATGATTTAATATCATCATTTCAAGTAGTCATGTTTAATGTATTTAAAAGATGAGAGTGTTTGTGATAAATACGGTAATATGATTTTGTGCTTCCATCCACCCTTCTTTTTCTTATTTTTTTTTTTTCTTTTATATACAATATGATATATACAATATCAGTGCAAAAAAAAAAATAAAATTTTCATTATCTCAATCATCTGTAGTTTTTTTCTCAACAACATTTCAAAATTCCAGGATTGGTAGTGGTGAACAAAACACACTGTTTACTAAGTCTGGAGATGTGATAAAGGTTTGAATCTGCAAGATTTCTAATTTCATCTGTCAACTTGTCAAACAAACTAGTAGTATATAAATATACTGCCACGTCCAACATGACTGTCATCCAGATGTGTAGATTTCAACTTCAAGAATTTTTCAACCAACATTGCTGAGAATTTTGAAAGTTTAAGTCTACACATCAAAGAAAGAATCTCCTATGTGAACCTAAAACTAGATGTAGATTAGTTCCACTACCCTACCATCCGCATTTGCTTCTTATGGTAAAAATCTTGGAGTACGTAAGAGAACATTAAAAAAAAAGAAAGTCAGTAAAATATGTTCTTTCCCTTCTGCTATGCCAATATGAGCCAAGCTTTAATGCAGCAAATCATCCACTAACAGTTCTCATTCTTTCCTTTGGTAGGATGGTTTTGGTCTCCTTCTATAAAAGGCCCCTACAAAAAGCTGCTTCTCTATGTGAAAAATACGCTCATCATGACTGCCTGGAATTACCCAAGCAAATGACTCAATTCCTAGAAACATCCAATTATACATTTCCATTTTTCTGCCCACCATGAAAACCCAAACTGGACAAACATAGCCCTGTTTGAAAGAGTTTACCCTATAGAAACGCGAATATCATCCCTTGACACCATAGTAGCATCCCTGGACACTTTAAATGAAAGATTAACTAACCTTGGAAAAAAAAAAGACACAACACAAAAACCTGAACATCCAATAGCTACAAACCAACAACTGCAACCTAATCCAATAGCTACAAACCAACAACTGCAACCTAATCCACAAAAAACCATAAACCCAACAAATAATGATATCCCAATCCTCATCAGAGAAGCTGTCGAGCATGAACAAAAGCATCCTAACGCCAACTTATTTGGTCTAGAGGACATCAATAACAATGATGACATCAGAATTGTCCACAACATCAAGCACCAACCATCTCCCCTGATGAAATACTTGACATTTCTCGCATTGGCTGAGAGCTCAAAAACAGAGATGGCTCTGTGGCCCAACGCTTCTGCAGAGTCATTTGCAAAAATGAATTAAGCAAATGTAAATTCGTTTATACTATAAATTCACTCGCCAAAAACAACACCAACCATAAAAACCTCTGATCTCGTCCTGACCTAACTTTAGACAATGTGCCCGCTCCCATATACTATGCACAGAACTCAAAAATCGTCTAGACAATGGAGAGAAGGACCTGTACATTGATTACCATGCAAACTATCAAAAGAAAGTCACACAACCCACAACTCAGCATCCAAACTTTCTTCAACCAATCCACCATCACCCAAGACTAGGCACGCACATCCCCAACTACCTCAATTCAAATTACAACTGGCCTTAAATGCAAGCTACTCAATGCAAGAAGCCTTGCAAATAAAATACCTGAAATTCTCCTCTTACTAAATACAGCTAAATTCGACATCATATTTGTCTGTGAAACATGGCTCAATGCATCTCTCCCTGACTCCATTACCTCAGTAAGAGACATCATGTTTACTGATCCGATCGTGAAATCCGTAGAGGAGGTGGTATCTTGCTAACTTCTATAAAAAGTCCTTACATCTAAAAAATATCCAAGTTACCCAAGAGCTTGCTCTTCCTGAGACCAATATCTGTGAACTGACCTTAATTATCACATTTCGGTTCTTACTATGTTATAGAGCCCCTGATTATGACATCGAACATGTAAACAAGTTAAATACACTACTAACATGGGCAGCATCCTGCCCACACACTTTTATCTTTCTTGGTGACTTCAATCTACCTCATATTAACTGGACCCTAAACGAATGTACAACTGAACCCATACATGCAACCTTCTACAATGCTGTAACAAATCTGGGACTGGAACAACTAGTAACCAACAATACTAGGCTTAACAGCTGCCTTGATCTCATCTTCTGCAATAGTTTGATTTCAATTTACAGAATACAAATTAAAGAACACTTTTCCAACAGTTACCACAACATGATTGACTTTTGTGTCAACATACGTCCACACAAAAATCACCACAATGACAAAATCCCCAATTATAACTTCAAAAAAGGCAACTATGATCTTATAATCAACAATCTCTCTTCCCTTGATTGGCAATTTCTATTCACTGGATGCAATACTGTTGAAGACCATTACAACATATTCTTACTAGAAATCAAAAGAGCCATCAAACTATATGTACCAATAACAACTACCAAAACCAGGAAAAACAGATTACCCATAACAATAAGGAAGCTTTAATCCAAAAAGAGATCACTTTGGCAAAAAAAACAAATCTGGTCACGTTGCCAACTTCAAAAGCCAATACAAAAACTGAATGCACTAATTATCACATTAAACAAGAGGAAAACCTTCTATGCACAAATTCCACCCGTGCTTTCTACAATTTTGTAAACAACAAACTAAAAGACTCAAGGTCCATCCCACCCCTGAAAGGACCTAATGGCAAAGACTGCAATGACGACACCATCAAAGCCAACCTCTTTAACGCATTCTTTGGCTCAGTATTTGTAAACACCAATGGATCAAGCCCAATACTTCCTAGTCTAACTACAGACAACTACAATGATCTAATACATATCAATTTTACAGAAGATATTTTTGAAAAAGCACTGCACAATCTAAAACCATCTCTATTTATTGGACCGGACAGAATGTGTGCCTACTTCTTAAAAAAGCTATCCACTGCCATAGCCGAACCTCTAAGCATAATCTTTGAAAAATCTTTCAGGACTAGCTCCTTGTTCAAAAAGGGAGACCCCAGCCTAGTTGAAAATTACAGACCAATTTCCTTATGCTGCGTCACCTGGAAAGTCATGGGATCGATTATTAACCAATCCATTATCCTCCACTTAGAGACAAACAACCTACTCTCTAATAAACAATTTGGTTTCAGAAAAAAACTATCCTGTAATCTGCAACTCTTACACTGCAGAAACATATGGACTACACAACTCAATCAGGGCAAAGCAATAGACGCAATCTACATAGACTTCTGTAAAACCTTTGATTCAGTGGTACACAACAAACTACTACTAAAACTAAAATCTTATGGTATCTCTGGACACCTACATAACTGGATAGAAGCATTTCTGTCAAACAGACAACAAATGGTCAAAATTGGTGGTGTCCCCTAAGGCAGTGTTTTAGGACCAACTCGCTTTATACCTCTGTGATCATATTAAGAGCAACTGCGTTCTCTTCGCTGATGATGTAAAGCTATTTAACACCACAGACAATACTACTACCCTCCAAAAAGTCCTCGACTATGTATCAGAATGGTCAATCAAATGGCAACTTCAAATCTCAACAAATAAATGCTCTGTCTTACATATTGGCAGAAAAAATTGGAAAATAAAATACAAGCTAAATAGTCAAGACCTTGTTGAGGATCCAAACTTTGTCAAGGACCTTGGAGTACTCATCTCAAATGATCTAAGTGCTAGAGCCCACTGTAACTCTGCTTAGATTGGGCTCGTCTTTAGTATTGGCAGCCGGATTTATTTTCTAGCAAGAATAAAGTTGTGATTAAAGAAAAAAAATGGATGCACTTGTATCATTTGCCAAGGTCCGCATTTTATTTCTAAAACCTGAATAGATCTTCCTCATAATGTACATGCAGAAAGGAACCAGTTCTGATAGCCTCTAATAATCTACAATTGTTGGAGCTACTAACCAAGAAATTATTCAAATGGTATTAAAGAACTCAGGCCTAAGACTTATTCCTCTGCTTATGCTCATATCTATTTTACAGCCTTTAGTGGCAAAGGATTATGTATTTGTTTAGCATTTGTGATAAAAACAAGGAAGAAGTAGAAATTAATTTTGAAGTTCTGACAGTGATACAGTGTATCACTGTATGCTTCTTTGGTAGGATTTTATAGAGCTGTTTATAACAAAGATAATTCACAGAACATGCAATAAAAGCTTTGCATGTCTTTTTGATATATGCCCATATAGAACTGTGTATCCCTTTGATTGCATATTTACGTATACTTTATGCTCTCTTCCTACAATTTCATCGATGTTTATATCTTGTAGAAAATTCCAGCTAAATATAATTTCAGCCCTCTATATAATTAAAGATCAATAGATTCTTGTCAATGGAACCTACATAACTTTAGAATTTATTACCTACTTTGGTGTCCTTGGAAATTGCTGAGAAATTGGAATGTTAGCCTCTTCTCTTTTCTTCTGCAATTGTACTGAAGGAGGCCATTTACAAACTTGATAGGCTAACAATAGAGCACTTACAGTACCTATAATCAAGGATTCAGGTCTTTTGTTTCCTCTTGTAACCTGAGAACATTCCAGATCTTATCTCCCTTTTTTGTTTGTTTCATTGTATTGTGTACATACTCTATTTTTCTTTCATCAAATCCCTTATAAATTTTGTATATTCCTGAGATGCTTGCTCTGGGCTCCCCCCAGGTGTAAGAAATCATGGTGTTAAATAAAATGATCCTTTTTGGTTCTTGGGGCATTTATTTAGTTAAGATTACACTGGATGTACTTGCATTATGCTGAAATTCCACAAGTTTATTAGTAAGTCAGAAGGCAACAGAAAAGATGGTGCTATATTGCTGTATTATAATCCCCACATTAGCAGAAATTTCTGTTTTTAATTATTCCACTTCACTGCTAATGAACAAGAGTTCATATATGATGACTGTACTGCAGGGCCAGCTCAAGAGCATATAGTACATCTCCATAGGCTTCATACGATGGCACCACCTGCTGCCAATGCAAATATATGAACTTTTTAACTTACATGGAAAAAGGACCAGCATTGGCACCCTAATCCAGGGCATTTGGCCTTAGTCTAACTCTGGCCATGCTGTACTGTACAGTTATGATAACTCTCACTATACACAATGTTGTGAATCAATAAAAGTTGATATTCTAAATGCAAATCAGGGGTTGAAAACCTGCAGACTTGATTGGTCCTTGTACAACAACTTGGGATTGGGCCAGAACTAGACCCTGATTGGCCACTTTGGGGATACTTCTTATTGGTTAGTAGTTTGAACCTGTTGCAAGTTCATTGGTTAATAAGGTAGCAGCTAACCCTATAAAAGGGTTACTGCTGCCCATAGCTTTGCTCTGTTCCATTCTGATTCCTGTTATTATTAAAGAGTTGAAGTCATTGGTCAGATGTCTGGTCTCCTTATTCTCCAAATTTAACACTGGCGACGAGGATGGGATGCGGAGACCGAAGAGCTGACTAAACCTACAGAGCAACCTACACAGCATGTGGTTGATCACGCACCATCAACGGCAACATGGCCAGCGGTGTCGTACCACCCACTCCATTCGACCCAGAAACCGAAGACTGGGAGTCATACATGGATAGGTTCCAGATGTTTCTGGAGACCAACAACCTAAAAAATGCAACAGCGGGAAAAAAAAGAGCTATCTTTCTAACTCACTGCGGGCCGACCGTGTTTAAGATGGCTAAGTCACTTGCCAGGCCAGCAGAGGTAAAAGAGATGGACTGGGACGTCCTCGAGCCGTTACTACGGGCTCACTACGCACCTACGGTGCCGACCCTCGTCAGAAGACACGAATATTACCGGAGGGACCAACAGAAAGGTGAAAGCCTTGCCGATTACATCGCGGACCTCCGAAACCTGGGAGGCCTCTGCGGATTCGCAAATTTAGAAGAAGCTCTCCGGGATCGCCTGGTTCTGGGCCTAGAAGACGGCACGATCCAGAGTAAAATTATGGCTAAGGGAGACATCAGCCTCACCGACGCCCTTAAGGAAGCCTCGGCAGCAGAGGCGACCAAGAAGTCGGCAGCCCGAATGCGCCGCACCGACGCACCGCTACGTTAAACCGCCACGGATACCTCACCTCGCACAGAGAGACACCCGGTATCCACTCACCACGAAGACCTAGAGTCCCCGTCCGACAGCGATGAGGAAGAAGTCAACCGACTGCGAACGGAGCGAGACCGGTCCACACAACACTCATTCCGACCGTGTGCCGGTTGTGGGTCCAATCACCCACGATCCGGCTGCAAATTCCTCGACGCACTCTGCCGAAGTTGTGGGAAACGAGGTCACATCGCAAAAGTTTGCAGAAGCAAACAAAACTCCAAATCCCGACAGGCCGAATTCCAATCTTCAGGATTCTTCGGCACACACCGAGAAAAAGTGAACCACTCCTACAGAAACAAACCGTCCACCACTTCCACCAGGCGCGAAGAAACCCGGCGGGAAGAGACCCACCAAACAATCACCATAGGCCACGCTACATCCCTTGATGCCGGGAAAATCCGAGTGAAGGTCGCCATCGAAAACAAACCTTGCGTGATGGAGGTAGACTCGGGATCTTCCCTCTCGATGGTGTCATGGAAAATGCTCCAACAGCTCATTCCCGCGATCCGCCGCCAAGACCTTAACCCTCAAAGGGTTATAATCAAAGATTATCAGGGAAACAGAATTCCCGTTGTCGGGTCCCGCAGATTCCAGGTCTCATTCAAGGACCGCACCGTCGCACTACCACTGACTGTTGTGGATCGAGATAGGCCTAATCTTCTAGGCCTTCAATGGTTCAGGCCGGAATCACTTTAGCCGGAGTCCACAAGGCCGAAAGCGTCGATTGGGAGGAAGACCTCGTGCAAGAATTCCAAGACGTTTCGCGAACGGACTAGGCAAGTATAAGGGGACCCCAATCTCGTTTAACTTGAACTCCTGAGATAGCACCCATTCGCCTTAAACCGCGCCGGGTGCCGTCGCCTTGAAGCCTAAAATCGACGAACAACTCGATAAGCTAATAACGCAGGGCATACTGGAACCCACCGACCACGCCCGTTGGGAAACCCCAATAGTGACGCCTATGAAGCCTGATGGGTCCTTAAGAATTTGCGGAGACTACCGGGCTACATTAAACCACGCACTACAGCAAAGTGCTTATCCAGTACCGGTAGTACAACATTTGCTCCATTCCCTGGGCGTGGAAAGTTTTCGCCAAACTAGATCTAGCCCAGGCGTATCAACAATTGCCGGTAGACCCAACCACAGCTGAGGCACAAACGATCGTAACACATAGGGGCGCATTTAAATGCAACCGGCTCCAATTGGTAAGCGTCGCCCTGGAATCTTCCAGAGTTTAATGGAAAGGTTGTTACAGGGGATAAAAAGGCGTTGTCCCATATTTCGACGATGTACTCATCGCCGCCCTAACAGAGACATTCTAGAAAAAAAGAGAGGTTTTACGAAGATTCCAGAATGCAGGCCTCAGAGTAAAAAAGGATAAATGCCAGTTATGTACCGAAGAGTAGAATTTTGGGATATCTCCTGGACAGCCAAGGAATTCATCCTACCGAAGACAAATTACGAGCAATTAAAGGCACCCACTCCAAGGAACAAGGCAGACCTACAGGCGTTCCTTGGACTTATCAATTTCTATAATGTTTTTTACCCCACAAAGCAACAGTAGCTGAACCATTGCATAGACTATTAGACAAAAAAAGCAACGTGGGTTTGGGGGCAACGGGAACAACATGCTTTCCAACAAGTAAAGTAATTGCTAACTTCGGATTCAGTACTTATGCAGTACAACGAGACTCTGCCGCTCACTATCACGTGTGACGCTCGTCGCTTTTGGGGTTGGGGCAATCCTGGCCCACGTGTTACCAAACGGAGCGGAAGCCCCCATCGCGTTTTTTTTCACGAACCTTAGCTAAAGCTGAACGAAATTATAGTCAGCTGGACAAAGAAGCTTTAGCTATTGTTGCCGCAGTTAAAAGATTTCATGAATATGTTTATGGCCGTGCATTTACAATAATCACTGATCATAAACCGCTACTGGGGATCATTGCAGGTAATAAACCAACCCCGTATATATTGTCCCCCAGAATGACCCGATGGTCCGAATTCTTGGCGGCCTACAACTACACCTTGCAACACCGCCCAGGGAAATCGATTCTCCACGCTGATGCATTGAGCAGAACACCGCTTCCAGACTCTGTTGTGGATCCAGCCCCAACCATCTCAACGCTCCAGATCGAAGCTCTACAGGCACCACCCTTGACGGCTAGAGACATTGCTTTTGAAACGAAACGCGACCCAGTTCTGCGACACATACTCCGCTGGGTTGAACGGGGCTGGCCGACGGACCAAATAGCACCTGAATGGGCGCCTTTCAAAGCCCGCCAAACCAAGCTGTTTTCCCAAAAAGGCTGTATCTTGTGGGGTGATCGAGTCTTAATCCCTGACAAATTGCAACAGACTGTTTTGGCGGTATTGCATGAGGGACATCCGGTATTGTGCGGATGAAATCACTCGCACGCAGCTACGCTTGGTGGCCGGGAATCGACAAAAGAATCGAGGCCTGGGTCGCTACTTGCCAACGTTGCCAGGACGTCAGCAACGCCCCACCTAAAGCAAGCCCAACCGAATGGGAAACGCCGAGGGGACAGTGGTCCTGTATTCATATTGACTTTGCGGGGCCTACCAAAGGGCACACTTTCCTCATTACTGTCGACGCCTATTCTAACTGGCTCGAGATTCATCGAATGCACACAACTACAACAGACTCAGTTATTAATAAATTAAACAGACTATTTGCCACACGGGTTTCCGGACGTGTTGGTCTCGGACAACCGCCCTCAGTTCACTGCATTGCCCTTTGAGCAATATCTTGCCGATCGGGGCATCCGCCATGCGTTAACCTCGCCCGCGCACCCTGCGGCGAATGGACGTGCAGAACGCATGGTACAATTCGTAAAAAAGACCCTTCACAAAATGGAATTTGGCAACATCGACGAGAAAATCAATCGAATTCTCTTGTTGCAACACATCACGCTCACAGCGTGACCAACAAAACGCCCGCTGAACTTCTTATGGGCGGAAACTCCGATCGCACCTTGACCGGCTCCACCCCGCTTCGCACCAGAAAAGCCTTTCGGTTCCAGCAGCAAATGCCGGGAATTTAAGGTAGGCGATTTAATCTTCGCCAAAAACTTTTCCGGCGACCCGCTATGGATACCCGCAACCGTTACCCACCTCACCGGGCCTAGATCTTACCGCTTGCTTACAGACGATGGGAGGGTGTGGAAACGCCACATAGACCAGCTCCGGTCGAGATTACCACCCAGCGGTCATGGCCCCCCGGTTTCTTCAACTCAAGGGGAGGAAGCATCGAGGAGGGTGACTTTGATACAATTAATAGCGGGCCAACGGAGGCCCTACAGCCCAGCGAAACACTGGAGCGTGAAGCGGGAAGGGAGTTGACTTTTCCAGGGAACTTTAATACGGGAAAACTGAACTGCTAAACCCCAAGAAACACGGAGTAGCAGAGACAACCACAGCGAATGCAGCACAGAATCGCCGTGCAGCGAAATAGAATTTAATAAAGGTCATCCAAACGCTCCACCGGAACCGGACATTAGACAAAACCCGTGGAGCCTCGAAATCATCCAGGCAGACCAAACGGCCTGCCTATCTTGAGGATTTTATTACAGCTCCCCTCAAACGGAACCCAAGGGGGAGGGGTGTTGTGAATCAATAAAAGTTGATATTCTAAATGCAAATCAGGGGTTGAAAACCTGCAGACTTGATTGGTCCTTGTACAACAACTTGGGATTGGGCCAGAACTAGACCCTGATTGGCCACTTTGGGAATACTTCTTATTGGTTAGTAGTTTGAACCTGTTGCAAGTTCATTGGTTAATAAGGTAGCAGCTAACCCTATAAAAGGGTTACTGCTGCCCATAGCTTTGCTCTGTTCCATTCTGATTCCTGTTATTATTAAAGAGTTGAAGTCATTGGTCAGATGTCTGGTCTCCTTATTCTCCAAACTTAACACACAAGTGAACCTATTCAGTAGCTTTTCATGCCCAAATCTCAGCAGAAATGATATTGGTCCAAACAGTTCATTTAAAAAAATGGCCCTTTCAGCTGAGGTCTGTTCATCAGGTTTTAACTCACTTGGCAAGAAATCTGTAGAACAGAATGGAACAATTCTGGATACTTTTTAGTTCAATGACCTCACTCACTCAAAATCTCTGTTAAAGGTCCATCTTAGTCTGGGAGGGCAAAGGGCTATTCAACAAGCACAACGAAGTGCTCAGGTCTATGATGTCATGGAGGGGAGGGGAGGGGAAGACAGGAAATTGATAATCTGTCCTGAAAACAAATAGACTTTTGCAGCCATGTGCACTCTGTGGGGGAAAGAGCAAGCTATGGACAATAGAAAGAAAAATAGAAACATCTTCTTGCACCTCATTGTTCTTTAGGCAGTCCTTTTGAGCAACGTTGGGTAAGGTGGTGTTTTCCTTGCAAAGCACTAATTCATTGTTCATCCTCTTTATTTTTTAAAAAAATCATTTTCTTGTAAACTACTTCAAGATGCAGTTTGAATTGTAAGTAATTAGACAAAAATTATTTAATAAATAAATACATGACTCCTCTGGTTTTCCATTCTTCTCTTCCTTTATAGCTTCCCCCCAGGTGTGGGATTAAAATTTCTTAACAACCGGTTCTATGAGCGTGGCCTAATTTGTGGGTGTGGCTTACTGGTCATGTGACTGGCTGGGCGTGGCTTGGTGGTCACATGACTGGGTGGGTCAAAAGATAGAAATTCACTTTAACAATGCTCTTGGTGCGGGGTTGGACTAGATCCCTTCCAGCCCTGGATTTCTGTGCTGTTTCAAAGCAACCTCTGAAGCTGCGTCTAGTACCAGAGTTTGTGGTCCTTCCTTCCTCTCCTTTTTCTTTCCCTCCCTCCCTCCCTCCCTCCCTCTAGCCATCCATCCATTCATAGTCCGTCCGTCCATCCATCCATTCATATCTCATTCACATTTCTTTCCCTTCCCTCTTTCTTCTTTCCCTCCCTCTTTCTTTTTCTTCCTTTTAAGAGAAAGAAAGAAAGAAAGAAAGAAAGAAAGAAAGAAAGAAAGAAAGAAAGAAAGAAAGAAAGAAAGAAAGAAAGAAAGAAAGAAAGAAAGAAAGAAAGAAAGAATCTCTATGCTATTCATGGTATATTTTCAGCTGGAACCTTTTTGTTCTTAAACCGGGGTCCCCAAACTTGGCAACTTTAAGTCTTGTGGACTTCAACTCCCAGAATTCTCCAGTCAGCTATGCTGGCTGGAGAATTCTGGGAGTTGAAGTCCACAAGTCTTAAAATTGGGAAGTTTGAAGAGCTCTGACTTAAACCCTAGTACAACACCCAGATATTTAAAGCCATTAAACATCTTGGATTAATCTTGAAACTTTTTGCATAATTGTACTTATACAGAAAGAATTTTATTTTAACACATATGGCTTCAATTCCAAAGCTACTTTTTATGAAAACCAAGTCAAGAAAAGGAGATTGGAAACAAAGCAAAGGTTAACCTTCTCATTCTTTCTAACCCTTTCTAAGTGGCAAGTAGAAGTGAGCCTTTCTACTTGCCATTTTATTACCAAGAATTTACCACCATCTTCAAATTAAAGAGTTGCCTTCCAATAACAAAAAACACAAGTTTGCAAACTGCCTGAACAGTAACACAGCACATAATTTTGTATGTTAAACATTGAACCACAAAGTGGAAGAGGGAAAATATTTGTGAGAAATATTTACTATATTTTTTGCTTGTCAAACTTAAAAGGCCATTGGACATAAAGGTTGTGACAGCAATAGAAGTAATGAAGCAGCAGGTAGGCAAACTGCTGAATAGTCTGAATTATGCTTTGGAAATTGTGTAATGTATGCTCTGAAATTGAACAAATGAATGAGACCTAAAGGTAAGCTGTCTCTACAAAATCCATTCTGAACTTACTACACTAAGCCTGGCATGAAAAAGCAGAACAACTTACTAGTTTTGAAGAGGAGGATATGGAAGAAAGAAAGAAGATTGACTCCAACAGTTTTAGGAGACTGCATAGTTTTGATTACCCAGAACATTCCCAAGGCAGGAATCAATACTATATTAGTTCCAAATGTTCTTTTTGCTAAACACTGAATCCAGGCATACTGGATGGCTGGATGCTCCCAGGAGGCTGCAGGAAGGCCTCCTAGGCCCGAAACAGGGACTAGCAAGCTTCTCTGGAGCCTCTTGGGAGCAAAAACGAGGTGGGGGGCGGCACTGGACCCCCCCAACTCCTCGTTTTTGCTCCCAGAAGGCTACCCTATGCTTACCTGGTAGCCAGACGAGCCTCGTGGGGGGCTTCTGGGAGGGGCTGGGCAGGGTTTTTAATGGGATCCCCCCCTCCCATTATAAACAGCCACCGGGCAAACACAGAAAAGCAGGAATCAACTTATACAAGACTCTCCACGTGTTCTGTTGTGAATCAATAAAAGTTGATATTCTAAATGCAAATCAGGGGTTGAAAACCTGCAAACTTGATTGGTCCTTGTACAACAACTTGGGATTGGGCCAGAACTAGACCCTGATTGGCCACTTTGGGAATACTTCTTATTGGTTAGTAGTTTGAACCTGTTGCAAGCTCATTGGTTAATAAGGTAGCAGCTAACCCTATAAAAGGGTTACTGCTGCCCATAGCTTTGCTCTGTTCCATTCTGATTCCTGTTATTATTAAAGAGTTGAAGTCACTGGTCAGATGTCTGGTCTCCTTATTCTCCAAACTTAACACTGGCGACGAGGATGGGATTCGGAGACCGAAGAGCTGACTAAACCTACAGAGCAACCTACAGAGCACGTGGTTGATCACGCACCATCAACGGCAACATGGCCAGCGGTGTCGTACCACCCACTCCATTTGACCCAGAAACCGAAGACTGGGAGTCATACATGGATAGGTTCCAGATGTTTCTGGAGACCAACAACCTAAAAAATGCAACAGCGGGAAAAAAAAGAGCTATCTTTCTAACTCACTGCGGGCCGACCGTGTTTAAGATGGCAAAGTCACTTGCCAGGCCAGCAGAGGTAAAAGAGATGGACTGGGACGTCCTCGAGCCGTTACTACGGGCTCACTACGCACCTACGGTGCCGACCTCGTCAGAAGACATGAATATTACCGGAGGGACCAACAGAAAGGTGAAAGCCTTGCCGATTACATCGCGGACCTCCGAAACCTGGGAGGCCTCTGGATTCGCAAATTTAGAAGAAGCTCTCCGGGATCGCCTGGTTCTGGGCCTAGAAGACGGCACGATCCAGAGTAAAATTATGGCTAAGGGAGACATCAGCCTCACCGACACCCTTAAGGAAGCCTCGGCAGCAAAGGCGACCAAGAAGTCGGCAGCCCGAATGCGCCGCACCGATGCACCGCTACGCAAACCCGCCACGGATACCTCGCCTCGCTCAGAGAGACACCCGGTATCAACTCACCACAAAGACCTAGAGTCCCCGTCCGACAGCGATGAGGAAGAGGTCAACCGACTTCGAACAGAGAGAGACCAGTCCACACAACACTCATTTTCGACCGTGCGCCGGCTGTGGAGCCAATCACCCACGAGCCGGCTGCAAATTCCTTGACGCACTCTGCCGCCATTGCGGGAGACGAGGTCACATCGCAAAGGTTTGCAGAAGCAAACAGAACTCCAAACCCCGACAGGCCGAATGCCAGTCTTCAGGATTCTTCGGCACACACCGAGAAAAAGTGAACCACTCCTACAGAAACAAACCGTCCACCACTTCCACCAGGCGCGAAGAAACCCGGCGGGAAGAGACCCACCAACAATCACCATAGGCCACGCTACATCCCTTGATGCCGGGAAAATCCGAGTGAAGGTCGCCATCGAAAACAAACCTTGCGTGATGGAGGTAGACTCGGGATCTTCCTCTCGATGGTGTCGTGGAAAACGCTCCAACAGCTCATTCCCGCGATCCGCCGCCAAGACCTTAACCCTCAAAGGGTTATAATCAAAGATTATCAGGGAAACAGAATTCCCGTTGTCGGGTCCCGCAGATTCCAGGTCTCATTCAAGGACCGCACTGTCGCACTACCACTGACTGTTGTGGATCGAGATAGGCCTAGTTTTCTAGGCCTTCAATGGTTCGGGCCACTCGGAATCACTGTAGCCAGAGTCCACAAGGCCGAAAGCGTCGATTGGGAGGAAGACCTCGTGCAAGAATTCCAAGACGTTTTCGCGAACGGACTAGGCAAGTATAAGGGGACCCCAATCTTGTTTAACTTGAACCCTGAGATAGCACCCATTCGCCTTAAACCGCGTCGGGTGCCGTTCGCCTTGAAGCCTAAAATCGACGAACAACTCGATAAACTAATAGCGCAGGGCATACTGGAACCCACCGACCACGCCGTTGGGAAACCCCAATAGTGACGCCTATCAAGCCTGATGGGTCCTTAAGAATTTGCGGAGACTACCGGGCTACATTAAACCACGCACTACAGCAAAGTGCTTATCCAGTACCGGTAGTACAACATTTGCTCCATTCCCTGGGCGGCGGGAAAGTTTTCGCCAAACTAGATCTAGCCCAGGCGTATCAACAATTGCCGGTAGACCCAACCACAGCTGAGGCACAAACGATCGTAACACATAGGGCGCATTTAAATGCAACCGGCTCCAATTCGGGTAAGCGTCACCCCTGGAATCTTCCAGAGTTTAATGGAAAGGTTGTTACAGGGGATAAAAGGCGTTGTCCCATATTTCGACGATGTACTCATCGCCGCTCCTAACAGGGACATTCTATAAAAAAGACTCAGAGAGGTTTTACGAAGATTCCAGAATGCAGGCCTCAGAGTAAAAAAGGATAAATGCCAGTTATGTACCGAAAGAGTAGAATTTTTGGGATATCTCCTGGACAGCCAAGGAATTCATCCCACCGAAGACAAATTACGAGCAATTAAAAAGGCACCCACTCCAAGGAACAAGGCAGACCTACAGGCGTTCCTTGGACTTATCAATTTCTATAATGTGTTTTTACCCCACAAAGCAACAGTAGCTGAACCATTGCATAGACTATTAGACAAAAAAGCAACGTGGGTTTGGGGGCAATGGGAACAACATGCTTTCCAAAAAGTAAAGAAATTGCTAACTTCAGATTCAGTACTTATGCAGTACAACGAGACTCTGCCACTCACTATCACGTGTGACGCGTCGCCTTTTGGGGTTGGGGCAATCCTGGCCCACGTGTTACCAAACGGAGCGGAAGCCCCCATCGCTTTTTTTCACGAACCTTAGCTAAAGCTGAACGGAATTATAGTCAGCTGGACAAAGAAGCTTTAGCTATTGTTGCTGCAGTTAAAAGATTTCATGAATATGTTTATGGCCGTGCATTTACAATAATCACTGATCATAAACCGCTACTGGGGATCATTGCGGGTAATAAACCAACCCAGTATATATTGTCCCCCAGAATGACCCGATGGTCCGAATTCTTGGCGGCCTACAACTACACCTTGCAACACCGCCCGGGGAAATCGATTCTCCACGCTGATGCATTGAGCAGAACACCGCTTCCAGACTCTGTTGTGGATCCAGCCCCAACCATCTCAACGCTCCAGATCGAAGCTCTACAGGCACCACCCTTGACGGCTAGAGACATTGCTTTTGAAATGAAACGCGACCCAGTTCTGCGACACATACTCCGCTGGGTTGAACGGGGGTGGCTGACGGACCAAATAGCACCTGAATGGGCGCCTTTCAAAGCCCGCCAAACCGAGCTGTTTTCCCAAAAAGGCTGTATCTTGTGGGGCGATCGAGTCCTAATCCCTGACAAATTGCAACAGACTGTTTTGGCGGTATTGCATGAGGGACATCCGGGTATTGTGCGGATGAAATCACTCGCACGCAGCTACGCTTGGTGGCCGGGAATCGACAAAAGAATCGAGGCCTGGGTCGCTACTTGCCAACGTTGCCAGGACGTCAGCAACGCCCCACCTAAAGCAAGCCCAACCGAATGGGAAACGCCGAGGGGACCGTGGTCCCGTATTCATATTGACTTTGCGGGGCCTACCAAAGGGCACACTTTCCTCATTACTGTCGACGCCTATTCTAACTGGCTCGAGATTCATCGAATGCACACAACTACAACAGACTCAGTTATTAATAAATTAAACAGACTATTTGCCACACACGGGTTTCCGGACGTATTGGTCTCGGACAACGGCCCTCAGTTCACTGCATTGCCCTTTGAGCAATATCTTGCCGATCGGGCATCCGCCATGCGTTAACCTCGCCCGCGCACCCTGCGGCGAATGGACGTGCAGAACGCATGGTACAATTCGTAAAAAGACCCTTCACAAAATGGAATTTGGCAACATCGACGAGAAAATCAATCGAATTCTTTTGTTGCAACACATCACGCCTCACAACGTGACCAACAAAACGCCCGCTGAACTTCTTATGGGCGGAAACTCCGATCGCACCTTGACCGGCTCCATCCCGCTTTCGCACCAGAAAAGCCTTTCGGTTCCAGCAGCAAATGCCGGGAATTTAAGGTAGGCGATTTAATCTTTGCCAAAAACTTTTCCGGCGACCCGCTATGGATACCCGCAACCGTTACCCACCTCACCGGGCCTAGATCTTACCGCCTGCTTACAGACGATGGGAGGGTGTGGAAACGCCACATAGACCAGCTCCGGTCGAGATTACCACCCAGCGGTCATGGCCCCCGGTTTCTCCAACTCAAGAGGGAGGAAGCATCGAGGAGGGTGACTTTGATACAATTAGTAGCGGGCCAACGGAGGCCCTACAGCCCAGCGAAACACCGGAGCGTGAAGCGGAAGGGAGTTGACTTTTCCAGGGAACTTTAATACGGGAGAAACTGAACTGCTAAACCCCGAAGAAACACGGAGTAGCAGAGACAACCACAGCGAATGCAGCACGGAATCGCCGTGCAGCGAAATAGAATTTAATAAAGGTCATCCAAACGCTCCACCGGAACCGGACATTAGACAAAACCCGGTGGAGCCTCGGAAATCATCCAGGCAGACCAAACGGCCTGCCTATCTTGAGGATTTTATTACAGCTCCCCTCAAACGGAACCCAAGGGGGAGGGGTGTTGTGAATCAATAAAATTTGATATTCTAAATGCAAATCAGGGGTTGAAAACCTGCAGACTTGATTGGTCCTTGTACAACAACTTGGGATTGGGCCAGAACTAGACCCTGATTGGCCACTTTGGGAATACTTCTTATTGGTTAGTAGTTTGAACCTGTTGCAAGCTCATTGGTTAATAAGGTAGCAGCTAACCCTATAAAAGGGTTACTGCTGCCCATAGCTTTGCTCTGTTCCATTCTGATTCCTGTTATTATTAAAGAGTTGAAGTCACTGGTCAGATGTCTGGTCTCCTTATTCTCCAAACTTAACATGTTCCTTGGGGGAAGGCAAGTGGTAGGGGAAAGGCGACCGGCTGTGGCAGCAAAAGGCAAGTGGGGTGGGGGGAAGAGACCGGGGCTTCAGAGCTTCATCTGGTAAAAATTAAGAAAGACATGGGTGGGTCAGTAAACCAAATTTTAAGAAAGTCTAACTTGAAAACCTCTAGAAGATCAATTGCTGTGCAATTTGACAAGTTTCATTTTGTGATAATCACCTAAAATTCCCGAAAAATCATTTCCTTTCTGATAGGCAGCAAAAAGGCAATTGACATAGCAGAGCACCTTCCATGCCAAATAAGGGAGGAAACCATTTCTTCCACTTCTAGAGCTGAGACCAAATTGCAGAGTGCACCACCCCTCAGCCCGTGCTACCTAAACAAGAGCTGGATCAGGCCACACAAGAGGACAAGCAGTCTTTGAATAGCACTGTTTGTTATATACATGTGAATATTGGATTATAACCCCCACATCAGCAGAAATTTCTGTTTTTAATCATTCCACTTCACTGCTAATGAACAAGAGTTCATTGCAATTAATTGCATTAAATGATTTAATTAAATGATCTGGTTGTGTTGCTTTTAGTTGATTAAGATGGCAGATTTTGAGTGCAATATGGGAGAACAGGAATGTCAGGAAACTGTTTCATGCAGCTGCATTTGATTTCTCTTACTCTCCAGGGGCAGAACTTAACATTGCCACATAGACGGTCCATGGCTGCTACAAAAACAGCAACCAATCTGGATGTCCTTTCTTCTTTACCCCTACTAATACTCAATTGCAGAAAAAATGTGGGTCTATGTTATTCCTAATCACAAGTGGAATCCAATGGGGTAATGTAGGTATGACAAAACATAGAACATGATGCTATTGTTTTATTTTTTTGTATCTCAGAAGGGGATGAAGATGGAAAAGATAGGATGCTGTGTATTCAACAGCAGCATCTACCTCCCATCTACCTGGTCAGAACCTGCTGAATACCACCTCTGTTTGGGATACAATGGGTCCTGGATTTAGTTTTTGGTTGGTTAAAAAGAATCTATGCCTGAAAACCTGGAGATTGGCTGCCAATTTGTTAAAGGGCAATATAGACCCTCCAGATATGATACTGAACTCCAACCGGCACCAGCTCAGAAAGCTCAAACTGCCCAAAGGGCAGCTGATTCAATTCTACAGAGGAATTATTGAGTCTGTCATCTGCACCTCTATAATGGTCTGGTTAGGCTCTGCAACCAAACAAAACAGACACAGACTTCAACTGATAATTAGAACTGCAGAAAAACAATTGCTACCAACCTGCCTTTCATTGAGGATCTGTATACTGCATGAGTCAAAAAGAGGGCTGTGAAAATATCTACAGACCCATCACATCCTAGACATAAATTGTTTCAACTTCTAGCCTCAAAACGATGCTATAGAGCATTGCATACCAGAACAACTAGACACAGCGACTTATGACTATAACTGTGTTGCTTGTATTTTTACAATTTATATTGTTTTATTTGTTTCTTAGTATGAATTGATTGCTTATTATTAACCTACAACAACCTCACAAAGTGTTGTACCTTATGATTCTTGATGAATGTATTTTATTTTTTATTTATGTACACTGAGAGCATATGCACCAAAGACAAATTCCTTGTGCGTCCAATCACACTTGGCCAATAAAAAAATCTAATTCTATTCTATGCTTCTGGCAATCTAGCAGTTCAAAAAAATGTAAAAATGCAAGTAGAAAAATAGGGTCCACTTTGGTGGGAAGGTAACAGCATTCCGTGCGCCTTCCGCATTTAGTCATGCCGGCCACATGACCACAGACCTTCAGACAGCACTGGCTCTGTGACTTTGTAACGGAGATGAGCACCGCCCCCTAGAGCCGGAAATAACTAACACAGATATGCAAGGGGAACCTTTACCTTTACCTATTATATTTTCATTCGTATCTATGTACACTCTCTCACACACTTTTTTCATTTTAGCACCTAGTTCTACATTCAGTATTTCTTGAACAATTCAAAGAATATGCAGCTTGACTTATTTCCAAACTGATGCACTTATAACAAAAATATTAAAGTACTTCAAACAGTTTTAAATGGCTCTCTACTGTGCAAAATGATTTGAAATTATTGGAGTGCTTCAAACCTTTTATGAATGCTTTAGTCTGAACTCTCTTACAGAGATTCAGGAACTGTAAACTACAAATCACCATAAAATGATTCCAGAATCTCAATTTCCTTTGGTTGTTTCAGTTTTCCCAACAGAGTAACAAGCCCATATAAAAAGTTAAGATGTGCTTAATAGTTTAGGTCAAGCAAAGGGATACTTTTTCTCTAGAAATCTATGAGGTAATAACATGAATAGAAGTAATATGCCATTGATACATTATCCTGAACCTATCCTTCCTTCCATTAATCATTAAAATAAAGTTATCTGAATGAAGCCAGGGTCAACATTTCAGTAGCTCCAGACAGAAGCTCCCTAAATTCCCAGAGAAACAGCTTATGACAAGAAAGCAAACAAAGCAGAACTACTGCATAATTGCTTGAAATTGTTTGGCTTCTCTAGCACAAACATTCACCAAGAACTACCTAGTCACTGCAATCCTATACAAATCTTTTGGTAATAAGAGCCCACTATGTTTGATGGGCTTATTCCTGAGTTATACGGACATTTAATGTAAATAATATTCATATTTAAATAACATTGAACTTTGGATGAAAGGAGCAGTGAAAAGAAGTCTTACTATTTGCAAGTAAGACCACCACTTGGAGAATAGAAAGTTAGATTTACTCTTCATTAAAAAAATGTGTGAGTTCCCACTCGAACCAATTTTTATTCTAGTGAAACTGAGTTGCTACCCCACAATTGGAGATGAACCAGATATTGTCATGTATCTATGATAAAAGAAATTTTTATGTCCCTGCTCTCTATCCCTAAAAAGAGGTAATGATTTATTTGCTTTTCTTTTACTTTTAATTGAAAGGTATGTATTCTTTTGATAACCAATGAGCCATATTTAAACTAAGCTTCCCCCAGCCAACTTTTAAAACTGTTTGTTTGTTTTTAACAATATCTCCTTATCATTTATATTCCATATCATGTGCTATGGAATGGAAACCATGACACAAAAATTATCCTACACACAGTCCCCTAAAGTAAAATTTAGTATCACAGGTCATAAGAAGCAGCAGAAGGATACAACAGAAATGCTGCAGGGAAACAATTTCTCACTAACCAGCCTTGAAGGCCAATATGGTCTGATAGCTCTGTGCAACAAAGCTCTGTTTTAAACTTCCCAAAGGACTTTCATACAATGGAAATCAAAAGGGTACATTAGTTACACAGCAGGAAAGAAAGAAAGAAAATGCCTTGTTCTAATAGTTCCATTTATTTCTTTTTTGAGAAAAAATAGCCATCCATGCAAGCCTAAGGAAGAACAGAGCTCTAACACATCAATAGAAGTAGCTCATAATCTGTTTAAAAAGGGTCATCTTAAGGTTCACTTCATCTTCTACATCCTATAGTAATGAAGACTGCACTGTCGAGTATAAAGCGTTTCCTAGGAAGAAGAGTGGCAAGCCATATATGTGAATGACTAGTGCTTTTTCAATCTAGAAACTTCTCCTAGTAGGAAACTGTTCTGCACTTTTGTTGATATGTCTGTTTGCCTTTTTACACAACTAAAGTATCTGTTGGCTTATTTTAGTTTAGGTGGGACCTACAAAACTGAGCCTTTTATGCTAACAACAGTTGTTTGTGGATTCTTGTCTTCATGATTCCTTCTATCAACTAAAATAATACTGACAATGGGAAATCATGCTAAAACATATGAAGAATGGTTGCAGGAAATTGATATGTAAAATGAAAAGAAGGATTGGGGTGACGTAAAGCAATGTTCCAATGTTGGAGGGGCTGCCACAAGGAAAAGGGAGTCAATTTATTTTCCAAAGCACCTGAAGGCAGGACAAGAAGCAATGGATGGAAACTAATCAAGAAGGGAACCAATCTAGAGCTAAAGAGAAATTTCCTGATAGAAGAATTAATCAATGGAACAAGTTGCCTCCAGAAATTGTGGGTGCTCCAACACTGGAGATTTTAAAGAAGAGATTGGACAACCATTTGTCTGAAATGGTATAGGATTTCCTGTCTGAGCAGAGGATTGGACTAAAAGACCTCCAAGGTCCCTTCCAACTCTGTTGTTCTGTTTTTCTATTATTCTGTTATTCAGTTCTGTGCTTGAGGATAAGAAATTAAAGGATCTCCTGCTCACGACTGATCCAACCACCCTTTAAAGTTATTATAAAATTTTTTTTGTTGTCCCTTACAACCCAACACAAATGGCTTCCAACTTTATTTTGGAAATAAGTGTGGTGATTGACAAGGCTGCTGAGAGGGTTATTAAGTGCTGGAACAAGGCTAATATGAGCCCCCGCACCTACACATTAAGTTAACATGACCACGAGAGTCTCCCTTCCCTCTCCCCACCACCCTGTGGATTTTACATTACTCCCTGCACCAACATAACATAACCAACCAACAGGCTCATTTAAAAAGGGGGGGGGCTGCCAGGGCAGTGAAGCAGATCGGGAAATGGGGGGTGAGGATGAAGTACAGAGAAGCGGCATTGGGGTTCACGCAGCCCACAATTAGATTTTTTTTTTTTCGACTGGGAGAAGAATGATTCACTCTAGTCTATACGAATGAAACTGCCCTGGCTTATTCTCCTGTGTTTTAAATCCATTCTTGGCATGGCTGGCCCACACAGATCCTCCAACTAAGCTAACAGCGGTGCCTCCTTCCTTTTGGCATGAAGGATTTTGACAGGGTGAGAAGTGGAAGTTCATTCTTCAAGAACTGGAGAGAAGGGGAGAAAGAGAGAAGAGAGGGGGAGTTGAAGGGGGGTGATTACTGCTGCCACTGCTGAACGGGAAAGACACGCCTTCCTTCCTTGCCGTTTGCCCTCCGATGAGTTGATTTGATTCAGCTTTGGAGTGTTTTGTTACAAGCCAGCCCCCACCATCCCCCCCACTCCACCCTCGCCCAGGCACATCCAGGTTGACACACCGCCCACTCTTTTTCTTTTTAAAAAATTGGTTTTTGCAAAAAAAAAAAAAAATTGTCCCCTTCATGGGCCCCCTTTGAGCTCCATGGGCCCTGGAACAATGCTGAACCCCCCTCTCCTCAGGCCTGGTGATTGAATCTGATTATTAGTGACAGCTTTGGCATATTTGTGCAGTGAACAAACATTTTAGATGATAGCTATTAATTTTTCTGCCCCGGATTCCAGAATCAGTTGTATTCTGAGGACCTGACATAGGTGCTAACTAGACACCTAACTTTGGAGTACTTGAAAATAATGTCTCTCCTTGACTCCCCCACCTCACCACCACCACCCCTTTAATTTGGATTTTTGGGGCTTTTAAAGGTAAAGATAAAGGTTTCCCCTTTCCAGTCATGTATGACTCTAGGGAGTGTTGCTCATCTCCGTTTCTTAGCCAAGAAGTCAGCATTGTCCAAAGACTTTTCCATGGCCATGTGGCCAGCATGACTATATACTGAGGCACATGGAATATTATTACTTTCCCATCGAAGTGGTACCTGTTTATCCACTCTCATTAGCATGCTTTCAAACTGCTGGGGGAGCAGGAGCCAGGGCAAGTAATGTTTAGCTCACCCTGTCGTGCAGCGTTGGGGTCTCAAAAACTGGGCTGTCAGCTTTTCACCTAACATGTTTAGTGTTTTTAACCGCTGAGCCATCACACACCCCACTTTTAATTTTTTTAGATATTTTTTTTTTTTTTTTTAGGAAGCATTAATTTTAAAAACAAAATCTACAAAAGGCATCAGCACTTTTTGATCAAGAGAGCCAGAGTTGTTGATCTCAACTTAGCTGATCTCCCATTTTCAAAGTAATGTAATTGGAACACTTAAAATCCTAACTTTCATAGTATTATTTTTGGAGTTTGGAAAACATGCATCTTCCCTACTCTAAAAAAAAAAAAAACACTCTTTAGGAAATGAGAAATGACTCAGAATTCCCTTCAACAAAAAGCCACCTATTTATCTGTATAAAAATATGTTTATGGCTTGATTTTAACACAGATTTACTCACAAACATGTCACATTGATATAAATGGTATTTAATTATTTTCTGGTAAATATATCTGGATGTGTCCTTTGGCACTTTATCTTAGTGATTCATAAAATGCTGAAAAACTACAGAGTAATATAGGATTTTAATATTTCCATCTGTGAAAAGTTTACCAGCAATGTTCAGAAGAGAATGACAAGTATAGTGCAATGTTTATATTTTTTGAATCTTTGTATACTGCATGAAGTTTGCACTGAAACTTAACTTTATAAATTCTTCCATACAACATTTAACTGCAAGAACTTTCTTCCTTTTATTTTTATTCATTCAGTCTGTCCTTGATCAGAAGATCAAATCAATAGCATTAATTTTTCCCATCAAATTATATTGTCATTGTGTATTTGTAACTTGTTTGGGAGTTTCTAATCTGTATATCACAACTACTAAGACTGGGTCAGTTTTATATGTCTGTCTGTTGTTTGCAAACTCAGGGGAGACAGTATCTTGTGAACACTGGATCTGCAGTTGGAAGTTATGTATTTCTTATAAATATTTAAATCAGGCCTCTTTTTTCAGCTTGTTCACTAGATCCAATTAAGGCCAGTCCCCCTGAGACACATGGAGGATGTGTGCCTGTGTGTGTTCATGCATGTTCAGGCTGCCTAAATGAAATGAAAAATAAAGGAGAAAAGCAATTCAGTGTCTGTCTGATTTTTAAAAGCCCATGGGAAGGAACTGACACTTTTCTATGACCGTTTTTTCTTCACTTCTCCTTTCAAAAAAATTAAGGTAGGAAAGGAAAAGAAAAATGCTAATTTGAGCATGAATTCTCAACATTTTTTTTTTTTTTGGCATCCCAAAATTAGAGGTGTGCAAAATATTCCATGAGAAATTCAATTAGTTCTAGAACATTCTGTTTTTCTTTTGGCCCATCCTCCATTTTCCCCCCTACAATGGATAGATCTAAGTATGATGAGATTCTTATTTTGTTAGAGATTCGTAATACAGAAAATAATGTAGGTTTATAGCTGTAATTGTTCACTTGATGAATTATGGACTTTACTCAGCATCCCACCACCAAATATCTAATTAGCCCCAATAAGTTTTATTTTTGGAAGAACTGAGGCAGAAAAAATAAGTCTAAGTGATAACTCTAAGGTAATAAAGTTCCTATGATTTTTATAATCTTGGCAGCACATATTCTGAAATCAGTACAATAACTTCCAATAAGGCTTGGTCAATTCCAACTTGATATTCATCTCATGCCTCCCAGTACTTTTCCATTTGAAAGCTAGCTGTTCATGCAGTTCTCATGGGAACCATCATTTGTTTTAAGACCCATCTTTTGGTGTAACTTCTTAGAAGTTTTATTCTAGTATTTTCCACTTGCTGTTTAAGATGAAATCTACCAGAACAAATCCTTCTGGCTTTATGGCTTATTCTGAGGGAGTTTCAGGTACTCAGATTTTAATGCAAGCCGATTCATAGCTTCACATAAATACATGACACAAGTTGTACATGAAACCAAGCAGCTACAATTGTATACTTACAGTGGTAGCAATTTGTTATGTATTTTCTTTCTTTATGGGTCTCTCTCTTTCTCTCTTTACACACACACACAGAGAGAGAGAGAGAGGGGGGGGAGGGAGAGAGGGAGGAGAAGAGAGTGCTAGTAGTTGTATTTAAAGTAGGCTTCTCAATCTTTCTGGTACTGTGACTTCTTAAAATGATAACTACATTTTTGGGACCCTTCTTATAAAAAAATAAATAAGAAATAAATAAGAAATAAACACAAGCATTATACTGATGAAGTGATTTGGCAAAGCTATATAGATTTTGTTATTTCTCAAAACTCACCAAGGCTTTTCTCCCTGTTTCATATGGATATGTACAATATGATTTGCTGTAGTAGAGCTAAAACAAATTTTGAAACACATATGTCATTTTGAATATTTGACAAAATTATTCAAATATATTTATCTCATTAAAAGATAGACTTTGCTCCCCACTTTCTGTTTTATGAAAACTCTATTTGAGCTTTATTCCCCACTTTGTCATGTCTCAATTCATTATTCCCTACTTTGTCATCTCAATTCATGAATTGAGCAACTGGGGAATTGAAAATGGGAGCAACTGAAGAAGAACTTCACTGAACAGAACTAAAGAACTTTCTTGGTTGAAAAGCAAAACATTTTCAAAGAAAAGAAGAAGAAAGTCCATTTGTCTTTTGGAAAAGCACCTTTGGGACAACCATGACCTGGATGATTGAGAATCTCCAAAGTGAGGATGGGAGCAAATTCTGGCAATACTTCAGCTTTACATGCATAGCATTGTTTAAGTTTATTTGAATCATTGATGTGAATGAATAGAATAGAATAGAATAGAATAGAATAGAATAGAATAGAATAGAATAGAATAGAATAGAATACTTTATTGGCCAAGTGTGATTGGGCACACAAGGAATTTGTCTTGGTGTAAATACTCTCAGTATACATAAGATCCATTCGTTAAGAATCAAGAATAATAACGTACAACACTTAATGATAGTCATAGGGTACAATCAACAATCAAATCATACTAGGAAACAGTCAATATAAATCGTAAGGATACAAGCAACAAAGTTACAGTCCTACAACCACAAGTGGGAGGGGATGGGTGATAAAGAGTGATGAGAAGATTAACAGTAATAGTAGTGCACACTTTGTAAATAGTTGAGCAGTGTTGAGGGAATTATTTGTTTAGCAGAGTGATGGCTTTTGGGGAAAAACTGTTCTTGTGTCTAGTTGTTCTGTGTGCAGTGCTCTATAGCGTCGTTTTGAGGGAAAGAGTTGAAACAGTTTATGTCCGGGATGTGAGGGGTCTGTAAATATTTTCACAGCCCTCTTTTTGACTTGTGCAGTATGCAGGTCCTCGATGGAAGGCAGGTGGGTAGTAATTGTTTTTTCTGCAGTCCTAATTATCCTCTGAAGTCTGTGTCTGCCTTGTTGGGTTGCAGAACCAAACCAGACAGTTATAGAGGTGCAGATGACAGACTCAATAAATCCTCTGTAGAACTGTATCAGCAGCTCCTTGGGCATTTGAGCTTTCTGAGTTGGTGCAGAAAGAACATTCTTTGTTGTGCTTTTTTGATTAAATTTTTGATGTTAGGTGTCCATTTTAGGTCTTGCGATATGATAGAACCTAGAAATTTGAAGGTCTCTACTGTTGATATTGTGTTGTCTAGTATTGTAAGAGGTGGTAGTATGGGAGGGTTTCTTCTAAAGTTTACCACCATTTCTACGGTTTTGAGTGTGTTCAGTTCCAGATTGTTCTGGTTACACCACAAGGCAAGTTATATAACCACCTGTCTGTATGCAGATTCATCGTTTCTCGAATGAGACCAATCACTGTTGTGTCATCAGCAAACTTCAGTATTTTAACAGATGGATCGTTTGAGATGCAGTCATTGGTATATAGGGAGAAGAGAAGTGGAGATAGCACACAGCCTTGTGGGGGGGGGCTGTGCTGATTGTACAGGTATTGGATGTGATTCTGCCTACCTTCACCTGCTGCTTCCTGTCTGTTAGGAAGCTTATGATCCACTTACAAGTGTGTTCAGGTACCGCTAGTTGGTATAATTTACTTAGAAGAGTGTCTGGAATGATGGTATTGAATGCTGAACTGAAGTCTACAAAGAGGACCCTTGCGTAGGTATTTGGAGATTCAAGGTGTTGTAGGATGTAATTCAGAGCCATGTTAACAGCATCATCTGTCGATCTATTTGCTCGATATGCAAACTGCATGGGATCTAACAGCAGATCTGTGATGGTTTTCAGGTGGGACAGCACAAGCCTTTCAAAGATTTTCATAACTACAGATGTTAGAGCAACTGGTCTGTAGTCATTCAGTTCCTTGATGAAGGGCTTCTTTGGCACTGGGATGATGGTAGAACATTTGAAGCAGAAAGGAACATAGCACATCTCTAGTGATCTATTAAAGATTCAGGTGAAGATGGGGGCCAGTTGGTCAACACAGACTTTTAAGCAAGAAAGAGTTATCTTGTCTGGCCCTAGTGCTTTTCCTGGCTTTTGTCTATGTCTTGTACTTCTTTTTCTGTGATCACCAGAGGTTGTGAGCCCAATGACCAGGTAATATCAACTTCTTTTTTCTAACTATTTGCAAACCATTTGCCACTATAGGCAATATCAACTGATAAGGAACCTCTAGTAGCTGTGACCAATCCCTTGTGACCCTGGAGGAACCATCTGCCACATTGTGTCTGCTGTTAACATCTGTCAATAACCATTCTGATATCTGATGATGTTGCCCAGACAAGAAATCTGATGTTCTTTAAGTTGTGGATGGTCTGTGAGTCTCTCCCCTGTCGCTGCCAGTACGATTCTTTCCAAAATTAGAATCCAACAGAATAGTCTAACTAGCACTTGTGATAATGATCAAGTTCAGGCAGGGGGGAAATAGATATGAAAGAAGATTGATTTACAGGTAGTCCTTGAACTACAGCCACAATTGAGCTCAAAATGTATGTTGCTAAACAAGACAGTTAAGTGAGTTTTGTCTCATTTTATTACTTGTCTTGCTACAGTTTTTAAGTGAATCATTACAGTGGTTATGTTAATAACACAGTTGTCTGGCTTTCCCATTGACTTTGCTTATCAAAAATTTGATCACATGAGCCCGAGATACTGCAAACCAGTTGCCAAGCATCCACATTTTGATCATGTAACCATGGGGATGCTGCAATGGTTGTGAAAAACAGTCGTAGGTCACTTTTTTAGCTGTTGTAATTTCGAATGTCCATTAAACAAATGGTTATAAGTTGAGGACTATCTGTGTTCATTGTTTGTTTGTTTGTTTAATATGCTGCCTAACTCCCTGATAGATTATCTACATCTAGGTTAGTTTATGCCTTTTTTACTATCCATGGGATATGGCCAGGTAAATCTCTCATGAAGCAATGTACAATGGACACAGAGCATCAGCTGACTTGGCCCAAGCCCCCATTTTTCTTGAAAATAAAAGCTTCAAATATATATCAAACCCCTTACTGCGGGATAAAAAAAATTGCACAGGTTTTAATAAGGGATTTAAAGATAAGTATCAGGAGTAAGGTACCGAATCCTAGAAACTGCAATAGAAACTTCCATGGTTCCTCCCCCCGTTATTATTAGTGAGGTGGAGTTTCACTTCACTTCATCTCAATAATGAGATTTAAAACTTGTCTTCCATGCCTTTCTGAAAGTGGCATTATGCCACCAAAACTCTGCCCATTTGTTAATTATTGAGGCCCAGAGCTCTTCCTATTTCTTTCTCAGCCTCTTTTCAATCTTGCTCATCAATGATATCTCTTTGTACTTAGTGAAGTTAGATGTTCTTCAACATGGAGAAGCTATACTTTGGACTGTCTTAACATCTCTGCTGTTTGTGATAGAAGAAAGACACAGGAAGATTCTTTTAATGAACCTTTTGCATCCTCTTACTGATGCAAAAAAGAATTATTATCTTTCAAAATTATTAAATTTCACAAAAGTATAAAATATGAAATAGCAAAGAAAAATGTTTTAAAGGCAATGAAAAAATAAAATTGGGGAGCGCAAACAAATGAAAAAAGCCATAGAAAAAAGGTAACTTCTTAATTATTATTATGATTTTTTGTACAGATAAAATTTTAAAAAATCAATTGTCTTTTGAACTGGAATAGACCATAAGAAACAGTAGTTCTATCATTATAAACAAGTTTAATCATCAAAACCAAGGTTATAATTTCATTTATTTCAGTTTCAAACAAATATCTGAGAGAGGTTTCCAAATGGAAATGAACAAGTTAAAATATTTTCTTTAATAAAAGCAGTCAATTTTGCAATTTCCATTAAATCTAATAATTTCACCATCTATTTTTCCATTGTGAGTCCTCCCATCTCTGCTCGTTAAGAATCCTTGCTGCTTGTGATACACAAAAATAAAATTCCATGTTCTTTTTCAAATTGTTTGTCCATCAAATCTAAAAGAAAAGCCTTTGGCTTCAACTATACATTCAGTTTAACAATCCCTTGAGATAAAACACATATCTAATTCCAATAAGTCTTAACTTTCTTATATGTCCATCGGAGATGAAAGAAGGAATTATTGAACATGCATTTATCCATAGCAGATATAATATATATATTCATTCATTTCTTGTAAGGAAACCAAGCTTTACGGACTAATTTTATACCCATTTATTACTTCTGTAAAACTATTCTTTCCTTACAGTATTTACAATTCAGCCAAGTCCTATCCAGCAGCATCTAATATTCAGTGAGACCTAACAACCAGCAAGTAATTGAAATACTTGGTATTTCATTTTACTTCTTAGATACTTGGATTTTTTGTTAAAGGCATTTTTAATAATTTGGCTAATATTTTAAGAGGATTATTATTTTGGGATAGAGTCTAGGATTAAATTATTTTAAGTTATGTTGGATGAATAAATTTAATTTTAAATTTAGTTTATTACATTTTATAATAAGTCATATCACTTGACTTACCTATATATCGTTCTTAGTTTTACATATTTTCGCTCATGGCCATATTGTCACAAATATAATTTTATAGTCTTATTCACATGTTCATTCATCATTCATTTTTAGCCATTTTTTATCCACTACAGAATTAAGGCCTCTTCCACATGTTTTCAATTCCAAAATGTCCTGACCTTTCTTTTGCCAATTGGGCCCCCAATGCTTGCTGATGTCATAGATCCATCTTGTTTTAGGTTTCTTTTGTGGTCACTTGTTATCAAGTGGGATCCATTCTGTTTGCCTTGGTCCACCTGCCATCAGTTCTTTTTGCTTTGTGGCCAGCCCATTTCCTTTGCAATTCTTTTACTCTCTTGTTATTCACATTCAGTTTTTAGTTTATAGAGTTTAATCTTAACATATTTTATATTTAAATATGTGATTTACTACTTTATATTTACTACTATAGGAGGACTTTGTGATACTCAAATGTTTCATAATTTTGTGATTCATATTGTATTGCTTATTTTATACTCCTTCCTGATCAAAGGCTGAAATAAGTTTCATTGGTTGGTTGGTTGGTTGGCTGTTTGGTTGGTTGTTTATACCCAATTTGGAAAAAGGGACATTTGCAGGGTAAACTGGTAAACCTGTAGGCCAAGGTGATCTCCTTCATTTCCACTCCATTTGGTAGCAACTACTTCCAAGCTCATGATTCAAACAACTGGCTTCCCCAAGTCAGCTGGACCAGAACTTGGTGCATTTGACTTCTACCTGCACAAATGCCTGTGATCAACCAGACAGTTTGTACTGGCAGCCTCCAGGTAGGAAATCTTTAAGTATGGCATGATTCTATTTCCTTATCTGTCCTGTTGTTAAATGGCTGCTAAATGGGAGAAGTCATTATTACCCTCCTTTCTTGGGCTGTGGGTATCGATATTGTCTGAGCTGGACTGACCTCTCTGACAAAATTTTGGACTTATTTATATAGGACTGGCTCCTCCTAGTCTAAAAGAGACCTGCAATGGCATGGACTCCCAGTTCCAACCACCAGTCTAAATAATGCCAGTATTGGCCAAAACATACATCACCTTGAATTTGTAGATTGAGAACATTTTATTTCATCTTTTATACTAGAGCTACCCATTTACATCTCCTAAAATCATGGCTTGAGCAAAACCAATGGGTGAATTTGAGGTGGGAGTGGGACCACAAGTCCTAACAGAAGGAGAGCAGGGATCTTGCCTCAATAGCTGCTTGGCCATGATCCTTCTTTCTTTCAACACTAGAAGCATCTCCACAATGGCTGTGATTAAAGTGAGAGGTTACAGGCTACAGTACGTGACTTTTTCTCCTGCTCCAAGTTGCTATAGTGTATCGCCCTGGCCAAAGACTTGCTTGCAAGGGATGAATGGTTTTATCCTTCCTTTGGGCTTTCCAATTCAAAAGGAAGCCACTGTGCCAGAACTCACTGAAAACCTGGTTCCTTTTTTCCATGAGCATGCCAGCCTGCTCAGGGAAAGTCTAGACTTAGACCTTAGATAGGACTCCATTTTTTCATGCACAAGCCCTCTAAAATCTGTGTCCTTCCTGGCAGGCTTCTACCTGCATCTTGGAAACCCTTTTTGTTAAGATGAATATGCATTAATGATATACACAGTCAATACCCTCAACACATAGCAATAAAGTAGGGCACATAACAATGAGGGAGACAATTGTTTGCTTTACTGCACAATTTCATACAAAAATCTTTTTCCGTAGACCATGGCAATATATTGGTTGCTTTTATTGCTTTTACTTAAAACAGCTTTAGCAAAAGTAATCAGTTAATCAAATAACAGTATATAGGAATGCCATTCAAGCCTTCTTTATTCTTTGGTCATTATAATTTTAGCATCTGAAGATCTTTAAATGGGTCATGACCAGTAAATGAAATCTATGG
This sequence comes from Notechis scutatus, assembly GCF_049901735.1. Classification (NCBI taxonomy): domain Eukaryota; kingdom Metazoa; phylum Chordata; class Lepidosauria; order Squamata; family Elapidae; genus Notechis; species Notechis scutatus. The sequence continues at coordinate 177,967,020 of NC_142009.1, forward strand.
TTATTAGAGGTCTCTGTGTGAGCCCTGCATGCGTATATATCTTTATGCACACACATTTAATGACTGCCCTGAGACAACTTATGCTTAAGTATTGGTGCTCTGCTAGAAATGTCTTCTGCTTTTTTTTCATGCAGCCAAGAAAACAAGGCTGCTAATTATTTCCAAATAGTAGGTTGTATTCCTAATGTGTTTTGGACTGTAATCTTTTATCAAAGAACATTCTAACATATGGCTGGCAGATTGAGAGCTTTTTTAGTCCCAGTGCATTTTTTTAAACAGAATGTGAGTTATTTTATGTTTCCAACTAAGAACCTCTCACTCTACCATATTTTAAAAGTGTTCCTTGATAAAGGATTACAATCTGAAATACACTGGGAATAAAACCCCCAATTTGGAAATAACTAGCAGCTGTTCTGTTTTACTTGTGGTGTGCTTTACAGCTGTCTGGTCCTTTTCCATTAGCCATTCTTCATCAATCTGATGGAAAAGAAATTGTTTTCCATACTTCTCCCCCCCAAACAGAAGAAAGAAAATATAAGTGAAATTCTCATATGGCAGATGCAGGATTCCTATCCATATCTTAGATATGAGATGGATGAAAGATGCATGAAAATACCCAGACCCAAGTTTTACATGCTGGTTTTCCAGCCTTCAATTAAAACCCAAGGGAAAAAAATAGGGAATTCCCTCCATTAATCTTCTTTAGTTTAGGAAACAGGAAAAGTCAAGGACTGAAAAGAGGTGAAGAGAAGAAAACGGAAAATGTAATGTTGTTCACTGTTTGAGACATCTTGACCATACACTGGGGCTGTTTCACAGCTATTGGAATTGAATCTCTATATTTGAAACTGGATTGTAGTTCTGGAGAACTGGTAGCAGAAATTTTGAGTAGTTTGGAGAACCGGCAAATACCACCTCTGATGGGCCCCGCCCTAGTCTATTCCCTGCCTTCCGAGTCCAAGCTGATCGGCTGTGTCTCCTTTTGTTGCCCTGCACAGGAGAACAGAGCTAGAAAGTAGGTTAGTAAGGTAGGGAGGGAATGGGGATTTCACAGTATCCTTCTCCTGCCACACCCACCAAGCTACGCCATACCCCCAGCCACGCCCACAGAACCCAGTAGTAAACATTTTTGAATCCCACCACTGGCTTGTAGGGACAAGTAAGAGATTTGGGGTTATACTATCCCAACCATTCAATTTTATCTTGGAGCTAATGATTGATGCTCCTTAGCTGCTGAAGCCCACATGTCTTGGGAAGAATCCTGAAAGGGTTTTGAGGTTTTCATGGCAGATATGGATGTGTCTCAAGTAATATTGGGTCCTTTTCATACAGGAGGCCAAATTTTAATATTAGTCTTTATTCACATGTGTGATGTGTGATCTGAAAGTGGAGGGTATCATCATCATCGTTCCTTTGTCATTGTCAGATCACTTGCCAAAAAACAAATACCTAATCAGATGTTAGTACATCTGCAAGAATGAAACATTAATAAGTATATTCCACCCAGACATCTAGTAAATCCAGTTTATTTTCAGCTGATATATAAGAAGTTTCTTAGTGATCTGGCAGGTCATTTCTTTATGGATCTTGTTAAGTCCTAAAATTTGTAGAATGCAAAGATGCTGTACAAAACTTTACCCACACAGTTTCTCCATGTGTCTCTTGACCTCTATTATTTCCAAAGAGCTCATGAAGACAGAAGTGATACGTAGAGCACCAGTGGCATAAGACAAGGAATATGAATCCAAATTGAAGGTTCCCTTGTGCTGAGAAGAGTGACAAATCTTTATTATACCTCACATTTACTGCAGTAGCAGAATGCTACCCAGAATCTTTGTTTAAAGTGGTTTTTTTTAAGGAAGGGAAGGGAAGATCTTCCTTCAGGATGTTTTTACCTGTTCGGTAGACATTTTGTAGAGATTTCCAGTAGAGCTCATCCTTATTGGTGGTCTGTCCTGCTCACTCACATGCACACATTACAGGGGTTTAGTGAGTTTATTAATATTCTCCAGCAATTCCCTTTACCCAAACCTAGAACTGTCCCACTTAAACCCAGCCAAAAGCTACTCCACAGAGTAATGGCCAATGGATCCACAAGGCACTTGAAATATAAGCCCACCAAGCAAAATTAAATCCACAATATAAGAAGGTTCACAAGTCAAGAAAAGTCCAGAGTTCACAAGGAACGATCCAAGTCAAGGCACAGTGCCAATCCAAAGCAAGGTAAGAATTCCAACAACCAAGAAACATAGGAAATGAACACATTGTTCCCAGTCTCATCTCTGTCTGTCTCTGGTGCTAAATAGCCAGCTTCTGGTGCAGCCTATCAAAAAAGACAAAGCTGCATCCTCAAAAGTAATTGGGATGACCTCAGTGACCTCAAATAATTTAACAACCAGTTCTCTGCCTTAATGATTTCTTCCAACAACCAGTTCACTAAACTGCTCAGAAAGTTAACACCTGTTTCTCCTGAACTGGTGCAAATTGGCTGAATCCCACCACTGGATGACCTTCACTGCTCCTACCTTTTCTCTGTCTTATGTGTCCTAGGACCAGGTGCAGAAGCCAGTTCCTCTTCCTCATCACTGACTGGCTGAAGCTGCATGCTTTCTCTACCTGAAATCTCAGGATTGTCCTGCTGCAGCTATGCTTCAGCCAAATCCCTCTCAGATGGCTGCTTGAAGCCATTGACCAATTTCCTTCCAGACATGCCTGGAACTGATTCATCCTCCTCCAAAGTGATGTCTAGAGAGGCATCTTGAGAAGCACCCAGAGGAATAGTCACAAATGATTGTCTCTGAATGAGTTTGAATCTGTCTGGAAATAGCAGGTCCATGACCTGAGAGGCACCTGGATCCATAGCTCCTCCTTGACCAGTGGTGAAGTCAGTCATCAGAGGAGCCTTTGCTGTGTAATCAGAGGAGCCTTTGCTGTGCTGCATTCTGTTGTTGCTACGGTGTTTGGATGAGGCTGATTGTGGGTTTTTGACAAATGTTTTGTGGACAACATAGAGACAGGGGGTAGATCAGAATACAAATATTGTAATGAATAAATAAAGAATTCAGAGACTCAAAACACTTCAAAAGAAATTCTAAATAAGTTTCTGAGAGAGTTAGAAAAGACAGAATTGTTGCTTCCTCAAGGAAAGGCAATGATTTGAAAGTCAGTGGTCAGAATTTGGCATGGTATTATTTTTATTTTTTTAGAGTGAAAATTTATGATTCGTTATTATAGATAGGTAAACAAAACTTCACTAAACCATATAGAAATTACTTTAGCAGCTAGTTCCATATGACATTGTATTCTTTCCAGGATAGTTTATTGGTGTTTTTTTTTTAATTTTTATTTGTAATATGGCTATACAAATCAGGGAACCTTTTTTTTTAAAAAAAAAACTTATTGTGATTATTAGTCTTGGGGGGGAGGGGAGGAATTGTATTTATTCCTTAAAAAAGTGTTTCTCAGGAGGCATTTTACAAGCCTGAGTGTAATTATTCCATTTCAAATGTTAACATTCAGCTTTACAAAACAGAATCCCTAAGTGGAAAACAGCTCCAAGTAATTGCTTGCTAACTCATTTCCTTAAGAAGAATGTTATGATGGCTTAATAGAGTTTCAATGGAGAGCTTGCTTTTATGGAAACCATAAGGTGAAGAACCATTTTAAAACAGAGTCATAGTATACTGTTTTTTGTTTTTGTTTTTTTGTAAAACTAGCAAACAAGGATGATTGTCAGCAAATTTATGTCAAGGATACTTTATACAACAGTTATATCCTCAGCATTAATGGAAAATAAAGTTCCAGACATCTTTTTCTCTGTGTTTTACTCCTTTCCATCTCAGTTTGGAAATAAAGATTATAATGATTTCTGCCCTTGTTCAGAATTAAAAACATTCTGCAGTATTTTATTCTAGAATTTGACATTTCAAAGACAAGTAAGGAAAA